>NC_064926.1:420636018-420959768 GCF_023897955.1 Schistocerca gregaria | reverse complement strand
TCATTTACTACATTTTTATATTTTCTTTCATCGAGGGGCATGAAAGGGAAACAGTGGTTGGGAAGGGAGTGAGACAGGGTTGTTGCCTATCCCCAACGTTATTCAATCTGTATATTCAGCCAGCAGTAAAGGAAACAAAATGAGAATTCGGAGTAGGTATTAAAATCCACGGAGAAGACATCAAAACTTTGAGGTTCGCGGATGACATTGTAATTCTGTCAGAGACAACAAAGCACTTGGAAGAGCAGCTGCACGGAATGGAAAGTGTCTTGAAAGAAGTCTATAAGATGAAAATCAACAAAAGCAAAACGAGGATAATGAAATGTAGTCGAATTAAGTCGGGAATTAGATTAGGAAATGAGACACTTAAAGTAATAGGAGTTTTAATATTTGGGGAGCAAAATAACTGATGATGGTCGAAGTAGAGAGGATAGAAAATGTAGACTGGCAATGGCAAGGAAACCGTTTCTCAAGAAGAGAAATTTGTTAACATCGAGTATAGATTTAAGTGTCAGGAAGACACTTCTGAAAGTATTTGTATGTAGTGTAGCCATGTATGGAAGTGAAACATGGACAATAAATAGTTTGGACAAGAAGGGAATAGAAGCTTTCGAAATGTGGTGCTACAGAAGAATGCTGAAGATTAGATGGGTAGATCACATAACTAATGAGGAGGTATTGAATAGGATTGGGGAGAAGTGTGTAGCACAACTTGACTAGAAGAAGGGATCGGTTGGTAGGGCATGTTCTGAGGCATCAAGGGATCACCAATTTATTATTGGAGGGCAGTGTGGAGGGTAAAAATCGTAAAGGGAGACCAAGAGATGAATACCGTAAGCAGTTTCAGAAGGATGTAGGTTGCATTAGGCACTGGGAGATGAAGAACCTTGCACAGGATAGATTAGCATAGAGAGCTGCATCAAACCAGGCTCACGACTGAAGACCACAACAAACAACAACCTTGTTTTTAACTGTGTTTTTCAGGACTGTAATTGATGAGTGAAAAACAACATTGGCGTTACTAAGACGGTTGTGTATTTGATAGGCTACCATTGCTGCAACCTTAAATGTATATTGCATGATTAATAAAAGAGCATGCTTTTATCCAAAGTTTGTCCTGCGATGTCCGATCTATACTGATGGAAAAATAATTAATATACAGTAATAAAATTTCGGGAACACATTTGTCCATGTAACATATTTAACTGATTATCATTGTAAGATCACAGGTTAATGTAAGCACGAGATAAGTCATCGTAAATGTGAAATGGTGCTACATTAATAACCGGTGTAACCGCCAGACGGTTGAATTCAAGCATGAAATGTGCATTCATTGTCTTGTACAGGTGTCAGATGTCAGTTTGTGGAATGGAGTTCCATGGCTGTTGCAACTAGGTGGATCAATAGAGGAACGGTTGGTGCATGCTTCACTGGAGACAGATCTGGTGAACGAGCAGGCCAAGGCAACATTCCGTCACTTTGCAGAGCACGTTGTGTTACAACAGCGGTATGTCGGTGAGAGTTATCCTGTTGGAAAACACCCCTGGAATGTCGTTCATGAATGGCAGCACAACAGGTCAAATCGTCAGACTGACGTACAAATTTGCAGGCAGGATGTGTGAGATAGCTACGAGAGAGCCCCTGCTGTCATACGAAATCGCACTCCAAGTGTAGTCACTGAAGTAACATCTGCCGGCCGCGGTAGCCATGCGGTTCTAGGCATTTCAGTCTGGAACCGCGCGACTGCTATGGTCGCAGGTTCGAATCCTGCCTCGGGCATGGATGTGTGTGATGTCCTTAGGTTAGATACGTTTAAGTAGTTCTAAGTTCTAGGGGACTGATGACCTCAGATGTTAAATCCCATAGTGCTCAGAGCCATTTGAACCAATTTTAGAAGTAACATCTAGCTTCTCGTAGCTCTGTTACACTCCTCGTTCAAACTCAGTAGGATACTGGTAATGGCGTATTTGACGCCTTAAAGGCATTCTTGACTGACATCATCTCACCACGTCCAGTGACAAAGAGAACTAACTCTCACGACCGTTGCAGCGTTACAGCGCGTATTTAAAGCAAACCTGATTTGCATCATCATAGTGGCGCTACTAGCGCCATTGTTAAGCGACCGATGCAAAATTTGAACATACATAATTTCTTAGGTGTGGAAACACGCCTACCAACTTTTGTTTACGTCGCATAACTCTTTCTTGGTTTCGCGATTTTTTCTCCGTCAGAGTATTTAAAAGAAAGATTGCTATGCAACGCAGTTACTAATGTTGGAGCACTTATATTTCTTTCCACGATAACTCACCACTCTATTAGCAGTTGACCAAAAATCACTTATTGTGCTGATTTTTAAAGCCACTCCCGTCATTAAGGTAATTCGTCGTTCTCTTCCTGCAAATCACATAAAACAAATAACATTTAATTACTTACGAAAGAGACGGAGGAATTACAGGGAGTACATGAGGGCTTCTTCGGGATGGACTGTAGAACCGTCCACCAGCCTGGATGGTTGCAAGAGAGAGAAGCGAATGTGTGCTGTTCCCCGGGGTACAGCCCATAGCAATGACGTGACACCCTTTTTAGGTCTCCCATTGGCTGATGGGTTGCGTGGGCATCTTTAGTGCATTCAGCAGAAGGCAGAGACCGTACCTTGTCATTGGCTTTTACCAGCAAGAACCGCTTCTGTCCTGAATGGGCAGGTCAATTGGTCACGTAGACTCTGCAAGAACTCATACATACTATGTTCAAAGTCTGTAACACGATTGCGGCTACATGTATGAAAGAAAATTGTATCAGTAAATTGGCACTGAATTAGACCCTGCTAGCAGGCACCCTGTATTAAAAGGTCTTCGGCACTGTAAGAGGATAGACTAACCGCAGGTTAACAAATTCGTGTTTAAAGTAGAAGTAGTCACGTTAATAAAATTCATCAAAGCTGCGCAGTGAATATTGTGATAGGAACTCTTAAAGCCACACCAGTGCCATAGCTGACAGTAATCGCCACTATTGTCCCAGAAAATCTCCAGCGACAGTGAGCAATAACACGTGAAAAGGCAAAACTCAAAGTTCCAGAGACCCGTCAGTTCATTAAACACTGAACAAATTACATTGCATACGACTAAAATGTGAAGAACCAATCTGGATAAGCAATGGACAACCCATGTCAGAAAGCAGTACTCAAAGAGAAGAATGGAGAAATCAGTGGACGTCCTTCCATGGCCAAGATAAGAAGATAGGTAAAACGGATCAGAGCATTCAACCCTCGGGAGTGAACCAAGAGAAACAATATTCTTCCTGAACCGTGTCAGAACTTGCTGCGTCATACCCATAAGTGGGGGGATGACCGATGATGATCAATGTGACTGAGAAACATCGGAACAGACACTGGACCACAAGTTACATATTTGTCCGACAAGAAAATTCATTGGTATATGGAGAAACTTTGCAGGCGGAACACCTACAGCAAACAACTGGCTGATGGAAAATGGACATAAGCTCTTTAGGTGTTTCCAATTTCCCAGCTTTCATTATAGGGTGCAAGGTGAAGGTTAATGAAACCACCAAACTGCATGGAAGGATTCGACACTGGAAATTGAGGAAAGAAGGTCCTATGAAAAAGTTTCCAGAAATGGATGGTGTGGGTGCAAGGACAACAAATCGCTCCGGAACACAGTACAGAGCTACATAGCATCCAAGTTACAACAGATGTTCAAAGTGGCCTCCATGGGATGCAATACACGCGTTCACATGTCTAATCATGGATTGCCGCACTCTATCGCACGTTCTGGTCTCTCCCTGAAAAGCATCACAGCCGTCATGAACACACTGTTGAAGGGCCTGCACATCAGGAACTGGTTCAGCAGACACAACGCTTTTCAGACGCCACCAAGGCTAAAAATCTAGGGGGATTAAGTCTGGTGATCTAGCAGGACTTGCTAGATAGCCTCCGCAGACTATCCAACGGCCGGGGAAAACGTTTTTGAGGTGCCGAGCGATTCTAAGCGATACAGTCTGGACCCTCGCGACCGCTACGGTTGCAAGTTCTAATCCTACCTCGGGTATGGGTGTGTTTGATGTCCTTAGGTTAGTTAGGTTTAAGTAGTTCTAAGTTCTAGGGGACTGATCACCTCAGAAGTTAAGTCCCATAGTGCTCAGAGCCATTTGAACCATTTTTGAACTGTATTGCGGATGTGGGGTGGTGCTCCGTCATGCAGAAACCACATAACCTGTCGTATTGCCTCAGGCACCTTCTCATGCAACCCAGGCAGAGTATTCTGCAGGAAGCCCTGGTATGTTCCCCCATCGAGGCGTTGTGAAATAATAACCGGTCCAAGTATGTAGCCTCCAAGAATACCCGCCCGCCCACACATTGATGACGAACCTATGTTGAAGAGACGCCTCAACCGAGGTTTGTCTGCAGTTCCAAGACCTCTCGTTATGTGACGCAAATGTTAGATGGGATTCATGTAGGGATGACCAAATCATTCGCTGGAATTGTCCAGAGTGTTCTTCAACCCAGTCACGAACAATTGTGACTCGGTGACATCGTCGTGTGGGAACATGATGTCCACGAATGGAATTGGTCTCCAAGTAGCCGAAAATAATCATTTCCAGTCAATGATCGGTTCGGCTTGGCCAGAAGACCTAGTTCATTCCTTGTAAACACAGCGAACACCACTATGGAGGCTCCACCAGCTTCCTCAGGACCTTGTGGACAACTTGGGGGCGTCTGTGCCACACTCTAACCCTACCCTCAGCTCTCACCAACTGAAATAGGGACTCACCTGGCCAGGCCACGCTCTTTCATCGTCTAGTGTCCAACCGATATCATAAGAGTCCAAAGAGGCGCTACAGTCAAATGGTTCAAATGGCTCTGAGCACTATGAGACTTAACATCTATGGTCATCAGTCCCCTAGAACTTAGAACTACTTAAACCTAACCTAACCTAAGGACATCACACAACACCCAGTCATCACGAGGCAGAGAAAATCGCTGACCCCGCCGGGAATCGAACCCGGGAACCCGGGCGTGGGAAGCGAGAACGCTACCGCACGACCACGAGTTTCGGACGTGCTACGGTCGATGTTGTGCTGTTAGCAAAGGCACTCGCGTCGGTCGTCTACTGCCATAGCCTATAAACAACACATTTCGGTACTCTGTTGTAACAGAAACGTTCGTCATGCGGACAACATTGATTTCTGTGCTTATTTCACGCAGTGCTGCTTATCTATTAGCAAAATGACCACTCTGCTCAAACGCCGCTACTCTCGATGGTTAAAGTGAAGGCCATCGGGCACTGCGTTGTCCGTGGCGAGCGGTAATATCTGAAATTTGGTACTCTCGGCGTACTATTGACACTGCGGATCTCAGAATATTGAATTCTCTATATAAGTATGTTAATTCCCGTCGTGCGGCCGCAGTCACGTTCGAAACCTTTTTCACATTCATCACCTGAGTACAAACAACTGCTCCACCAACGCGCTGCCCTTTTATACATCGTATACGCGACACTCCCGTCAGCCATATGTATATGGCACATCACCATCAGATGACATTTTTCACCTGAGTGTCATATAAATTACATCGTCAATCAAAAACTGTGCCAGATTGTGCACTTATTCATACTACATTGACAGTCAGCATTATAGCTTGGAACGGAGGTGTTCTAGATACTAATAATAAGAGCATTGTCCAGCACAGTGTATGGTTGACGATGCCATTTGTACTACAACATGGCAACAGTGACGTATATTTATTACCTGCTCCCAATGATTTTAAAACGCACAATGTGATGATTTAAACGCTTTTATGAACGTGATGATTGTCTGGATAGTCTGTGTAGCGAAACTGGTTAACAAATAAATCAATTTTAGCAGCAACTGTTAGTGGCTCATCGTGATATTCTCCATCTGTAGTGTGATCTGTGTACCATTGGAAGCGTAAAATAAACAAAAGTGTCATGGGAAGCATATATTTAAAATTGTTCATTGGTTATATGAAAAAAAGCATACCCTGAAGATTAGTGACGGAGCTATTTCTGTAAACGAGACAACAAACGAAAGTTTTAAAAGATAAGAAAACTGTCGTTAAAAAGTATTGTACCACCTCCTTAACTTCAGTAGTTTGTTTGACTACATGAAATCGATATGTACAGTCATCTAAGCATTAGTAAACTTGCATTTTGACTGCGGTTCAGCATAAGTAAACCTGCATTTTGACTGCAATTCAGTAGAATGTCCTGCGGCTAAAATTGTGAGTGGAACAAGGTAGTGTGAGTAGACTACTCACTTTATTAACAAATCTCAAAGCAGGCTGTTTCAACGCTGCCCTACGAGACACAAGCTGCCGGAATGACTATTCACTTGGCCGTAGGCAAGCGCAGTTTGTTTAGGCTATTCGCCAATCAGTTATATTCCACAGAGCCCATGCTCATCATTTACACAACCCCGCCTGTGGACATTCGGCTAAGGCATACGATCGCTTTTGCTATGGCCAGGCTTTCTGACTGCCATGCCACACGTCAGCTGTCTGCTCCCCTCCGCCCCTGCCTGTTCTCTTCCACGCACGCATTGCCATTGTAAGGGAAACAGAGTTCTGAACACAGGAAGCAATCTGCGTACATCACAGTCACGCTATTCGAAAGTTAAACCACTTTTATAGCTTGCTAAACATTAAAGGTCTGCCTCAGAGCACCAAACTTGAGTTAATAGGCCATGATCGCTGTCTATCTTAAAGGTACCATCAAAAGAAAGAAAACTATGTCATGTGTTTCTGGTGGCAAATAGGAAAGCCGAATTGACGCTGACACTATGAAACTGCGTGTACACGAAAAACAGTCAAACGACAGTTCATCACTACGGTGTTCAAGAAAGGTACAAATTAATACCTACAACGGCGTCCTGTTCTCTTCACAGAAGAGTGTTGGTTTTCTCTGACACCTGCTAATCATCATAGACAAGAGTGGAGGTGCCCAGGTATCTATTCACGTGTCAGGCTCGCGATCTAACGGGTTCGGCGAGGTACTGGGCGAGCATAATCTAGGGTGTTGGACTTGTCCCATTGCTATCGAGGGTGATTTGAGGGCAGTCTAATATTGGGAAAAGATCTCCCATCTAATTTTCCAGTGCTACAGTCGATATTACGGCGAAGGGTTCCTATTTCCAGACGATGGTGCACAAGTGTATTGCATCCACCCGGTGAATGTGTTCCTGAAGGTGGACATGGAGCAGAATGAATTTGCTTGGGACCAACTGGACGTTGCAGTCTGTCGTTGCAGGAATCGTCCCAGAGCACTAGGTGGTCTCAAAAAGGGCTGCAGTCAAGGACAGCGACAGGACAAGAGGATCCAACCGTGTTTCAGTGCACGATACGGAGCAATGCGATACTACGTGTTGCCAAGCAGCTAGTTTTGATTTGATAGAGGTGCGAGAATACGCTATTCAAACAGGCTACATATTAAATAGTGAGCCAAATCTTTACGGTCATTTCCCAGCACAAGACCGAATGTCGCCTGATGGAGTTTTGGGTAGTGACGCAGTAAAGAGAGTATATAGGTGGGACAGAAAAGAACGTCGAATCAATTTTCCGATAATATGGACTGCAAGTGGGGAAATCTACTGGCAAAAGTGACTTTGACAAAGGGCAGATCGTTATGGCGCAGAGCCTAGGAACAAGCATTTCCTAAACAACGAAGCTAGTCAACTGATCGCGTGCCACTGTCCTAAGAAGCACCTATGGAAAATTAGTGCATGGAAGGTGAAACAATCATTAGGTGACAATATGTTGAATGTCCATGCCTTATCACACAACGTGGTGAATGGAGTCTTGGCCGCTATGTAAAGCAAGATAAGCGGCTATCTTTGGCAGATCTACATCTACATTCATACTCCGCAAGCCACCCAACGGTGTGTGGCGGAGGGCACTTTACTTGCCACTGTCATTACCTCTCTTTCCTGTTCCAGTCGCGTATGGTTCGCGCGAAGAACGACTGCCGGAATGCCTCCGTGAGCGCTCGGATCTCTCTAATTTTACATTCGTGATCTCCTCGGGAGGTATAAGTAGAAACTCACCATCTCTAAACCTGGACAGCAAGCTACACCGCGATGCAGAGCGCCTCTTTTGCAGAGTGCCACTTGAGTTTGCTAAACATCTCCGTAACGCTATCACGGTTACCAAATAACCCTGGGACGAAACATGCTGCTCTTCTTTGGATCTTCTCTATCTCCTCTGTCAATCCGACCTGGTATGGATCCCACACTGATGAGCAATACTCAAGTATAGGTCGAACGAGTGTTTTGTAAGCCACCTCCTTTGTTGATGGACTACATTTTCTAAGGACTCTCCCACTGAATCTCAACCTGGCACCTGCCTTACCAATAATTAATTTTATATGATCATTCCACTTCAAATCTTTCCGTACGCATACTCCCAGATATTTTACAGAAGTAACTGCTACCAGTGTTTGTTCTGCTATCGTATAATCATACAATAAAGACTCCTTCTTTTTATGTATTCACAATACATTACATTTGTCTATGTTAAGTGTCAGTTGCCACTCCTTGCACCAAGTGCCTATCCGCGGCAGATCTTCTTGCATTTCGCTGCAATTTTCTAATGCTGCAACTTCTCTGTATACGACAGCATCATCCGCGAAAAGCCGCATGGAACTTCCGACACTATCTACTAGGTCATTTACATATATTGTGAAAAGCAGTGGTCCCATAACACTCCCCTGTGGCAAGCCAGAGGTAACTTTAACGTCTGTAGACGTCTCTCCATTGAGAACAACATGCTGTGTTCTGTTTGCTAAAATGAATGACCCTAGAGTACAGTGGTGGTGCTGGCACAGGTGTTAAAGACCAAACTATACATCGCACATTTTATAACACGGAGTTCCGCAGCATAATAGTCCAGCGTGTTCTGATATTGACAAAACGACTTTGTCAGCTGTGTTTGCAGTGACCACTGGGTCATTGATATTGGAGCGTAGAACAACAGAAATGTGTCACCCTGTCCGATGAATCAGGTTTCTTGCTACACCAGGCCCATGTCGTGTCCAGATACGCCACCAGCCTGGCAAACGTCTGTACGATACGTGCACCGCGCCACGGATTGAGGCCGGTAGGAGCAATATTACGATATGTGCCATATTCACCTAGGCTTCCATCTGACTTGTGACAGAAATTGACGGCAGCGTGGACTACATGAGTGCTGTAGGAGACCATCTGCATTCCCTGGGGCTTGAGGTCTACTCTGACGGTGATGGGATCTTCCGCCAAGATAACAGTTCCTTTCACAAGCCACGTATATGTCTCGACCTGCAAATCCGCCTGATGTGGATTCGCTGGTGCATACCTGGGATTAAAGTTGCACTCTACCAGAACCACAGTTTCATAGTTTTGGTACAGTGCGTAAACGACGTAGTAGGTAGTGGGCTTACTGGCAGTGCTGATTACATTGGTAAGGAAAGGAACATAAATGAATGTGTGAGAGATAATGGCAACCAATGTTTTCTCTTTGTTTTTTGTTCGTTTTCTTTGCACACAATTAGAACCGCACATTATCCAGTGTTAGTCCAGTGCATATTTTATATCCTTACAATATATGAATTCTATTTTATAAGTAATAAAAATTGATTGATTGGGTAACTTCTACGATCTTACTCACCGAAAGCAATTGCTTTTGAAGCAAGTACAGTATACAAGCAGAAGCATTGAAACGTATGTACAAGTCTTGTTGCTACTTTGTACTCAACAGAAGGTTTTTGTTCATGACCAAAGGTTACATTTCCTTGTTATTGTTGATAAGTGCCAAAGTTGTTTACGAATACCAGAAATAAGTTTTAAATAAGCTTGAAGACGTATTGAAGCAGTGTTTGTGTTTTTGAAAAATTTTACCGTATTTTGAGGAAATTGCGTTGTTTAGTACTATGTCATGAACCTGTATTTTTTTTTAATAATTTTATTACAACATGCCACTGTTTGACGTTACAAATCAACAACTTTCGAAAAAAATCCAAATTAAATATACACAGTTTAAATTTTGCTATAATAACTGTTTATTTTTAAGTAACGGACAGTGGGATAACTATGTAGGACAAATACGGTCCATTGGTTATTTGGCATCCACACTCACTTAATAGACAGTACACCGGTTTATAGGAGACTCTAGTAAGACAGTGATCGCATATGTGAACAAAGTGATCGAAGTGAGGTACCGCCTGATAGCTGTGCAACACCCCTACTGTACAGGTAATGCGGTTACTATTTTAATGGAATAAGGATACTAGGAAAACTACGGTAGTCTACGCCTATTAATGATAGAGTACTGTAGCCTACGTAGTTTTACAACTCTACCTGGGACCCTATCGGACACCAGCTCCAAGTTTACAAACTATCAGCCCGTAAATTAAGGGAGTTGCGTGACCTGTTCATAAACGTCTGGTGCCACATATCTCCAGAAATTTATCAACTACCTATAAAATCCAAGCCACACATGATAACTGCTGTATTGCGTTCCAAACAGGCTATGAAATGATAGTTCTCTTTGAAAATTAAAAAAAAACGTACATTTGTTTTGCTTTAAAATCTCCCCTGGGTTGTGTGCTCTATTGTAGTGTTTATTCTAAGTTCGCCAGAAACTTCGTTATCAAGCTACAGGGCGATTTCTGCAAAAGTTCGAAATGGTTCAAATGGCTCTGAGCACTATGGGACTTAACTTCTGAGGTCATCAGTCACATAGAACTTAGAACTACTTAAACGGAACTAACCTAAGGACATGATACACATCCCTGCCCGAGGCTGGATTCGAACCTTCGACCGTAGCGGTCGCGCGGTTCCAGACTGTAGCGGTCGCGCGGTTCCAGACTGTAGCGCCTAGAACCGCTCCGCCACCCCAGCCGGCTTCTCAAAAAGTGTTTCCAAAAACCGTTAGGAAAAAATAGTCAACGTGGCGGCCAATGTGACAGCATGTAATTTCAAAGACGGCCTAATGAGCATTTTGAAAATTGTGAACATCCTCGAACTTGAGATCGCACACGCCTATTACAGCACAAAAGCGCACGAAGAGCGTATCAATCAAGCAGAACAGAGGGTAACAGAAGCCACCATAGAGGCCCACAGGACCACCATGGCTACGAAGGAGATGGAGAAGGACCTCTTCTCGGATCTGAAAAGGTTGCTGTATGGTCCTGGGATCGCTCAGTAGAGTATATTTATCTTAAGTCATCATCATCATTTAAGACTGATTATGCCTTTCAGCGTTCAGTCTGGAGCATAGCCCCCTTATAAAATTCCTCCATGTTCCCCTATTCAGTGCTAACATTGGTGCCTCTTCTGATGTTAAACTTATTACTTCAAAATCATTCTTAACCGAATCCAGGTACCTTCGCCTTGGTCTGCCCCGACTCCTCCTACCCTCTACTGCTGAACCCATGAGTCGCTTGGGTAACCTTGCTTCTCACATGCGTGCAACATGATCCCACCATCTAAGCCTGCTCGCCCTGACTGCTACATCTATAGAGTTCATTTCCAGTTTTTCTTTGATTTCCTCATTGTGGACACCCTCCTGCCATTGTTCCCATCTACTAGTACCTGTAATCATCCTAGCTACTTTCATATCCGTAACCTCAACCTTGTTGATAAGGTAACCTGAATCCACCCAGCTTTCGCTCCCATACAACAAAGTTGGTCGGAAGATTGAACGGTGCACAGATAACTTAGTCTTGGTACCGACTTCTTCAGAAAAAAAAAAAAAAAATTGTGTGTAACCCATAACTTCAAAGACGTTTTTCTTGAAACCGTATTTTTCAGGGCAGCGGTAAACATAACACGGGAACGGTACATAAGATTTTGATCGGAATTTAATACTAGAATTTTGAATTTAATTCTCTATCAACTTACGTATCCTTCCAAAAGTCTATTTTTGTGCACTCCTTGGCCTCGATTTTGTGGGCGAAGAAAATTACGTGAGGCATTCAGTAGGTAATGCAACACTTTTTTTTCTGAAAGCAGGTTGGGTTTGTCAGTATTCCAATACAGCGCATTATTACCCTCTATTTTGGCTGAGAAACCATGTATTTCAACATTCGTTCGCTGCGATGTCCCTTCACCACCTTACTGGGAGGGCCTGTACAGCCGCATGGTATCACTCTACTGGTCGACGGCGGAACCCATGCCTTGTAGCAGTAACCTCCTCGTCATTCACGACTGCTTCCCGCAGAATGCATTCTTCCTTGACCTTTATGTTCTGTTAGGCGGCGAAGAACCCAACAGACGTACGCCTTTGAGTACCCTACCTGTTGGATGAATGTATCAGCACTACTAACAAACACTTACAAGTGTGCAGCGAGGTGTTTGATTGTGATCCGTCGATCACCACTAAAGAGTGTGTCCGCACGTTCCAACACTGTAGGGGTCCCAGCTGTGTGCGGCCTGGCGGCGTGTGGGAGATCGGACACTTTTATGCGACATTTTTTGCGATGATGACAAACTCACCATTCTGTCGTTCACTGCCTAGTCTCCGTAGACATTCTGCGAACTTTGGTTTGCCAACAAAAGAAACTCACTGACACCTCTCTTCTTGGAACACACCTCCGTCAGAGACACCATTTTGAAAGTTACTGATAGTGCCACCACCTACCGGTGCTTCATAAAACTATATGGGGCAAATAGGGAATACTACACGATGTCCACAACAAATTCTGAATTTTTGCAAGGGAAATTGGCTAAAAAACATGTAGTATTACTTACTGAAACGTATTGAACGCCCCTCGTGCATCTGTTTCAACACATCACCACTTTCTTAGACCTTAATATTTTTCTGTTATCTTGATCCGAATTTAATACTGGCATTCTGAAATCAGTTCAGTGATGTTCTATGATATGGTTGGCATGACACTGGTGAACAAATCACATAAGGTAATGTCCGCAACAACACCCACTAGATATACCACATGACACGTTTTCCGTGTTCTGTGAAAAATTCTGGAGTCTCAGCAACAGACGCTAAGGGAAACGTAGGGTATTTTGGTTATTATATTATTTATATTTCACATAATATTGTTTTAGATAGGAGGGGCGTTTGAAAAGTCCGTGCAAATATAAAAACTACTAATGTGTTTGGCGTAAACCTTTTTTATTTTTGGACATAATCTCCTTTTAGACTTATAAACTTAGTCCAAGACTGTTCTAATTTGTTGATCGCTTCCGAATAACAAGAACTGTCCAAGTCTGCAAAATAGCTATTAGTTGCTGCAATCACCTCCTAGTTTGAATAAAATCTTTGTCCTGCCAGCCGTTTCTTCAAACTCGGGAACAAATAGTAGTCCGAGGGAGCCAAGTCTGTAGAACAGGGGGCATGTGAAACGGGTTGGAATCCTATTTCCATCAATTTTGCGACCACAACTGCTGAGATGTGTGCTGGTGCATTTTCGTGATGGAAAAGGACTTTTTTGTGGTCCAATCGCCGGAGTTTTTCTTGCAGTTCGGTTTTCAAACGGTCCAATAACGATGAATAATATGCACCTCTAATAGTTTTATCCTTTTCCAGATATTCTATGAGAATTATCCGTTGCGAATCTCAAAAGACAGTCACCATAAACTTTCCGGCCGAAGGACTGGTCTTCGCATTTTTTGGTGCAGATTCTCCCTTGGTAACCCATTGTGTAGATTGTTGTTTGGTATCAGGAGTATAGTAATGTATCCATGTCTCATCCACAGCGAGGAAACGACGCTTAAAGTCCTGCGTATTCTACCTGAACAGCTGCGAACCATCCTCGCAACACTTCACATGATTCCGTTTTTGGTCAAGCGTGAGCAATCGCGGAACCCATCTTGCTGGTAGCTTTCTCATGTCCAAATGTTTATGCAAAACATTATGTACCCGTTCATTGATAGCACTAGCAATCTCACCCACCTTAACTCTTCTGTCATTCACCACATATCATGGATTTTATCAATGATTCATGGAATCGTAACCTCCACAGGGCGTCCAGAACGTTCAGCATCACTTGTGGCCGTATGGCAAGGCCGAAAATTTTGAAACCGCTTATAAACCGTTGTAATCGAAGGTACAGAACCACCATAATGTTTATCGAGCTCCTCTTCAGTCCCCTGAGGTGTTTTGCCTATCGTAAAGTAATGTTTAATCACCACACGAAATTATTCTTCGTCCATTTTTTGACAATCACTCGACTTCCTTGATTCACACGAATGCCGAACACAAACAAATGGACCAATATGGTTGAAACTTGGTGTGCGTTCTTTCCAAAGATGCTACTAACTAAACATGACCTCGATACTAGAGAGCCTGTATAGGGAGAGAGTGGCCAACCGGGCGATACGGCGGCCATTTTCCTGCCAAACTACGGGCGGGACTTTTGAATGGCCAGTAGTGGAGTACACACTCACCGAATAAAAATCACAAGACAATATGGCGAAATCATTCGTTAAATGCCTTTCTTTATAAGAATAATGTGTTATAATAATTTTCACACCGTCAGTTTAGAGGACAGTTTTCAAATTTAACTGTGTATATTACATGTTGTTTTATATGCAGTAAAGAGCAAAAACGACTTACTTCGCGTAGATAAGAGGACTTGGTTGGTTTCCACAAGGCTCCTGTTTGATTTATGTCAGTCCCGTTGACTGCGACTGCCCACTGCTTTCGTCATTCTTCATTGCGCGGAAATGCTAACATGCGAAATCCACCTTCGCCTCTATTGGAGCAATCAAATGCAGCGCAACCTGGCGTCGTTTACGAACGTCTGCAGAACGAATTACAGATGTCAAAAACAATACTGTACAATTACTGACGTGTTTACTTCAAACATATAGGCCTACCGACTTCATCACAAAACGCTTCATTATTTCAACACGTATTTAAGAACGCAAACGCTAATTACGAACTAAAAACAATATACAACTAAATCGAACATGCACGTACAACGCATAAAAAGTCTCTAAATAATTCAAATGCCTTTTAATCGTTTCCAAAAGTCCTCTGAACTTTAAATCAACTCAAAAGCACCGCGAACATAGGAGGCGCGAGAGACTTTTGGCGCCATTTTTCTGCAAAAAAAAATCAGTCATGGGCAACTTCACCTATGGCCACTCTCTCTGTATACAGGCTCTCTACTCGATACGCGCCGGTACTGCCATCTCTCGGACTTCGCACGGATTTTAAAACGACCCTCGAACTTAACGCTATTTGTTTCTTTACTTCCACTATGTCGACCCCACGCATTCAAGAGGTGTGTACGTCACGCAAAAAGTCCACTAGTCTTTTTGTCGATCTACAGTTTTTTCGTCGTGAGGGATTCAAAAACTATCCAGTAAACAAGGAACGCTAGGAATATGGCAAACCGATAGTACCGCAAAAAATAGAGCGAACTCGCTATTCCGCAATAGCGGTATGGCAAAGCGTCAGACGCGGTCAGACAGAGCATTTGGAGATGGACGGCGATAGAAGCGCGCCGGGCGCAGAGGCCTTCAGAGCGGGCGACCCGCCGCGGCGCCACGCGTGGCTGAGCGCGGCGGCGTGTCGCAGCACTTTGCTGGCCTCGCGCAGCGCCACCGCCCCCGCCGCCCCCGCCGCCCCCGCGCTCCGCCACGGTCGTCATTACGGGGAGTGGCGCCGGCTTCCGTCCGCGCCGGCAGCGATCGCGATCGCTGTAATGGAATTGCGCGCCCCCTTCCCTGCAGACCACTCGCAACGAATGCCGAACGTGCGATCAGACGGCGACCGAGCTACCGCGGCCGCAAACATTGGGCGCTGCCGCGAAGCAATGGCGATTTCTCGACCTCTCTCGTTCGTCGACGTAAATGAAACTGTCTTTTTCTGTGTTATGTACACTGATGAGCTGGAACATTACGACCATCTTTCTAAGAGCCTGTTGGTCCACGTTTGGAAAGGAATACAGCGACGATTCTGCGTGGTATGTTTCCGATAAGTCGTTGAAAATTTTCAAGAGGTTTGTGACACAAGATGTCCTCACACAGGTCACTAAATTCCTATAAAAATGGCCCGATGGCTACTGGGTGCGAAGCTGCCACACAGTAGCGTCGCTGATTTTTTTGCATCTGGTTCAGACTCATGTCTGCCATGATATCTTATTTGTGTCATACTGTCCTTCTAATCACGTCACCAAGATTTTCATGACAATCTGGTGATGGGTTCTGTCCGAAACGTGTCAAATAAAGCCACTGCATTACCAACTGGTGGCTTCTTACACTGAAGAGCCAAATAAACTGGTACACCTGCCTAATATCGTTTAGTGACTTCGCGAGCACGCAGATGTGCCGCAAAACGACGTGGCATGGACTCGACTAGTGTCTGTAGTAGTGCTGGAGGGAACTGACACCATGAATCCTGCGGGACTGTCCAAAAATCCGCAAGATCACGCTACAAGGTATCCCAGATATGCTCAATAATGTTCATGTATGGGGAGTTTATTGCTCAGCGGAAGACGAGTGTTCCTGGAGTCACTCTTGTAGCAATTCTGGGCGTGTGGGGCGTCGCATTGTCCTGATGGAATTGCCCAAGTCCGTCGGAATGCACAATGGACATGAATGGTTACAGGTGAACAAACAGGATGCTTGCGTACGTATTATCTGTCAGAGACATATCTAGAAGTATCAGGGGTACCATATCACTACAACTGCACACCATTACAGAGCCTCCACCAGCTTGAACAGTCCCCTTTTGACACGCAGGGTCCATGGATTCATGAAGTTGTCTTCATACCCGTACACGTCCATCCGCTCGATACAATTTGGAACGAGACTCGTCCGACCAGGCAACACGTTTCTCATCATCAACAGCCCAATGTCGATGTTGACGGCCCCAGGCGAGGCGTAAAGCTTTGTGTTGTGCAGTCGCCAAGGATACACGAGTGGGCCTTTGGCTCCGAAAGCCCATATCGATGGCGTTTCGTTGAATGGTTCGAACGCTGACACTTGTTGATGGCCCAGCATTGAAATCTGCAGCAATTTGCGGAAAGGTTACACTTCTGTCACGTTAAACGATTGTCTTCAGTCGGCGTTGGTCCCGTTCTCGGAGGATATTTTTCCTGCCGCAGCGAGATCGAAGATTTGATGTTGCAACGGACTCCTGATATCCACGGTACATTCGTGAAATGGTCGTACGGAAAAATCCCTTTTCATCGCACCTCGGAGATGCTGTGTTCCATCGCTCGTGCGCCTACTATAACATCACGTTGAGACTCAAATCTTGATTACGTGCCATTGTAGCAGCAGTAATCGCTGCGCCAGGTACTTGTTGTCTTATATAGGCGTTGCCGACCGCAGCGCCATATTCTGAATGTTTACATATCTATGTATATGAATACACATGCCTATACCAGTTTCTTTGGAGATTCAGTATATTTAGCGACCAATACAGTAACTTTGGAGTGCTCCTAATGATTTGCAATATGGCTGCATTCTTGCTGCCTGACTTTAGGTCACAATTACGTCACTACCCTTTACCTATAAATTCGAGTTTCGTCTTCATACGCCTCTAGCCGTCCATTACGATGATTATCTGCCCCTCATACTGCATTACAAGGTGAGTAACCAACTAATCAACGAACAACATACACTCCTGGAAATGGAAAAAAGAACACATTGACACCGGTGTGTCAGACCCACCATACTTGCTCCGGACACTGCGAGAGGGCTGTACAAGCAATGATCACACGCACGGCACAGCGGACACACCAGGAACCGCGGTGTTGGCCGTCGAATGGCGCTAGCTGCGCAGCATTTGTGCACCGCCGCCGTCAGTGTCAGCCAGTTTGCCGTGGCATACGGAGCTCCATCGCAGTCTTTAACACTTGTAGCATGCCGCGACAGCGTGGACGTGAACCGTATGTGCAGTTGACGGACTTTGAGCGAGGGCGTATAGTGGGCATGCAGGAGGCCGGGTGGACGTACCACCGAATTGCTCAACACGTGGGGCGTGAGGTCTCCACAGTACATCGATGTTGTCGCCAGTGGTCGGCGGAAGGTGCACGTGCCCGTCGACCTGGGACCGGACCGCAGCGACGCACGGATGCACGCCAAGACCGTAGGATCCTACTCAGTACCGTAGGGGATCACACCGCCACTTCCCAGCAAATTAGGGACACTGTTGCTCCTGGGGTATCGGCGAGGACCATTCGCAACCGTCTCCATGAAGCTGGGCTACGGTCCCGCACACCGTTAGGCCGTCTTCCGCTCACGCCCCAACATCGTGCAGCCCGCCTCCAGTGGTGTCGCGACAGGTTTGAATGGAGGGACGAATGGCGACGTGTCGTCTTCAGCGATGAGAGTCGCTTCTGCCTTGGTGCCAATGATGGTCGTATGCGTGTTTGGCGCCGTGCAGGTGAGCGCCACAATCAGGACTGCATACTACCGAGGCACACAGGGCCAACACCCGGTATCATGGTGTGGGGAGCGATCTCCTACACTGGCCGTACACCTCTGGTGATCGTCGAGGGGACACTGAATAGTGCACGGTGCATCCAAACCGTCATCGAACCCATCGTTCTACCATTCCCAGACCGGCAAGGGAACTTGCTGTTCCAACAGGAAAATGCACGTCCGCATGTATCCCGTGCCACCCAACGTGCTCTAGAAGGTGTACGTCAACTACCCTGGCCAGCAAGATCTCCGGATGAAGCGTCGTCTCACGCGGTCTGCACGTACAGCACGAACGCTGGTCCAGCTGAGGCGCCAGGTGGAAATGGCATGGCAAGCCGTTCCACAGGACTACATCCAGCATCTCTACGATCGTCTCCATGGGAGAATAGCAGCCTGCATTGCTGCGAAAGGTGGATATACACTGTACTAGTACAGACATTGTGCATGCTCTGTTGCCTGTGTCTATGTGCCTGTGGTTCTGTGAGTGTGATCATGTGATGTATCTGACCCCAGGAATGTGTCAATAAAGTTTCCCCTTCCTGGGACAATGAATTCACGGTGTTCTTATTTCAATTTCCAGGAGTGTAAATATGCAGTGGTACATGAAGAGCGACTGAGGAAGTACTGCATGTACCTTTAGACTGACGTTCACCATGTGATGGTGTACAATGAATAAGCTTTTAGGTCGATATCCTAGTGCTAGATAATTTCCTGGTAAACGAATCTTAGGTTGCCGTGTGTTCACACTTGACTCGCTACATCTCACAACACTCTGATGCACGAAGCAAGCAGAGCGTTGTCTTGGTACTATCTACAACACACTGATGACTGGCTTGATAAAGAGAACCAGTTTACAGAATCGTATTGTTCAATAAGTGAGTTTTCTGAATTTATAGTAACATCGCATCTCATGCCAAAGACTTACCTATCTGGCCACTGGATAACCACCCCATAGTTGCATGCACAGTTGTGTCAAGAGGATACTCAACTCACCTGAAACAAAAGAAAATGCAGCATTAATGTAAAAGCTTCAGTAGACAAAGTTTTTTATCTTTTATTTTTTTAGCAGTCACAAGTATATTCCTTTGAAACTTTTGTCGTACTAATCTCGTCACAATATACGCTGAAACATAATAATAAACTGAGTATTTTGTATTTGGCTTCTGTTGTACTCTAAAATAAACGTTTGGACACAAATGACCCAGCCACGTAAATTCAAATTCGTCATCGTTTTTCAACATCTTCCTAAGTCTTATGTCAGGACGGTTCCTTATGACAAGAACATTTCCAACTCCAAACAGAGCTTATGTTCCATCTTTGAGATCGTCTTAGGCAAATCGTCCCAGTGCTGAGACCTTTCACATCTGAAACGCGATCTTGGTGTATTGAAAGACATCCATTCCAGCCAAATAATGTGGTTTACCTATGAATATTAATAAATCAAAGTCCTTCACCGCTTTTTTTCTGTTTTTATGTGAAAGCTAAACACAGGAACTGCTGTAAGGATTTTGATACTCTACGGTTTTCTTTAATAAGTAAGCTGAATCACGAGGAAGGTTTATGTATATAATTTATCATCACTATGGCAGATAAGCCGTCTATCCGTATATACTGAGTGCTACCCACACGAAACTGCGGCCTGTCGATAGTCGAATGTTGTATAATATGAGATAAAATCAATTGGGCGATACCTACTGTGACGTATTCATGTACTGAGTTTCACGTTAAACAACTGATGTTTCTCGCCTCCCGTTGACTGTCTAGAGCACATGCTGAAAAGGAAGCGCTGTCTTCTCTGGCTCTGACTGGTTGGTGTTTGAGAACGTTAGACCTCAGAACGGCATGATGCGAAGGGGTGGCTAAGCAGTCTGACAAGGAAGAAGCACTAATTTGACCTCATGTATTAAGAAGAAAAAAGCGACACGCAGGATGTCAGCTCCAGAAATCGATCTCGCTCGAAAATTTGGGCCATAGTTCTCACAGTATACACCGATGGCCTTCTGATAGGAAAGCATTTCAACTTTAGCTCGCACTGTCTGTCTGTCACTTGCCCCGCCATAGTGCAACCACCTAAGCCCGAACGCGAAACACTATACGGTGTGAGATTTGTGAAATACTGTTTTGACATTGGCAACCTTGCTATCCTGTAGCTGGTGCCTGAGAGCTATTTCATTTGAACATTTTTATGTTGCAGTTCACAAACGCAGTGTAAATGAATTAGTGTGCCATTAAAGAAGTGTCATAGTACTGTTTCATTATTAACATCGCTGTTTTTCACCATTTTCATTGGATTTTAAAGATGGCACGGTTGGAGGGAATGACATTTACGGAAAATCTATTACTCTTCAAGCATGACTACACTGAAAAATGGAAAATTATTAACTTCATTTCGTGATAAACTTTCGGCTGCTTATGTTTATTAATTCTGATTTTTAGCCATTTATACAGCTGCAAAATATTAGTATGAGAATGTTGTTAAAATAATGTCGACGTATAAACGCCTGAGGCTGACATTTTCCTGCGTAGAACAACCCGTGTTCTCCAGAAAGATTTCAAAACTTGTTGGGAAGATGTGTCCACCTCCCCCCTCCTCCCTCCTCGCCTTCAACATCCTGCGAATAGAAGAGCTCTGGTTGTCACTCCATTGTACTGCACTTTGTTCTGATGCATTACCTGACTCTACTAAAGCGGAGCGAGTGACAGGCAATTGATGCTCATGGAAGTTTAAAAGCTGTAGTTTCATAAGGTCATATCTGTGTACTACCAGAATAATGGCCGAAATTTTCGCGCGGGATCAATTAATTGGTATGATATCTCGCACGAATGCTTTCTTCCTGCCTAGAATACGAGGCACAGTTGATAATGTTCCTTTGTGAAACTGAACGTTTATGGAGCAAGACCTATACAGTGCTGATACGTGCTGTGAATATTAGTGTCTTCAATTATGTTCTATTACAGTTGTGTCAGATTATTACTCAAAGTACTTGTGAATGTATTTCCCAGTCCACAAGGATAGTTCTCGTGATAAATAAGATTCCTAAATATATTTGAATACTCACTGGCAAAAGCCAAGTAGCCTAGTAATCATTTTTTGTGATCCCCAAAGTATCAAACTGAGAGCTATCGACAGACCTACGACTGACCAATATCTTGTGTATGAGGGACACATTTATAAAAGACTCAGGGTTAGTGGAGAGAACATTCACAAAGTGCATCAGTAGCATACATGTCAACCTGCAGCGCCTATGTAAAACGTCTGGCTGTTGCACGTTTTCGGCAGTAGTGACGAGTGGAGATGTTAACCCTAACGGAATATCTCGAGATTCAAAACTAGCTGGTACCCACAGCAGAGCTCACATGTCAGTAGTTTTGTAATGATGAGTGATGGTGATTGAGTAAGCTACTCTATGTGCAACAACAGCAGCTGCCCTCACATGTCCAGCCTGTTTGGGTAGGCGTCGTGATGCACTCCCCGTCCCCCACCTACCGATGCATGATGTGTCGGCATCCACAGCGTCACTGCCGAGCAGTGGGTGCATAGGGGTACGGGCAGAACAGTGCTACTGAAGTAGCTACATATTACATGTGTACATTATACAACAAATAGTGTGGAAGTGTGAATTAAACACACTGAAGATTGTATAAGCATTGTATTCATTAGTTTGAGTCGTATCACGTAGCACGTATCGAGCAATAAAAGCATTTTCACAAATATGACGAAGTTCAAAACTCATAGAATAAATTCCTTCTTTAAAGAGTAAACATTTTTGCCTTGACTTACATAAAGTTCTCATAATCAATAAGTATCTTGCGCCACTCACTTTCTAAAGTAGGGTTCAGGTTTCAAGCTATCTTCTTATCAAATTTCATGGAAATCAGTTCAGTGAGTTAGTAATGATAAATTTAGACGTGGTACATGATGAAGCAGTTTTTCACGCTGTTCAGTGTTTATGACTTGATATACCCTCAACTACACTCCTGGAAATGGAAAAAGGAACACATTGACACCGGTGTGTCAGTCCCACCATACTTGCTCCGGACACTGCGAGAGGGCTGTACAAGCAATGATCACACGCACGGCACAGCGGACACACCAGGAACCGCGGTGTTGGCCGTCGAATGGCGCTAGCTGCGCAGCATTTGTGCACCGCCGCCGTCAGTGTCAGCCAGTTTGCCGTGGCATACGGAGCTCCATCGCAGTCTTTAACACTGGTAGCATGCCGCGACAGTGTGGACGTGAACCGTATGTGCAGTTGACGGACTTTGAGCGAGGGCGTATAGTGGGCATGCGGGAGGTCGGGTGGACGTACCGCCGAATTGCTCAACACGTGGGGCGTGAGGTCTCCACAGTACATCGATGTTGTCGCCAGTGGTCGGCGGAAGGTGCACGTGCACGTCGACCTGGGACCGGACCGCAGCGACGCACGGATGCACGCCAAGACCGTAGGATCCTACGCAGTGCCGTAGGGGACCGCACCGCCACTTCCCAGCAAATTAAGGACAGTGTTGCTCCTGGGGTATCGGCGAGGACCATTCGCAACCGTCTCCATGAAGCTGGGCTACGGTCCCGCACACCGTTAGGCCGTCTTCCGCTCACACCCCAACATCGTGCAGCCCGCCTCCAGTGGTGTCGCGACAGGCGTGAATGGAGGGACGAATGGAGACGTGTCGTCTTCAGCCATGAGAGTCGCTTCTGCCTTGGTCCCAATGATGGTCGTATGCGTGTTTGGCGCCGTGCAGGTGAGCGCCACAATCAAGACTGCATACGACCGAGGCACACAGGGCCAACACCCGGCATCATGGTGTGGGGAGCGATCTCCTACACTGGCCGTACACCTCTGGTGATCGTCGAGAGGACACTGAATAGTGAACGGTACATCCAAACCGTCATCGAACCCATCGTTCTACCATTCCTAGACCGGCAAGGGAACTTGCTGTTCCAACAGGACGATGCACATCCGCATGTATCCCGTGCCACCCAACGTGCTCTAGAAGGTGTAAGTCAACTACCCTGGCCAGCAAGATCTCCGGATCTGTCCGCCATTGAGCATGTTTGGGACTGGATGAAGCGTCGTCTCACGCGGTCTGCACGTCCAACACGAACGCTGGTCCAACTGAGGCGCCAGGTGGAAATGGCATGGCAAGCCGTTCCACAGGACTACATCCAGCATCTCTACGATCACCTCTATGGGAGAATAGCAGCCTGCATTGCTGCGAAAGGTGGATATACACTGTACTAGTGCCGATATTGTGCATGCTCTGTTGCCTGTGTCTATGTGCCTGTGGTTCTGTCAGTGTGATCATGTGATGTATCTGACCCCAGGAATGTGTCAATAAAGTTTCCCCTTCCTGGGACAATGAATTCACGGTGTTCTTATTTCAATTTCCAGGAGTGTATATGTTGTACAATGATATAATTTAGCAGTTCCATTCAGTCCTATAAGTGAACGCTGCCTGCGAAATGTATCAGGGATACAGCTAATTGTAAAAAAGTAATACATTAAAAAGTCATTCCTAATGCGAAAATGAAAGGTGAAAATGCAGTCAGCGATAAACACTTTTCCTTTCATCATTTCGTGGGCGTTATAGGCGATAAAAAATTCCGTAGGGATTTGAAATTATGTGTGAAGGTTATTGGATGAATCCTGGATCTCTCGCGGTTAAGGCGCTCAGTCCGGAACCGCGTGACTGCTACGGTCGCAGGTTCGAATCTTGCCTCGGGCATGGATGTGTGTGATGTCCTTAGGTTAGTTAGGTTTAAGTAGTTCTAAGTTGTAGGGGACTGATGACCACAGATGCTCAGAGCCATTTGAACAATTTCTTTTGAATCCTGGATCAGTAAAACCTGGATATTCGCGCCCAGCGGCGTACACTTCTTTTTCACACCGACCTCCACTCCGTTAATTATTAGGTGGTTTTCACCGCCCGATTCTTTCCAGACAGTAAGTTCGCTTGAAACTGATCTAGTGGCGTAGGAGGAGAAGTGGAACGTACATAGACACGTACATATTTCCAACATGTATGGATGTGTTTTCTTTCTTGATCCGATGTTGATGAAATGAAGCGTATACGGTGCCTCAAGCTATGCTCGAGTTACCTACGGAAATCCCAAGAAAATTCGTTTAGTAATTTTGGGATAGCGTGTTCAAACAGACAGACACGACAGTTTTAAAGATTTATTGTCAGTACAGATGTTACAGCTATAGGAGGAATCCAAACATACTTCCTATTCATAAATAGTATTTCTTATCAGATTTGCACAGTCTCTCGTACCTGTTTCGGATTCTGGAATATGGTATCATGAAAGTCAATTGTACATTTCGTCCTGTTGTTGCACCAGTACGAACACTGGCAAGAGAAAGCGTGTAGATCAGTAAATTTTAAGTAGATTTATCGGTAACAACATTCACTTGTGGGCCGTGACGCAGTCATGTTTCCCAGACGCACCTCCCCATGGCCTGGCAACCTGCCGCCGCGACAGGCATCGTGTTACAGGCTTTTACCAGGTGTGGTTTGTACTACGGTATTGATTCCGGGACGCCGCTTCCGACCACCAACGTTTTCCTGCTGACACTGACGCAATACGATCCTTTGTGTCAGACAGCTATCTATCCGAAGTGCTTTCCACAAAACACTAGCGGCGCCTGCTTTCTACGGAGGTGATTCATTTTGAATTACATATTGTGCAGCGAAAATGCATTACAATGCAGATACTCTCGTAATGAATCTACAGCCAACGGTTCTTTCAGTTTTAATAAATGCCCAACGACTGGTCATTCTACTGAAAAGATCATCCTCAAATCGTGGAATACGCTTGGTTATCCTATGGACGGTAAAATTTAATTTTCTTAGGCGCAAATACAGTAAGGATTCGGTAGCGAAATAATCTTGTCTCTAAATAACTTTTCAAAAATAATCTCTCATACTAGGGGAGGTCAGGGGAAAGTTGACGCTAAAGGAAATATGACGTATCTCTATACTGAAAATGTTATTTGTACTTCTGTTGAAGCTGCGATGAGGAAAATCGTTAATGTGCGGTTACTAGTTTCGCAACTGACGTCCACTAGCAAAGACTCGCTTTCATCGTAAGTACTAACACGTAATACAACCAGTACATTGGCAGGCACTGATAATATACGGTAGATGAGTTTCTACGCTACTCGTCACTGCCGGTAGTGGCTATTTGTAAATGTACTTTATGTTTTAAATGTCACCACTTACGTTGAAGGCGGTGGTTTGATAATGGACGTCACGTCCTAAACTAACAACTGCAACTGAAGAATTTTTCTCGCGTCGACTTCGACAAAAATCCAAATAACAGTTTTAATAAAAGTAACTTGGCTCAGAAAAATTCGCTGTAGAAGAAATATGGAAAAATCTAGGAATGTCAACAACAAAAGGTGTCTCTAAAAATTTAGAGATACAGCACTACAACACAGAAGTAAACCCAGAATGTCCTAATGCAAGTGAATGTTTAATACTGAACTACAAATTACAGAAACTTGAAGTCCTAGAAAGAAAATTCAGTGGAAAAATACTTGGGCCACCAAAAAATACAGAGGTATGGAAATTAAGAAGCAATGAAGAAGTTTACTGAAACATAGAAAACGTAAATGAAACACTACGAAAGAGGCAACTGCTATTTTTTGGATACTTATACAGAATGAACGGCAACAGGTTAACCAAACAGATTTTTAAATGTCTTTGGGACAAGAAGCCAACAATACCCTGGATTCAAGAAGTTAGGAAAGATTTCCAACGTATTTTAAATATCCGAAAATGTAAAACTGTGCACTTCACAAAAACGAAAAAACTTAGTATCTTATGACTACAACATCAACGAATCACAACTGGTGTCGGTAAACTCATACAAATATCTGGATGTAACATTTTGTAGGGACATCAGATGGAACTATCGCATACTCTCAGTTGTGAGTAAAGCCGAAAGCAGGCTTCGGTTTCTTCGTTGAAGAATGTGGAAATGCAATCGGTCTATAGAGGAGTTCGCTTACAAGTCACTCGTGCGATCCATCAGAGGATACTGCTTAAGTTTATGGAACCTGTACGAAATAGGACTAGCAGTGGATACTAAAGGATGCTGAACATATGCAGAGAAGAGCAGCACGAATGGTCAAAGGTTTGAACTGACAGGACATTGACGATGGATATAAACTATACCGAGAAAGCACACGCACCAGGTTTCAAGAACTGCCTTTGAATGCTGAGTCTAGCAATATACTACAACCCCCCCCCCCCCCCATCCCCCTTACATATCGCTGCCATAGGGATGGAGGACAAGGTCCGATTAATCACAGCACGCACAGAGGAATTTAAACACTCATTCTTCCCACGCTCCGTACGTGAATGGAACGGGGAAAAGTCCTAATGACTGGTAAATAAGGATGTACCCTCTACCATGCACTGAATAGGTGTTTGGAGAGTATAGATGTATTGTAGTGGTGTAAGGTGACCAGACTGTTACATGAAATGCTCCTCCATGATAATGACAAGAGGGAGATTGAGTTAATAATTAAATCACTAAAGACCAAGAACTCTCATGGAGATGACGGGGTATCTAGCAGAATACTGAAGTATTGTTCTATGTATGTTAGCCCAGTACTTAGCCATATCTGTAACTTTTCCCTTAGGAGTGGTCGGTTTCCTGACCGATTTAAGTACTCGGTAGTGAAGCCACTTTATGAAAAGGGAGACAGAGACAGGGATAATGACAATTTTAGACCTATTTCTATGCCATCGGTGTCTGCTAAAGTTATCAAGAAGGTTGTATATACAAGGTTACTGAAGCATTTAAATACACATAATTTGCTGTCAAGTGTACAGTTTGGTTTTAGAAATGGTTTAACAACTGAAAATGCTATATTCTCTTTTCTCTTTGAGGTTTTGGACGGATTAAATAAAAGGTTGCTAACGCTTGGTGTTATCTTTGATTTAACGAAGGCTTTTGACTGTGTTGACCACAAAATATTATTGCAGAAGTTGGACCATTACGGAGTAAGGAGAGTAGCTTACAATTCGTTCGCCTCTTACTTTAAGAACAGAAAGCAGAAGGTAATTCTCGCAATATTGAGAGTGGTAGTGATGTACAGTCCCAATGGGGCACTGTTAAGTGGGGCGTTCCCCAACGGTCGGTGCTGGAGCCACTGCTGTTTCTTATTTATATAAATGATATGCCTTCTAGTATTACAGGTGATTCAAAAATATTTCTGTTTGTTGATGACACCAGCTTGGTAGTGAAGGATCTTGTGTGTAATACTGAAACAGTATCAAATAATGTAGTTCATGAAATAAGTTCATGGCTTGTGGAAAATAATTTGATGCTAAATCACAGTAAGACTCAGTTTTTACAGTTTCTAACTCAGAATTCAACAAGAACCGATATTTGGATCAGACAGAATGGGCATATTATAAGCGAGACGGAACAGTTCAAGTTCCTAGGCGTTCGGAGAGATAGTAAGCTGTTGTGGAAAGCCCATGTCCAGGATCTTGTTCAGAAACTAAATGCTGCTTTATTTACCATTAGAACAGTATCTGAAATAAGTGACAGTTCAACACGAAAAGTAGTTTACTTCGCATATTTTCATTCGCTTATGTCATATGGTATTATTTTTTGGGGTAATTCTTCTGATTCAAAAAGGGTATTTTTGGCTCAAAAACGGGCTGTTCGAGCTTTATATGGTGTAAGTTTGAGAACCTCTTGTCGACCACTATTCAATAGTCTGGGAATTTTGACATTGCCCTCGCAGTACATATTTTCTTTAATGTCGTTTGTTGTTAGCAATATTAGCCTATTCCCAAGAGTTAGCAGCTTTCACTCAGTTAATACTGGGCAGAAATGAAATCTGCATGTGAAATGCACTTCGTTGACTCTTTTGCAGAAAGGAGTGCAGTGTTCTGCTGCATCCATTTTCAATAAGCTGCCATAAGAACTCAAAAATCTTAGCAGTAGCCCAAACTCTTTCAAGTCTAACCTGAGGAGATTCCTCATAGCTCACTCCTTCTATTCTGTCGAGGAGCTCCTGGAAGAGCTAAAAAATTAAGAAAATTCCAGTGTTACATTGTTGATTTTCTTTATTTAAACTTACGACTTGTCGCCTGAAAATGTTTTTTTTATATTTCATTTTATCTGTTTCTACTATCGTGTTATAATTTCATGTATTGACTCGTTCCATGACCATGGAGACTTCTCCTTAACTTGGTCCCATGGAACAATAAATAGATAGAAAAATAAAAAAATATCTTCAGAAGTATCTATCCACTTCACATATTTATTAATTTCTGAATATATAAAACTATTGTATAGAAAACAAATCCACACTGCATTCAGCTCCAATTTTTATGCAGAAGTTAGATAAGAAAACTCAGTTACAATAAAATGGAATTACCTAGAAGAAAATTGTACTCATCGAAACATCATATAAGCCATGTGGTGCAATTGCCAGAAAGCAGGACGTTTGGTTAAAGGAAGCTAAAAAGCTGAAGAGGGGATATCCCATCAGTGTGGTAACGTCACAACAGAAGATGGTGGTGAGTGGCCATGGACATCAAAGTGGTAGGACGTGAGAGTGAAGATGGCGAATTATATCTGATTACTGTAGAACTATTGAGACACTTAACCTTCCTAGACAGGACACTGAGACCATAAGATAAATTTGAGCATTAATAAGAAAATTATCGAACAAGTTTGATTTTTGCAAAGTCAAGAACAGAGTAATAATGTTTTGCTATAAATGCTAGGAGTGTATGATAACAGTTGGCGCCATAAATAAAAGACTGGAAATAATAAGTGATAATTCAAAAGAAATAGGTGTAGGTCTATTGTTTCGTGTAAGCAGTTACATACAAAATAACTTCAAGAAAAGATCAAAATTCTGGACCTTCCTTAGGTACATGTGCTCTAAAAAAGTAATTTGCGTGTGAAACACTGGACTGATGTAACAGAGGGCCTGAAGGTCCTAATCTAATCAGCTTAAATAAATAAATAAACCAGTAAATAGAGTATAATGTGCTAAAGCCAAAACTCACCACAATCTTAAAGGTAACACAGAGCACATTTTACACATACGTAGCAGAGTAATTCTTGCAAGATACTAAGGAATTTTAATGATCACAATTAGACAATTACGTGTTACAGACTTCCAGTAATATTTTTATAGTAGTCAGCTCAAATCATATAACGGATATAGCAATCCGCTGTACAAAGAAACATTCAAAAATCAGCAGTTAAACGTTCATAAACATTTCGCTGAAGTAACATCACGTTTAACCTGGCTTCCTATGGTAGGAAAAATAAAACCCATACATTATATTTGGCTTCACACGCCAGGATTTTAATAGCCAGGTAAAGTATAAACAGTCTATAACGAAAGAGCGGTTTATAGCTAGAGTAGGTTCGTTAGATGGAAGTACTCAGTCAACAGCTGTAACAATGTCCTTAAAGTTTGTCCTAGCAATTCACCATTTATAATCATTTGCATTGAGCTACGTGGTGCAGCGGTATGTCACTGGACTCGTGTTTGGAAAGACTACTGTTACTACACTGCTTACAGCAAATGCCAGCCTGGTTCCTTTGGTAGGGCACAGATTAATTCTTTTCCCGACCTTCCCTAATCTCTGCTCTGTTGTGTCTCTAATGACATAACTGCCGACAGGATGTTAAACCTTAATCTTCTTTCCTATAGTCTTTTTCTGTATTTCTAGTGTTCTTGTTCTTTGACTTTGCTCTGATACAGGTTATGTATACATGGTTTTTCAAAGGAATCATCTTCTATGTGAATGAAGAAAGAAGTTTCTGATACACTGATACTTTTACATAGATGTACAACTATTTATTTCTTAGGAAACGTCAGGTTTTACAGAGGTATACCTTTTGCACTTATACACATACGATCTTGTACAACTTTTTACAATTGCCAAAGTTTTAATTTACGCATTAGAAATGTTCAATGTGTTCTTCACCAAATATCTGAGACACACCCAGCCGGTCGTCAGAATTTTGCGATCATGTCTGAAGTTTCTGCACTCAACGCTTATTCGCGGTTTTTACAATTTTTTTGGAATGGGAGACACATAAACGGAGCGTTTTGAAAATTCTCCCAAAAAAACAGATATTGTGCGATCAGGCGACATTGAGTTAAATGGTACAAGCCGAGAAACTTTTACCCCTTAAGTTATAGCAGGTAAAATGCAACGTTAGTGATTCATAGGTCATTGAGAGGAAGTTATATATAACATCGATTTCTGCTTATCTTCTTGATGGATTCAGTGGCTCAAAGGCTGAAATCAATTTTATAAAAAATCAATTTTTTTATAAAAAATGTGCAGGCATGGGTTTTCTTTATAAATCACTGAATACAAATTTCTTTGCTGTAACTGATTAATTTGGCAAACATATTCCAACTCACATTTTTTATCTAATGTGTATTCGTTGACTCACATAGCTCTTCAACATTTGTGCCTTTCACAGACCTACATGCTCTACAATTTCACATAACAGATGTGAAACATGACTCAAATGTGAAGAACCATAACCACATCAATCATTTAATGGCGTAAACTTATGAACAAGGACTGTATTACAGCAAAGATAATTCTCAAACTCTTTATATTGATCGATACAGTGAACTCAGTTTTGCACATTAGCAAAGGAGAAATTCAGAAATTGTTCTAAAATATAATTTCTATTAACGTTAACAATTATATTTATCCAATTCTAAGTTAAATGGAAAATTCCTGTTTTGATAACTATCTCCCTGGAATGCTCTTATTTGTCATATACATAAAAGAATGCGTATGTGTACATATCTAAGTGTGCATACACATGCATGTGTACAAGTATGTGTGTGTGTGTGTGTGTGTGTGTGTGTGTGTGTGTGTGTGTGTGTGTGTGTGTGTGACACTTGCACACATATGTGCGTGATGTCCTCCCACACAACCGGATCGATTCAACCAAATTTGACAGACACAACAGACCTCGGGAGTAGCAGCACTGTGGAGCTTATAACATACTAGCTCCAATACAAGTAGATATGTTGGCAAAGACAGTTTCTTCCAGCCTCTGGGATATAGACTGCACTGCTAATAGGCTTGTTTTGTGAAAACAGTATTGGCCTGCGAAATCAATGTGCCTTGCAGGGCAGCTTTTATCTAAGGGGCAAGAAATGGTTTTCTGGGTCCCAACATGTAAGCTGTGTTGCAAGGCAGCTGTGCTGTGTTGTAGTGGTATCAGCCTGCTTTATAGACCTAGATTGCTTGGCAGTCTGTAGATTGGGAGCAAATAAATGGGATAGGGGATAGACAGATATAGGTGGGAGAATGAGGTATACAGCAGACATAGTGGGGGGGGGGTGGAACATGGAGAGGGGGAGAAGGAGGTGTGTTCAGTATATGTGTTGAACGCATACAGGCTGCAAGCAGTTGGGAAAAGGCTACTTTTTGTATAAAATCCATACAGAGTATTTTTGTAACTATCCAACACGATAAAAAATTTGAAATAAAAAACAAATAAAACAAAATTCCCGGTCCCCATAAAAAACCAAGGAAACACAAATATCGACCAAAAGTGGTGTTGGGTGGTTCATAAACCGTAAGACCATTTCGGTGATTCAATTTTAAAAGAGAATATCCCCCTCGGATTGTTACAACGTGTACTGCCATGTTCACAACGCAGTTATAAGTGATACTCATATGTTGGATCAGATATCGTAAAATTCCTACTGTTGCTGTATTATCATCATCTCGACTCAACGAATATTGTGTAATGAACAGAATTTTGAGCTAGTTGCTTCAGGCAGATTTCTAAAAAAACTGAAAAGTACCATAAGTTTTTATCTTCATTTGTGTAGAAGATGTCATCTTGTGAAATCAGTTTGAATTACACTGTATTTTCTACAAGCAGTCCTGATGTCGACATGTTTCTTTTCTTTACTTTATTTTTGTATCTATCCATTGGTACTCATCACGAGGCAAAAACTAATGGAACACTATCAATATACTGAATTTGTTTCTCTGTCTTTGGTCGAGTCTCTGTCAATGTGCCTGCCTGGATAGAAATGGAAATCTTATGTGGGTGATTTAGTTAACAACAATTTGTATGAAGAGGGCTTGCTCGCAGAAACTCCAATGAACAACTTTTTAACAGCACAAAGCTAATTTCACTTTTGTCAATATTAATAGTAACTAAGAGTGCTCTGTACACAATCATTGTACATTTAAGCCATATTCCAGATTTATCCATGTCTTCAGTAAAACTACAATTGGATTCGTAGATTCATCTTGATGGAAACTGCTTGTTTATTCTAGTTTCAAATATAGATCACCGTCATCAGTGAGCTATTTGACACTAAAAGCGGGTGAAATGTAGATGTTTAAATTTTTTTATTGGATTGAGAAAAACATCAAAGTAAGACCATGTAAGGCACATTAAAAGTATGAGCTTTATTGAAGACAAGCATAAAACTAAATAGAAACATTTAAAAATCAATAGTTTCTGCTGAGCATCAGTTTACACATCATGTGTTTTTATATTTAAAAAAAATGATGATGTGAGTTATCGCTAAACCTCTTTTGGGGCGAAAAAAGTGTTTGCATAAAAGCAGATCTACAAATCCTATATGGTGGTGTATAGATTCGATACCCAATAATGATCACTACTCTCTATCAACACCTCGCAAATAAATGAGTGTCAATAATAGTGCATATTCACTATGACAGGTTGCGAAATATGAATATGCAATTGTTTGAAGGGCGCTAAAACTTCATGCCACCCCACAACAGGGAGGCTGTTTTCGTTTAAAAGTAAATTGAACATACTTAATTGCAATCACGTTTGATTTTTAGTGAGCTCATTGAAAGGATGGAAAAAATTATTTTCATCAACAATAATGTGTTTGAAATTTGAGGACAGGTCTTTAATGTCGGCCATTGAATTTGAACAACGCAATTACAACAGTAATTAGTGTACGGGCAGATTAAAAAAGGCAGCTGGTAAAAATGAGCGGCAGAAGTTGGCTGACCTGGGCCCCCTGCGGCACAGCCCGCAGTCCAATTAAACTGCCCGTCAGCACCTGTGTGCAGGTGCGCGGCCATGTCATAACGAGCAGAACAACCGCTGACGTCACCGCCGGCACCTTGCTACCCTTTGCGTCTTTGGGGCTGCCGTTTACTCTCAGCTAAAAGGGGACACTGGTCTCCCGCTAAGTCAGGTTCCACATTCAAGATGGTGGTGTGCAGCGTTTCTAATGCTCTCTGAGGAAGAAAAGATGAAGGATTTAGAGATTATGGTCCCATTGATGTAACTTTTGTTTAAGCCAGAGGTAACTGAGGATGACACATGCATTCAGGACAAATACCTAGTCGGTGAAGCCACACCCTAAAGGTATCTCGATAAAACCTTAGAATTAATTGGACCAAACCAAATGAAGCACTTGAGACTAAAAGTCAAATTAACGAACTTCAGCAATTAACGGCAGGGGAAATATATGTACAGTTCAGTTTTGTGTGTGTTACAAGGAGGGGCGGGGGGGGGGGGCAGAGATGCTAAATGCGTTATGATGATACGTAGTGTAAGAGTACGCAGTTTCTTTTCTTGCCTCTCAAGCAGGTGAGGTTCTTTAATTGGATACTTTAAATAAATAAATCGATTCTACCGTGCAAGATCAGATACATAGTAAATTACCACTTAGCAAATCGATGTTAAACGAATGCATTTGACTCCAAAATCAAGTGATGATAGCTATAAACTCACTTCATAACGATCATTATCTGTTTGCGTGGAAGTAATAACAATACTTAGGGAAAAAAATCAATGATTTGCTAAATCAGTAAACTGCATGAATGAATAACATTCGTAACACCAAAATTACTTGATGTAGGGTACTGATTACATTTTTCTAGGTAGCATATTTAAGTGATTAACATTGCAAGATCCAAGGTTAAAGTAAGCTCGAGGTAAGCCTTTGGAAGTGTGAGAAACACCCATTGGAATGTAGTTCGTAAATGGCAGATTGACGTTCAGTTTTGCAGTCAAGGTGTGTGAGATAGCATCGAGAGTGCTCCTGTTGTCATACAAAATCGCACCCCAGACCATAACTCCAGATGTAGGTCCAGGTCTAACACGCAGACAGGCTGATTAGTCTCTCAAATGGTCTCCTTACAACCGTCCACCGGCTTAGCTGGGTGGTAGCCGACACGGTAGCCAGCGTGTTCGGTCAGAGAACTGGTTGGCCCCTGTAATAAAAAAAAACTGAGTGAAAGAATCAATAAACAGACTTGAACGTGTGGTGTAACCGCCAGACACTACACTTGCTAGGTGGTAGCCTTTAAATCGGCCGCGGTCCGTTAGTATACGTCGGACCCGCGTGTCGCCACTATCAGGATTGCAGACCGAGCGCCGCCACACGGCAGATCTAGTCTAGACACTCCCTAGCACTCACCCAGTTGTACAGCCGACTTTGCTAGCGATGGTTCACTGACTACTTACGCTCTCATTTGCAGAGACAGTTTAGCACAGCATTCAGCTACGTCATTTGCTACGACCTAGCAAGACGCCATATTCATTTACTATGTCTTCTGAACAGATAATATTGTGGCTCATGTACGGTCAAGAGAGACGTTCATCACTAATGGATTAAAGTTAAGTATCCAACTAATTACGTCCGCTTTCTGAATTGTAATTCCTTGTCATGTTCCAGATCTCACGTCAGTATAATCCTTCCCTCCTCACGCCAGCCTGCGTGAGCTAAAACGCGTGCGTTTCGGCCTCCAATAGTAACACGCTGTTGGCGCTTCTGCCAACAAAACAGAACGAGTGTCATGTGACGTCCGCAACGATCAAACAGAACGATCAACAACGAACAAAATGAAAAAAAAAAGGTGGTACCGTGCTCGCCTCCCATGCAAAGGGCCCGGGTTCGATTCCCGGCCGTTCTGGAGATGTTCTCTGCTCGGGGACTGGGTGTTGTGTTGTCGTCGTCCCCATTTCATCCTCATCCCAGGCGGGAAAGTCGCCCAATGTGGCGTCGACTGAAATAAGACTTGCACGTCGCCAACGATGCCATACGCTCATTTCATTTTTTCCTTACAACTCACACACAGCCATCACTGGCACCGAGGCAGAACCAGCTTTCGTCAGAAAACACAACAGACTTCCACCGTGCCTCCAATCACCTCCCGGTTGACATCAATGACTTCGTAAATAGTTGCGGTTTGGGGTCAGTGGTATGCACATTACAGGAGCCTAGCTTGGAGCAGTCGTTCATGCAAGCGATTCGTAACACTTCATTGTGTCACTGTGGTGCCAACTGCTGCTCAAACTGCAACTGCAGATGCAGTGCGATGCGCCACAGCCATACGCCGAACACGATGGTCTTCCCTCTCGGGAGTGCTGCTTGGCCGTTCGGAGCCCGGTCTTCTTTCGAGAGTACATTTTCGACTACCGTTGCCAGCAGTCATGTACAGAGACTACATTCCTGCCAAGTCCCTGCAGTATCGCAGAAGGAACACCCAGCTTCTCGTAGCCCTATTATACGACCTTGTTCAAAGTCAGTGAGGTGTTGGTTATGGCGTCTTCGTCGGCTTACAGGCATTCTTGATTAACATCAACTCAGTACGCCCAATCTCGAAGTTAACTTACACTCATGACCGTCACATCGTGCATTTAAAGCAAGCCTGATCGGCATTCTCAAGTGTCGCTTCTAGCGCCACTCTTATGCGACTGGTGTAAAATCTGAAGAAACATCTTTCAGATGTAGAAACACGCATACCAACTGTCGTTTATGTCATACAACTCCTCCTTGTTGCTGCGGTTTTCCCCTGTGTGTGATACCTTGGAAAACTTTGCTAAAACGATCTGCAATGGTAATTCAATGTTAACGAGTAACTGAACAAATATTTATATGAATGGAAGTTGTAATGTGATTGCCATTTATAGATAGAGATAGAAAATGCTAGAGCAAAATTTGCTTACGCATTTACTGCTGGAGTTGAAAGAATGTTGGACTTCTAATTGCAAATAAGTCTCCGAAATTAAAATTTGATTTACCGAACATCGTTTCGTAAACTTCACCGTTGAAACGACCATCTTAAAGTTTCTATGTTTTTTATCAATCCAGTCTCGAAACGTTTTGGACTGATGGCGTAACATTTGGGTTTAGTAGCAGTTCCTTGAGGCATAGGCGCGTCAAATTTACAATTAAATATCTAATAGTACTACTTCCCTTAGCACATTCGGAAGCTAGTGCGTCTAGTGGAGGCAATTCGAACCTCCTTAAATCTGAGGTTGGCTTCCTGACGAAAGACGGCAGCAGAAATAACTTAACAACGCGACAAATTTTCTTAACCATTTCCCGATGCTGACGTCTCCAATCTCCGCCCAATGGTGAAGGAGGTGGTCTTTCGGAAGAAACGGGTACCGATCGTTACGTAAGCGCTGAGCTTTTGCGTGCTGGCGTGGAGTAGACAACAGATGCGTCTGGCAGCAAGAGACGAAAGAGAGGGAGGATTAAGAACTTGCTGCGGGCTGAGAGGGAGAGCAAACAGGGCGAAGCGGCAGCAACAGCACAGCAGCACGGTTGCCTCACCTCGGGCGCCAGCGGCCAGAGCAAACACTTGCCTCTCCGTGTTGTCTGCTGTCTGCTTGCTGCTCGCCACTCTGTATTCAGAAGGAGAACATGGCAAGTGCCATAAACCGATTTCTCAGAAACTTCGCTCAGTCGAAGAGCAGTCGCCATAAGCGAACACGTGCCTCAACTTAACTGTAGATAATAGACCGTTTCTGAGAAAATGACGCTCAAAGTTTTCGACGTTTTTTGATACCTTTAAGTAGTCAATAGCTTTAGCCGAAATGATGGCACAGTGGTTAGCTTCGCGGTCTCTCCCATTGGTTTCCTGTGTATTGTTTTTATTTAATTTTTCATTTACCCATCCCGTCTGCAGAAAGTTACTACATGTACTTTTCTTATCAAATTATGGGATATAGGGCATTACATTAATTGTTAATGGGTTTCGCTATAAATGTCATACATTTATTACGAGTGTATAATATATGTCTGTATGTATTTTCAGGAGTTACAACCTTTTTAGATTCTCATATTCTTATATTACGTTCTTACATCAACTGTTATACTAATTTTTATATTTTATTTTCATATTTACTCTTCACCAAGGATTGGTGCGTTCCCTTTGATAATTCCGATCTAAGAACAATCGAAACGAAGAGATTCGGATCCAGCTCTACATGAAGATACCAAGAGCCCTGGAAGGTCGCCGACCGCGCTCTACGACACCTCCGAGAACGGTGCTGCCCATGACCCATTGTGTCGCTACACAGTCTGCCGAAGAACAGCACTGCCGGCAGAGAGCACCTCCCTCATCCCGCCGGCCGCACCAGACGCAAAGAGCACCCTGGACGACTTCGAGGGATGCAGTTTGACGAAAGCAGGTATGACACTGTGACATTTCTTCGTATGAATCTCACTTGGGAAAGAAACTTCGTTAACATTTCTGAATATTTCACGCGTTGGCAATAATTTCAGAGCAAACTACGCTTAAGGGATAACTTTACCGAAAAGTGCCGCTTGCAATTGTTTATGGGTCAAGATATGCTACAGGACTTAAACCGAAAGCAATTCTAAATAATTTTCTCATTCGTTTGTAGCTTTTTCTTAATTAGGTTTACAGACATACAGTTAGTAGACGAATAAGAGGACACCGTTATTTTAATATACATCGGAAAACATTACTGTAGTAATCGTGCCGGCCGCTGTGGCTGTGCGGTTCTAGGCGCTCAGTCCGGAACCGCATGACTGCTACTGTCGCAGGTTCGAATCCTGCCTCGGGCATGGGTGTGTGTGATGTCCCTAGGCTAGTTAGGTTTAAGTAGTTCTAAGTGTTAGGGGACTGATAACCACAGCAGTTGAGTCTCATAGTGCTCAGAGCCATTGTTCGTAGTAATCGTGTCTGACATGAGTAGATAAATGAAAAACAAAAATGAAAATAATAATCCGGTTTCGAACACGGGCCGCAATAATGTGAAGCCGCGACGTAGCCACTATGCCAACCCTTTCTTACTTTTTGTTCCGTATTGTTCGTTGTGTTTGGTCGTAGCAGACACATGAGATCGGTTGAAGTTCGTTTTTGATCGCTTCACTCAGTTTTTTTGGTTTTTATTTATTTATTTATTTTTTATTACAGAGACCTACCTGCTCTCTGACCGAACACGCTGAGCTACCGTGCTGTGTACTATTTACTCGCTAAAAGTGCACATAAAGTATGTCGAACACTTTGACTGCCGTTTTCTCAGGAAACGGATAAGCCAAGACACGTGTTCGCTTATTTTGACCCCTCTTGCACTTAGCGAGGTTTATTGAAATTCCGCTGATGACGCTTTCCGTAATCTCCTTGTCAGTACGTCAGTTTAGCAGTAGCAGGTTGTGTTGCGCAAAATAAACACACGAGGACCACTATCAACAGATTTACTACGCAGCTATGAACAGTGCACCTACTAATACGGACCATCTTCTATCTACATCTACATCTACATCCACACTCCGCAAGCCACCTGACAGTGTGTGGTGGAGGGTACCCTGAGTACCTCTATCGGTTCTCCCTTCTATTCCAGTCCCATATTGTTCGTGGAAAGAAGGACTGTCGGTAAGCTTCTGTGTGGGCTCTAATCTCTCTGATTTTATCCTCGTGGTCTCTTAGCGAGATATACGTAGGAGGGAGCAATATACTGCTGGACTCTTCGGAAAAGGTATGTTCTCGAAACTTCAACAAAAGCCCGTACCGAGCTACTGAGCGTCTCTCCTGCAAAGTATTCCACTGGAGTTTATCTATCATCTCCGTAACGCTTTCGCTATTACTAATGATCCTGTAACAAAGTGCGCTGCTCTCCGTTGGATCTTCTGTATCTCCTCCACCAGCCATATCTGGTACGGATCCCACACTGCTAAGCAGTATTCAAGCAGTGGGCGAACATGCGTACTGTAACCTACTTCCTTTGTTTTCGGATTGCATTTCCTTAGGATTCTCAGTCTGGCATCTGCTTTACTAACGATCAACTTTATATGACCATTTCATTTTAAATCACTCCTAATGCGTACTCCCAGACAGTTTATGGAATTAACTGCTTCTAGTTGCTGACCTGCTATTTTGTAGCTAAATGACAAGGGATCTATCTTTCTATGTATTCGCAGCACATTACACTGGTCTACATTGAGATTCAATTGCCATTCCCTGCACCATGCGTCAATTTACTGCAGATCCTCCTGCATTTCAGTACAATTTTCCATTGTTACAACCTCTCGATATAACACAGCATCATCCGCAAAAAGCCTCAGTGAACTTCCGATGTCATCCACAAGGTCATTTATGTATATTGTGAATAGCGACGGTCCTACGACACTCCCCTGCGGCACATCTGAAATCACTCTTACTTCGGAAGACTTCTCTCCATTGAGAATGACATGCTGCCTTCTGTTATCTAGGAACTCTTCAATCCAATCACACAATTAGTCTGATAGTCCATATGCTCTTACTTTGTTCATTAAACGACTGTGGGGAACTGTATCGGACGCATTGCGGAAGTCAAGAAACACGGCATCTACCTGGCAACCCGTGTCTATTGCCCTCAGAGTGTCGTGGACAAATAGCGCGAGCTGGGTTTCACACGACCGTCTTTTACGAAACCCATGATGATTCCTACAGAGTAGATTTCTAGTCTCCAGAAAAGTCATTATACTCGAACATAATACGTGTTCCAAAATTCTACAACTGATCGACGTTAGAGATATAGACCTATAGTTCTGCACATTGCACATCTGTTCGACGTCCCTTCTTGAAAACGGGGATGACCTGTGCCCTTTTCCAGTCCTTTGGAACGCTACCCTCTTCTAGAGACCTACGGTACACCGCTGCAAGAAGGGGGGCAAGTTCCTTCGCGTACTCTGTGTAAAATCGAATGGTATCCCATCAGGTCCAGCGTCCTTTCCTCTTTTGAGCGATTTTAATTGTTTCTCTATCCCTCTGTCGTCTATTTCGATATCTACCATTTTGTCATCTGTGCGACAATCTACAGAAGGAACTACAGCGCAGTGTTCCTCTGTGAAACAGTTTTGGAAAAAGACATTTAGTATTTCGGCCTTTAGCCTGTCATCCTGTGTTTCAGGTGCGGACGAAATTCTCCATATCTGAACGTTAGGTTTATGCGTTGGACAAAAATATGGAAAAATCCGCGAGAAATGAGTTCTTGAACCTAAGCAGATTCTAGCCTAGGATGCGGGTTGCGTTGCTGTATTTGACCACGAACGCCACCCGCGCAATATCCTCAATAAGTTGCGTCGGTTGGGGTGAGAACAGTATTGTGTGCAGTTGTGAGTGCGGAGTGTGTGTGTGTGTGTGTGTGTGTGTGTGTGTGTGTGTGTGTGACTAGGGCCTCCCGTCGGGTAGACCATTCGCCGGGTACAAGTCTTTCGATCTGACAACACTTCGGCGACTTGAGCGTCGATGAGGATGAAATGATGATGATTAGGACAACATAACACCCAGTCCCTAAGCGGATATCATCTCCGACCCAGACGGTAATCGAACGCAGGTCCTTAGGATTGATATTCCGTCACGTTGAGTGCAGTGTGTCGGAGTTCAGAGAATTCGAACGTGGGGACATCGTCGGTGCTCGTATGGTAGGTGCCGTAACCGAGGTAGCCGAAGCGTTCTGTTTTTCAAGAGGCACCGTATCGAAGATTTGTGCGGCATACGGGGAAAGTGGGAAAAAAACCATCGACACAAAGCGGACAGAAATGTGTGTTCAGTGATCGTCACAGACTGCCACTGTAGATGATTGTAACGATAAGAGGGCGGTAGCTGAAAAAGTCACTGCAGAACTGAATGTGACGCTCGCGAACCCTGTCAGCAGCAAAACATGAAGAGAGCTCCAAACACACTTATCAGTGTTGCAAATCGTACAATGAAGGCTTTCACGACCGGATGTTTCAGCTGCTGAGAATTCTTCTGGGTTGTAAATGGCCGTGGTCCATGGAACTCTTCTATCCCTGACGTTTCGTCCAAGAATGCGTTGGAAATCTTCGGAGGTACTCCTGGTTGTGCTGAGTCTTCCCGACTGATTAGTCGGACGTCGAAGAGCGGCCTAAATACCGTACAAAGTGGGCGTGATCTGGATTTCACGTGAGAGCAGAGATAAACCTTCAAAATGTATCTAAGCACTGTAGGACTTAACATCTGACTTAGACTTAGAACTATTTAAACCTAACTAACCTAAGGACATCACACAAATCCATGCCCGAGGCAGGATTCGAACCAGCGACCGTAGCACCAGCGCGGTTCCGCACTGAAGCGCCTACAACAGCTCGGCCACAGGGGCCGGCAGATAAATCTTGTCAAAGATAAAATGTAACTATCGATCACAGTACGTCAAAGATAAAAAATTCTCATCGGTTCTGTAGCGCCACTTTACAAAGTCTTTCGGAAGGTTAGCACTGTCCACTAGACTTTTAATTACACCTTTTTTCTGTTGTGGATGGTGATTGGAATCCTTACTCGAGGTGTAATTAAAAGTCTAGTGGACAGTGCTAAAAGAATTTGTACGCTGGAACACCAGGACGCCGAGTTAAAACATCTTAAGCAGGCTTTTGAGAAGAATGGGTACTCTAGTAAGGAAATAGAGTTTTGAGACCCAATAACAGGAGGCCTGAGGACAACGATAGCACACAGCGATGGAAGATCACGGTTTCTCTACCCTTCATCAAAACCGTAATGGATCAAATCGACAAGATGTTAAGGAAATATGACGTTCGTCCGATTTTTAGACCAACTAAGAAAATAGGCCAAAGACTTCGTTCCGCTAATGATGAACGTCCCTCTCTGTCTGCAAGTGGTGTATACAAAATTCTGTGTACATGTGGTAGGGTCTAATTTGGAACTACAAATAGAAGTGTGAATACACGGTTGAAGGAACATTAAAGTCTTTGCCGATTAGGAAAAACAGACAAGTCAGCCGTCGCGGAACATGCTCCTGAGTTAGGTGATCACGTAGTGAAATTTTCGAAAACTGAAGTTTTATGTACTATTACGAACTGTTATCCACGGCTATATAGAAAAAATATATAAACATGGAGATAATTTTAACAGAAAAGAAGAAGCCATGAAACTCAGCGATATATGCACAGTGGCGCTGCAGAATCGATGAGAAGTACTATGATCGATGGTTATATTTTACCTTTGACAAGGTTTATCTCTGCTATCACGTGATATCCATACCACGTCTACTTTTCGCGGTATTTAGGTCGCTCTCCGACGTCCGACTCGTCGGTCGGTAAGACTCAGCACAACTAGGAGTACCTCCGAAGATTTCCAACGCAGCCTTGGACGATACGTCAGGGATACAAGAGTTCCATAGACCACGGCCATACAACTCGGAAGAATTCTCAGTGTTGCAAAAGCCCGTAACAGGAAAACTTGGAGTCAAATCCACGAAACCTGGATCTGTTTCACACTCTTTACAACTTGTGGCCAGTTTAGGTCGCAAGAGTAACCACAGCGCGGATTTAATGTTGATCTGGACAGCCATATCATGGTATTCCATTAGCCTCATCGTTACTTTGCAAGGCACGCTACTTCCAAGAACTGTGAGACCGTTTTGGCTAATCAGGACCATCCCGAAATTCAGTGTTTGTTCTCCAATGTCGGCGTTGTCAAGACGACAGAGCCCTGCTCACACAGTTTGCATAGACAAGGTATTTCTTTTGAGCATGAGGGTGATTTGTAGCATTTCTCCTGGCCAACGCAGACACTAAATCTCATTGTCATTGAGCCTACATGGTCTACTCTGGAAGGCAGGATGGGTGATCGTTATTCAGCTCCATCATTGTTTCCTAAGCTTTCCATTATTTTGCAGGAAAACTGGTACAAGATTTCTGTGAGAACCTCAAAGGACCTGCATTTTTCCATTGCGAGACGACTGGAAATCGTTTTGAATGCCAGTATCTATCTTACTCCATATTTGGCACGGTAATTTGTTGTGTTTGTGGTGCTCCCAATTTTTCCTACGGCTCGTATATATAGTGATTATGTGCCTACTCGTATGTAATGTGTAACCCAAGATGCAAGCCACGAAAGTAAATGGACAAGACGAACGTGCCGATACCTGTTGTACTATTATTGTAATAATCATGAAATTACCTAGTAAAGAATATTTGTCTGAAAACAGCTATTATGTGAACCTATGGGATAATATTTATTATGCATAACTTATCTCCTCTAGTTTTTACGTAGCAAACCTATACAAAGTCTGATAAGTTAATACATTATCAGAATCTGTTTAACGGCGTGTTTTTCAACTTTGCAAAGTAGTAAAGTAGCATTCGACAAGTCCTTGGTGGGTTTTCGGAGGTAAGTCTATGCAGTGTCATGTAAATTCCACAAATTACGGAGCGGTGGAATGTGGGCGCTGGAGCCGGCGCCCGAAAGCGTCACACATGCGTTCCATCAGGACCTATCAGGCGAATGTGGTGAATTAGACATGAACATGAGCTCACCATCATTCTCCTCAAACCACTGAGGCACGATTGTGACACGGTCAGTTATTCTGCTGAATGATGGAGTCGCCGTCGGGAATGTATCAAGCATGTAGGGATGCCGGCAGTCTACAGTAATGTTTGCGCAGTCCACAGAATCATGTTGCCTTCAACTACTGTCACAGATCCCATTTAATCTCAGGTCAATGTCTCCCGTAACACGATACGGTCTCCACTGGCCCGCATCCGTGATTGGGAGCATGTTTCGAGTAGCCGTTCATTTGAACGACGGCGTATCCAGACACGACGATCTACATTCTGTGACAATAAATGTGATTACGTCGACCGGGCAACACGTCTCCATTGATCCGTGGTCTAACCTCGTTGATCCTATTCCCACTGTAATAGTAATGGACTCTGCCATGGGGTCAACATGAGAACACGAAGGTGTTATCTCCTGTGGAGTCTCACGCTGAACAATGTCCGTAGCCGGCCGTTGTGGCCGAACCGTTCTAGGCGCTTCAGTCCGGAACCGCGCTGTTGTTACGGTCGCAGGTTCGAATCCTGTCTCGGGCATGGATGTGTGTGATGTCCTTAGGTTAGATGATACAGTTGCGGAACAGTTCAGAGAAAGTTTGAGTCTCGTAACAAATAAATACCCCACTCATACGGTTATAGTTGGTGGGGACTTCAACCTACCCTCGGTATGTTGGCAAAAATACTTGTTCAAAACCGGTGGTAGGCAGAAAACGTCTTCCGAGATTGTCCTAAATGCATTCTCCGAAAATTATTTCGAGCAGTTAGTCCACGAACCCACGCGAATTGTAAATGGTTGCGAAAACACACTTGACCTCTTGGCCACAAACAATCCAGAGCTGATAGAGAGCATCATGACTGATACAGGGATTAGTGATCACAAGGTCATTGTAGCTAGGCTCAATACCATTTCTTCCAAATCCATCAGAAACAAACGCAAAATAATTTTATTTAAAAAAGCGGATAAAGTGCCACTAGAAGCCTTCCTAGAAGAGAATTTCCATTCCTTCCGAACTGACTATGCGAATGTAGACGAGATGTGGCTCAAATTCAAAGATATAGTAGCAACAGCAATTGAGATATTCATACCTCATAAACTGGTAAGAGATGGAACGGATCCCCCGTGGTACACAAAAAAGGTCCGAACGCTGTTGCAGAGGCAACGGAAAAAGCATGCGAAGTTCAGAAGAACGCGAAATCCTGAAGATGGGCTAAAATTTACAGACGCGCGAAATTTGGCACGTACTTCGATGCGAGATGCCTTTAATAAGTTCCACAACGAAACATTGTCTCGAAATTTGGTAGAAAATCCGAAGAAATTCTGGTCGTATGTAAAGTACACAAGCGGCAAGACGCAGTCAATACCTTCGCTGCGCAGTGCCGATGGTACTGTTATCGACGACTGTGCCGCTAAAGCGGAGTTATTGAACGCAGTTTTCCGAAATTCCTTCACCAGGGAAGACGAATGGAATATTCCAGAATTTGAAACACGAACATCTGCTAGCATGAGTTTCTTAGAAGTAGATTCCTTAGGGGTTGCGAAGCAACTCAAATCGCTTGATACGGGCAAGTCTTCAGGTCCAGATAGTATACCGATTAGGTTCCTTTCAGATTACGCTGATACTATAGCTCCCTACTTAGCACTCATATACAACCGCACGCTCACCGATAGTTCTGTACCTACAGATTGGAAAATTGCGCAGGTCGCACCAGTGTTCAAGAAGGGTAGTAGGAGTAATCCATTTAACTACAGACCTATAACATTGACGTCGGTTTGCAGTAGGGTTTTGGAGCATATACTGTATTCAAACATTATGAATCACCTCGAAGGGAACAATCTATTGACACGTAATCAGCATGGCTTCAGAAAACATCGCTCTTGTGCAACGCAGCTAGCTCTTTATTCGCACGAAGTAATGGCCGCTATCGACAGGGGATCTCAAGTTGATTCCGTATTTCTAGATTTCCGGAAAGCTTTTGACACCGTTCCTCACAAGCGACTTCTAATCAAGCTGCGGACCTATGGGGTATCGTCTCAGTTGTGCGACTGGATTTGTGATTTCCTGTCAGGAAGGTCGCAGTTCGTAGTAATAAACGGCAAATCGTCGAGTAAAACTGAAGTGATATCAGGTGTTCCCCAGGGAAGCGTCCTGGGACCTCTACTGTTCCTGATCTATATAAATGACCTGGGTGACAATCTGAGCAGTTCTCTTAGACTGTTCGCAGATGATGCTGTAATTTACCGTCTAGTAAGGTCATCCGAAGACCAGTATCAGCTGCAAAGCGATTTAGAAAAGATTGCTGTATGGTGTGTCAGGTGGCAGTTGACGCTAAATAACGAAAAGTGTGAGATGATCCACATGAGTTCCAAAAGAAATCCGTTGGAATTCGATTACTCGATAAATAGTACAATTCTCAAGGCTGTCAATTCAACTAAGTTCCTGGGTGTTAAAACTACGAACAACTTCAGTTGGAAGGACCACATAGATAATATTGTCGGGAAGGCGAGCCAAAGGTTGCGTTTCATTGGCAGGACACTTAGAAGATGCAACAAGTCCACTAAAGAGACAGCTTACACTACACTCGTTCGTCCTCTGTTAGAATATTGCTGCGCGGTGTGGGATCCTTACCAGGTGGGATTGACGGAGGACATCGAGAGGGTGCAAAGAAGGGCAGCTCGTTTTGTATTATCGCGTTATAGGGGAGAGAGTGTGGCAGATATGATACACGAGTTGGGATGGAAGTCATTACAGCATAGACGTTTTTCGTCGCGGCGAGACCTTTTTACGAAATTTCAGTCACCAACTTTCTCTTCCGAATGCGAAAATATTTTGTTGAGCCCAACCTACATAGGTAGGAATGATCATCAAAATAAAATAAGAGAAATCAGAGCTCGAACAGAAAGGTTTAGGTGTTCGTTTTTCCCGCTCGCTGTTCGGGAGTGGAATAGTAGAGAGATAGTATGATTGTGGTTCGATGAACCCTCTGCCAAGCACTTAAATGTGAATTGCTGAGTAGTCATGTAGATGTAGATGTAGTTCTAAGTCTAGGGGACTGATGACCTCTGATGTTAAGTCCAGGAGTGCTTGGAGCCATTTGAACCACTTTCTTTTTGTTTTCCTTCGAGACACCTGTGCCTGAACTATTTTTATCTTCTGTCACGACACCTGCCACAGAGCGCCGCCTATCCTGTTTTACAGAGCGGCCACGCTTCTGATCTATCCACTGTGTGACGAGGGGTGGACGTTCAACACCTTGTCGACTACTCTTGGTTTCACCGTGCTTCAAGAACCTCCCACAGAAGCTCCCAACAGAAGCTCATGAACAAACAGCCAGCTTCGCCGTTATCGATGGTCTCGTTGGCAAGCAACAGGCCACAACAACCTGCCCTTCGTCAAAGTCGCTTACGCCTACGGATTTTCAGATTTGCGGCCAGTATCGTCTTCAGTGTGATTCGCTATTCTCCATTACAGATAAAAAGATTCGTCAACTCGGCAACAAAAGTCACATTAACAGCATTTAATTGCAGATGACAAACTACATATAGTAGCGTTTAGAGGGTTCTACATGTAGAAAATTTAATGTTTTTACACCTAATGTCATGAGAATAATTATAAATTAAAACGTGTTTATTTACACAACTGAATGAAGAGTACAAGTTCACGATGGCACAAAAGCACTGAAACATATTTGGGTTTATATAAAAGCAGTTGTCTGCATAACAGATGGACCTGAAAGCCGGTAAATCCTTTTTTGATGTCTTTATAAGCCAAAACCTGCACAGGTGAAAGCCTAATATTACGACGCACACATATGCAGTGAGGCTTTGTAACCAAACAGGGTGATGGGGGAGCAGCATTCTGCGTTTTGTTTTTCGGTTATTGTTTTAGCCACTAACAAACAAAAGTCTCTTTTTTTATTTATGGAAAAGGCCATCGAATACTTCGTCTTGATCGCTTTTCTACAGAATCGACATTACAACATTACGCATTTTGACTCAATGCCATTTTCAGAATATGTCAGATAAAAAGACACAAACAATAAGCTGTTATTTTACAAAACACGAAATGTCGCATATATATAAATCATGATTACCATATTAAGAGGAAATCGATGTGTAGTATCTTGCAATGCACAAGAATACCACGGACTAGTACTGCCATTTAGTGACATGGCTGCCTTAAGTAAGACAAACAATGGCCAATAGGTGGCCAGAGCGCTCTAAGGGAGATGTACGGTTTCTATCTCAGTTCAGAGTAGGTATTAAAATCCATGGAGAAGAAATAAAGACTTTGAGGTTCGCCGATGACATTTTAATTCTGTCAGAGACAGCAAAAGACTTGGAACAGCAGTTGAACGGAATGGACAATGTCTTGAAAGGAGAGTATAAGATGAACATCAACAAAAGCAAAACGAGGATAATGGAATGTAGTTGAATTAAGTCGGGTGATGCTGAGGGAATTAGATTAGGAAATGAGACACTTAAAGTAGTAAAGGAGTTTTGCTATTTTGGAGTAAAATAAGTGATGATGGTCGAAGTAGAGAGGATATAAAATGTAGAGAGGCAATGGCAAGGAAAGCGTTTCTGAAAAAGAGAAATTTGTTAACATCGAGTGTAGATTTAAGTGTCAGGAAATCGTTTCTGAAAGTATTTATATGGAGTGTAGCCATGTATGGAAGTGAAACATGGACGATAAATAGTTTGTGCAAGAAGAGAATAGAAGCTTTCTAAATGTGGTGCTACAGAAGAATGCTGAAGGTTAGATGGGTAGATCGCATAACTAATGAGGAGGTACTGAATAGAATTGGGGAGAAAAGAAGTTTGTGATACAACTTGACAAGAAGAAGGGACCGGTTGGTAGGACATGTTCTGTGGCATCAACGGATCACCAATTTAGTACTGGAGGGCAGCGTGGAGGGTAAAAGTTGTAGAGGGAGACCAAGATATGAATACACTAAGCAGATTCAGAAGGATGTAGGCTGCAGTAGGTACTGGGAGATGAAGAAGCTTGCACAGGACAGAGTAGCATGGAGAGCTGCATCAAACCAGTCTCAGGACTGAAGACCACAACAACATCTCAGCATTGCACGAACGCGTGTTCCACGCAGAGTTCTGTGCTTACAGCTCTTTGTGTGTTCAGAAGCGAGATTTTCACCAACGGTTAACCACCTCCAACAACATATATAGTATTCTTGATCTTGTAGTTATCCTTGCGAGATGCCGAGTATTCATCAACGTAACTGCCGTTAATTGGGGCGCGTAATTGCAAATTAGTCGATGTGCCATTCTCAGCAGTGTGTGGGTGGTCAATAAATTCACATTTCTGTAATTTTTGTCAGTTGTGGGAAGTACCAAAATTAAATGCCAGTATTACAATCAAATTATCGACTTCATTGTTGCTACCATTTAACCTGTCCCATTAAGCTTTACGTGTACCTTAGTCATTGCACAGCTTGCCCAGACGGGAAGGAAAGAAGGTTTGCTATCTTCCATGTCAGCGACGGACAGATAACCTTACAGCTTGGATTCATATGCAGCCATTCATAGACTTTATGTCCCCAAACAATGATGTCGTGTCACCGGGCTATAATAGTTGGCCATGGTTTGAAGAATATTCTACACAATCCGAGCGAATGATTTGGTCTCCCAGATCGCCTACATGAATGTCATCTAATTCGTATGGAACGTAATTGAGAGGTCAGGTCATCCATAAAAACTTGCACAGGCAACACGTTAGCAATTATGGACAGATCTAGAGGGAGCGGGGCTGAATATTTCTGCTTGCGGCATCCAACGACTTGTCGACTCAGTGCCACGTCGAGCTGCTGCATTACACCACAGAGGATGTGAGGAGGCATCCCATGACTCTTGGCACCTTAATGTATACACGTAATGTTGTTGTTGCATTGCTTGCTTGTGCAGAACATAAATGTTTAGTGCAATTTTTCTGTATAGTTTTGAGCTGATTAGTTTCATTGTTCACAAGTGATTATGTTATCTGTTCACACTCTTGCACTCATAAGCTATAGATTTACCACTGCATTACCAGTTAAATGATTAATTTCATGGCAGACTCGTATTTATAATAAGGAGTAAGATTTGAAAAAAAATGGTTGTAATTCCTACGGAAGATATCAGAGTTTCACTATAGTTTTCGAAATATAGCTGCTTTATATTATTAAGTAGATGCAATACTTACCGCCTCATCTCACGAATTTTATTTTCTGATTATGAGTGCCGCTACATTGCACTTTTCGGACATTGCACTTTGCGAAACACAGTGGTTAAAGCATGGCCTGCTGAGTATAGTTATACATCCTTGTATTATTTTTTCGCAATTTGTTTTCTAATTTGAAGAAGCATTATTATTCTGTAAGTTTCGTGTGTTGAAACTCCAAGATACTTACTTTGACATCAGACGTTGTGACACTGTCCATTTCACAGCACAGTACGGAATTTCACAGGTTAGCTTCTTTAGCATACAGTTTTAGGATTTCTGCTTATTTTAGTAAGGGTTTATTTATATAAAGTTATACAGTTTCAGATAGGTTGGCGACTCATTTCATCAGATAGCGTTTCCGTAATTACACCACTTGCATTGTTCAGGATTACAACAGGACATACTCAAAAATAGGAAATCAGTTCAGTCCAGTACAGTTATAGTTCAGAATATACACTGTTATTTATTTTTATATACAGAAACGTAACAATGGAGTAACAGTACGTTCACTTAATATCCACATTTCTGTTACTCGTTAAGTTGAATGTTGCGTTTACGTCAATATGTGATACATTCTTGAACAGATTTTGAGGAGAGGAGGTTGATTACCATATAAAAGGGTGATTTAAAAAAAAATACATACTGCAATTCATGTCTTAAAAACGAAAAAATATGAGAAAGGCACTCATGCTGGTTAATGTGCGCCTGGTAGCTAAACAACACTTGCTTGATACGTCTTTTTATTTTGCTCCTGGACAGAAAGTTATTTGGGAGGTCAAGAAAAATTGGAGAGACTGTGAAGCGCCTTCCACTCTACAGTTATGCCGCATTGAGTTAACTCAGACGCGTACCTGTGTAATGAGAAGCGGAGAAGCCCGTATTTTGGAATAGACCAGTCTGAACTAGAAATGCATCCGTTCCTCCCAGCAATAATTTGCGCCGCATGATTATTCGAGACTAGTCAAAGAGGGCGAAAGCAGCAGCGCTTGGAACGTTTTAACTTTATCTCAATGGAACGCGGCGAATACTTGGAATTCTCTCTCTCGGTTTGGAGGGGCGGACTAAGTAATTAAACGAAAACAAGAAGCATTTAATTGAGCCAAGCGGCAGCAAGACCAGGAGAACGTTCTGTCTTTCTTGCGGCATTAATTCGTTCTTTTTCATCGTCTTCAAACAACACACTTTTCACGTTCCCGTTTGCATCACAGAAACGGAGCCACAGAAAAAGTGTCAGATGCTAAAGCGGAAATTAAGAAGTAAATGTACACAGTACTGGAGACGTTCAAGATTAAACGTCGTTTTACGACTGCAAATGTATGCTATTGCGTGCTGGACGAAGTGTAAATCACAGATATATTTTTTATCCAGAATGGTTTGACATGTATTAACTACATGCATTCAGAGGACGAGGTTGAGGTCTGGCAGAGGCAGCATTCAATGCCTGTAGTGCATAATATCCATGTATTAGGTGCGTTCAATAAGTAATGTGTCCTCAGCTTGTGGTCTTGCGGTAGCGTTCTCGCTTCCTGCGCACGGGGTCCCGGCGGGGTTAGGGATTTTCCCTGCCTCGAGATGACTGGATGTTGTTGTGTTGTCTTCATCATCATCACTCATCCCCATTACGGTCGGAGGAAGGCAATAGGAAACCACCTCCGCTAGGAGCCGGCCGGAGTGGCCGAGCGGTTCTAGGCGCTAAGTCTGGAGCCGCGCGGCCGCTGCGGTCGCAGGTTCGAATCCTGCCTCGGGCATGGATGTGTGTGATGTCCTTAGGTTAGTTAGGTTTAAGTAGTTCTAAGTCTAGGGGACTGATGACCTCAGCAGTTAAGTCCCTTAGTGCTCAGAGCCACTTCCGCCAGGACTTCATCATCATCATGAGTTTCCTATATGCCAAGAAAAGTGTTTCTAAAGAAGACAATTTTTAAGCATGGGATATAGACTTAAGTGTTAGGAATTCTTTTCTGAAAGTATTTCGATGGAGTATAGCCATTTACGAAACTGAAACATGGATAATAAACAGTACCGACAAGAAGAGAATAGACAATTTTGAAATGTGGTGCTACGGAAGAATGCTGAGGATTAGATTAGTAGTTTACGTAACTAGTCAAGATGTATTATTAGAATTTGGGAGAAAAAAATTTGTCCCATAACCTTAATAGAAGAAGGGTTCGGTTGGTAGGACACACTGTGAGACATCGGCGGATGTCCAATTCAGTATTGGAGGGAAGTATGTGGGAGGGGGGTAAAAATTGTAGAGGCCGGCTAAGTAAGAAGATTCAGAAGGATGTAGTTGCCAGTAGTTATTCGGAAATAAAGGGGCTTGCGCAGGGTAAAGTATTATGGAGAGTTGTATGAAACCAGTCTTCGGACTGAAGACCACAACAACAACAATGTCCTTTTTCCAGTATGCTTTAAAATAGTGTTATAAGTATAACAAAGCTGCTATTTACACAAGGAAAGAGAACAAAAGATATCCATGAACCCCCTCATCCACGTGGTGCTGGATGGGCAAAGGAAGCTGCATAGCATGACAGCTGCGAAGTGGGGCTGTTGCTTCCACCTAAGTGGACTGAGTGGAGCTCCAAGAACCACATAAAACTTATTAGAACGCGGGCACAACGAGTAGTCGACATGCAGCATGAAAGGGAGAAAAACTAATCTACAAGTAGTATAGCTTTGGATACATTATTTGCTAGAGTATCGAATAGCTGCCTCTTTTCTTTATTTTGATCTATATCATATACACAATCAAATCTTATATCCACCCCTTATCTAAATTCAGCATGTTTGTGATATGCAAAGAAAACGTGTTAGAGCGTGCTCCACTATCCATAGTGGCGCATGTGTGTACTAATCTTGTTAATTATACATAAGTACGCAGGGTATGGGCTACTCCCGTCAACATCTGTATCATTCCTTTGGAGGGGTGTACTTAATTTGGTTTAAGTCTTTCAGGCACTATAACTGCTGCTGTAGGCTTGTAAATGTCTTTAGACTGCGCACTTTTGAAACAGCTGCTGCATCGAGATGGAGAAATTACGGCCTCCTCGTGCTCGGGTAGTCGGTGGCGGTCCCCACTGCTGGCTGTGTGACGGGTCGATGCGTTATTCTGCGCTCGCCTGTCTGCCCTCAATAATACAGGGTCCAATGCGGGTGCGCGGACCCAGCGACGCGCATTAAACTTGCAAATGACGCACGGCCAAGCCGAGCAGTTGGCACCACTGACGCGTCCGCCTGTTTGCGCCAATAATCTCGCAGGCGGGCCGTGATTTCGGAGCAGCCGATAAGCCGTTACACATGCAGCAGCAGTGGTGCCATCACCAGACGTCGCTCGCCTCCGGGAAAATGAGAGGCACTAGTCATCAGATACCCGACAACAGAGACACTGTTTGCGTAGCATTACAGTTGCCTTTGTTACATTCACTATGCCTTCGAACTTTTCGACTCATGTAAGGAAATAATAGTAACTTTTCTTGCTCAATATGCTGGTCGTACGAAAATATGGTACTCACATTCTGACTACCTGTAACTAATGGTAAGGAAGTATTTATACTCTGGAAGACGATAGTCAGAATCTTTATCCGACCATAGAGATTTTTACGTGAATGTATTCGCAATTGCGAAAATCCTACTTATCGCGAGTGGTCGCTTTGTCATTAGGCTATCTAAGCATGCTTAACGGTCAGACCCAAACCTCCATATGTCGTCATCCACGAGCCTACAATCTGCACTCATATGGTTGCCCATATTCGCAAATGCGAATGCATTTCGTAACGGTTGTAGTCGCCACAGTGCATTGTACTTCTGAACACAGTCACTGCAATATAATTTCGTAACCAGATTTATGTTTTTCATGTTTTCCTTAATTCTTCTAAGGTGAATACTGGGATGGTCCCTTCTAAAGAGTACAGCCATTTCATTCCTCATACTTCTTCAATCCGAGCTTGTACTTTGTCTCTGTCTACTTTATTGCTGATATGACATTAAACTATTATATTTCTTCCTTTCTTGTTGTTAATAATGGATCTTTCACCGTTCTGAGACGAAAGTCATATGGAACAATGACTGACTCCGATAACTCTTTGAGGAAAAAGAAAATTGCTCTGAGGCGCTTCTGGATGTCACTGGTGTGACAAGAGAGTTTAGGAGACAATTTTTGAGTATGATGCAGTGACACTCATATCAACCGAAAAAAGGGGGGTGGGGGGGTTACCGACTTATCGAAGATCAGCTCCTTAGAGGTTCGTATCATGCTAACATGTGTGAAGTTGAAGCAACTGGTACCATTCAAGGCACCCCCTGTAATGTCCCCACAGCAAATATCCTCTACCACGCACCAATTAATCATTTTCAATCAAACCATCCACATTCATTCACTTTGGAAAAGTTATCTGATCTGGTTTTCTCGTAATATATGCGACGACAGCTCGTCGACGCTAAAATATTTTCTAGTGCATTTATTCTTTGAAATAACAGATATGCATAAATGCATTCTCCGTGGTTGTTAGAGGAGTGGTAACTAGGACAGCTTCTGGAGTATCTATTGAGGGATTGACGTGTTTCTGAGAGATACATATTTTACCTTTCTTCTCGCTAAAGCGAGCCAATTAACAATTGTGCCGCTAGCGGTTTGTTTTGAAGAGAAAGAGTTTGTAAAAGGAAAATAATTAAGGCGTGGAATCACCGGAGATCTGGACATGTAATGGAGATGGATTTAATACACGATAACCTCCATAAATAAGGTTTGTGACTTTTTTATTCTGGAGTGAATGAACGAATGAGATTTTTCTGATTCATTCGTTGATCACGTTGGCCCGGTAATTAGTGGGGAAGTTTCAGCTGTGTCGAAGAGAGCCACTGAGTCTGTGTTAAATCGTCCACAAAGGCTTCGTACACATCTGGAATTCGCAATCTTTCGTAAAAGGAACAAATTGTCCAAACGATTGATTCTCCCGACTGACTGCAGTGTTTAACAGTAATAATAAATGTAAAGATTACTTACAGCAAGCAAGCCGCTAATTACCAAGACGATGGACTCCACCAAAGATTCTTCTATGTGGCTGATTCTTTTTGTCACCATATCACGTAATGAAATCTTATTTTAAAAACTATACATAGATAAAGGAGGGAAAGAGAGAGAGCAAATGAAAATAGAGATAATACTAATAATCCTCCATTAGTCTAATTTTTCGCCTGTCTTATCACGGATCAGCCAAGAATTGGGAGGGCCTTACTTAACTGTATAGACTTATGTGTGAAGGTGAAGGAATCTTAAAGACAACAGATACACGTCTATACAGACAAGACATTACACAGAGATAGCGGCTAGCTGCATTGATCATCTATTCTTAGATTAAAGAGACGGCAACTTATTATTCGAACATTGAAATGTTAAACCCCCTAAACATTTTGGAACGCTAAGATCATCTTTGCAAAGTAAATGTTCGGTGGGAGTAGATATATGCGACCAGAGTTGTAAAACTACTGTCGGCTACTGCGTACTGCTACATGTAAGCGCAGCCTACGGTAATTTTCCTAGTAGCTTTGGTCAGACTTGGTGGTACTCGAATTACCTGTACATTTGGTGTGTTGCATACCAGTTAGGTGTTACTACATAACAATCGCTTTCTTTACATATGCAGTCAGTGTCTTACTAAATTACCCTGAAGCACCAAAAGACCTGAACTGTGTACAGACTCAGTGGGCATATATATAAAGCGCTGTGTAACATACAGAACATTTTTATTTTACAAAGTTATCCCCCAGTCTTTTACAAAAACTAAATAATAGCAAACTATAAAAAAATTCAATTCATCAATGTTTAATTCACGGTTTACTCGAAAATTATTGATTTATAATGTGAGACAGAATGATGTAATGGTAAAAACAGAGAAAACAATACAGATTTGTTGGGTTGGGTTGATTTCGTGGAGGAGACCAAACAGCGAGGTCATCGGTCTCATCGGATTAGGGAAGGATGTGGAAGGAAGTCGGCCGTGCCCTTTCAAAGGAACCATCCCGGCATTTGACTGAATTGATTTAGGGAAATCACGGAAAACCTAAATCAGGATGGCGGGACGCGGGATTGAACCGCCGTTCTCCCGAATGTGTGCTAACCACTGCGCCACCTCGCTCAGTATATATTTGTCATATAGCGCTAGAAAATGCAGTTCCCTCAAGAAAAAGGCCAAATAAAAAAAACAAAAACAAAAATATATTAAACATTGTTTCTATACTTCGTCGAATTTATGTAAAACATGTTTCTGTTATTCATAAACAATTTATTCATAAACAATGCATATAAACTGTAATGGCGTCAAAAGTAATCGCTTTGGTTACTTAAAAGCGCACAAGTTACGCGAACAAATAATTTTTATTACTAATAAAATCAATTTATATTCTGTAATTATATATAATACACAATGGAGTAACATCGAATAAAATGCGGTTATACTTATATGTAAAACTTAGAACCAACCAAACAAACAAACAAAGAAAAAGATAGTAGTCATAGGCTTCCAGTTTCTCAATCATTTATGTTTCCTTCCCTACCAATGCTACCAATACCACTTGTGATCCTACCGTTTACCACGTCATTATTTAGTGTACCAAAACAACTGAACTGTAGGTTTGGTAGAGCGCAACTCTACATGTTAATGACATTAAATGTACCCCAAAAACTGTTCTTCTCGATTTGTTGTCTTGGGGGGTTGGGGGAGGGGACGAGAGGGAGGGGGGAGAGGCTGGAGTCTAATTCATTGCTGTCAGTTCCGTAAACATAACTGTTGCACCATCTCCCGGAAAGTGTACAAAAATTAAAAGCTACTAATGGGACAAGCAACTACACATACTGTTTCTGACAGGCAAATATTGTGTGGTCTAACTGGATATTCTTCAGGATTATCGGCCTAGGTGGCCGAAGTGGCCGAGCGGTTCTAGGCGCTACAGTCTGGAACCACGCGACCGCTACGGTCGCAGGTTCGAATCCTGCCTCGGGCATGGATGTGTGTGATGTCCTTAGATTAGTTAGGTTTAAGTAGTTCTAAGTTCTAGGGGACTGATGACCTCAGAAGTTAAGTCTCATAGTGCTCAGAGCCATTTGAACCATTATCGGCCTAGTCCTGCACTATGTGTGTCTAGAGACAGTAGACAAATTCCTAAGCTCCCTTACAGAGTAGGCAACACTACAGAATTTGTAAGTGCTTAGCACTGCTTCACAATCCGAAGTCCCACTTATTCACTAAACCAGAAATACATACAAGTTCCGGTTCAACTGCCGGCCAAAAATAAGAATAACAATTTTCAAATCGTAATTTTGGCTTAAACGATTTATCTACTTTAAGGTGTAAGTGGCTGCACATGACAAACTGTGGAACAAAACAGTCACTGTAGAAACACAACACTTAAGAAAAACCACACCAGGTAAAAAGGTATGAATTCATAATTTTATGTGTTTTTTCAAATATCTGTAATTACGATTTAAAAACTAATAGTTACATGTATAAAAACAGCAAAGAACATTCTTTATCTTTAACAGCCATAAAATAAAAGCTCACTGAAGATGCTCCAACTGCAGTGAAACATGTTTGGGTTAAAAAACTAAACTGTGTTTTGTTAAAGGCGGATCCTATTCAAAAACATACGTATTTGGGGTATATGCTCACCGCTATAGGCCGTTTGTTTTACCTCGGTGCTATGGCATCTACCAGCATGACAATGCACAGTGTCAGATGGCTCGCAGTGTACGTGAGTTGCTCGACGAACACCAGGATGGGTTTACAGCCCTCCACTGGCCACCAAACTGCCGAGTTTTAAAGCCAATCGAAAATCTGTGAGACCACCTCGCTCGGGCTGTATGGGCCGTGGTTCGTCAAATGAGAAACCTAGCGCGACTGGCCACAGTACAGGAGTGGACATGGCTCCACATCCCTGTCGGCACCTTCCTGAACCTCACGGACTCTGTACCTGAACATCTCGCAGAGGTCCCAGGGTAATGATGGAGTGGGCATGGCTCCACATTCCTGTGAGCACCTTTCTGAACCTCACTGACTCTGTTCCTGAACGTATCGCAGAGGTCCGCGCTGCAAAATGTGGTTATTCAGGATTTCCATAGGTAGTCACATTAATGTACCTGGACAGTGTATGTGGACAGAGCGTGTCTAGGCTCTGTAGTGTAAGCTGCAGTGCTGTTCTCTGTGTAGGTGTCTTGTCGTGATTCACGACATTGGACTTTTCTATAGATTTACATTCACTGATCAGCCAAAACATCATGACCACAGCTCACCACGAGACGGAGTGCCACTTGGTGGCATTCCATACACGTGATGCGTTAAACAATTTATACACTTGGAGGAGAGACGAATGGAACATGACGTTAGCGATGATACAGGTCGAGAATGGGGCAATCTACAGCTACTTCGACAAAGGAATATCTGTTGCAACATGGGACTTGACATCGAGCATCTCGGGAACGGCGAGGCTGTCTGACTGTCGGCTGATGTCGTGAACAGCCATGGAAACTAATTGAAGGCTGGTTCAAAATGGTTCAAATGGCTCTGAGCACTATGCGACTTAACTTCTGAGGTCATCAGTCGCCTAGAACTTAGAACTAATTAAACCTAACTAACCTAAAGACATCACACACATCCATGCCCGAGGCAGGATTCGAACCTGCGACCGTAGCTCGGCTCCAGACTGTAGCGCCTAGAACCGCACGGCATTCCGGCCGGCGAAGGCTGGTGAAACCACGAGTAGGCGACAAGATGTTGGACGTCCACGTCTCGTTACGTAACGTGATATCGCAAGATTGTTCGCTCAGTAGCAGACATGACGACAGAGTACAATGTTGGTGCGGTACAAGCGCTTCGGAGCGTGCCATTCAGTGCAGACTGTTGAACTTGAGGCTCAAGCCTGTTCCCATGTTCCAACGAGGAAACGATGGCGCGTTTACAGCAGCGAGTGTTTGCTGCATTCTATACTGCATTTCTGTGTTCGCGCAATATGCAAATGTGATATACTGTACGAAAGTGATGTATACAAATTTTGTATTTCATTTTTGTGGTTGCGTGTGGTTGTCAAAAAATGAGAAAAGTCAGAAATTAGTTCTTTTTGGAGATATACTTCTATGAGAGACGAAAGTAACAAAATTGCACAGTGTAATATTTTTAGACAAATATTGTCCTTCAAAACAACTGTAAATAACTGGTATAACATCTGAAGCGAAGGCATTCAGTAATAAGTGTATGCATTCATAGACAAAGTGCTACAGCAATGCGTACTTTTCACTGTTTTCTACACCTACATCTACATGGTTACTCTGCAATTCACACTCAAGTTCCTGGCAGAGCGTTCATTCTACTACTCTACCGTTCCACTCTCGAATGGCGCGTGCCAAAAAGCAACACCCGAATCTTTCCGTTCGAATTCTGATTTCTCTTATGTTATTATGATGATCATTTGTCTCTACGTAGGTGGGTGTCAATAAAATATTTTCACATTCGAAAGAGAAAGTTGGTCATCGAAATTTCGAAAGTAGATCTCGCCGCAAAGAAGACCGCCTTTGTTTGAGAGACTGCCACCCCCACTCTCGTATCATATCAGTGACACTCTCACCCCTATTGCGCGGTAACACGAGACGAGATGCCCTTCTTGCCACTTTTTCGATGTCCTACGTCAGTCCTACCTGGTAAGGATCCCACACCGCGCAGAAATATTCCAGCAGAGGACGGACAACTGTAATGTAGGCTGTTTCTTTAGTGGGTTTGTCGCATCTTCTAAGTGTTCCGCCAACAATGCGCAGTCTTTGTTTCGCCTTCCCCACAATATTATCTATGTGTTCTTTTCAATTTAAGTTGCTCGTTATTGTTAGGTATTTAGTCGAATTGACAGCTCTTAGATTCGTGCGATTTGTCGCCTACCCAAAATTTATCGGATTTCTTTTAGGACCCATGTGGATAACCTCGTACTTTTCTTTGTTTAGTGCAATTACCAATTTTTGTACCATATAGAAATTCTCTCTAGATCATTTTGTAATTGAAATTGATAGTCTAATGATTTTACTAGACGATGAATTACAGCGTTATCTGCAAACAATCTAAAGGGGCTGCTCAGATTATCACCTAGATCATTTATGTGAATCAGGAACAGCAGAGGGCCCATGACACTATCTTGAGTAACGCCAGGTATCACTTCTGTTTTACTCGATGATTTACCGTCTATCACTACGAACTGTGACCTCATTGAGAGGAAATCACGAATTCAGTCACACTATGAGACGATACTCCATATGCACGCAATTTGATTAATAGTAGCTTGTGAGGAACGGTATCAAAAACCTTCTGGAAATCTAGGAATATGGAATCGATCTGAGATCCCATGTCGTCAGCACTCATTACTTCATGGGAATAAAGAGGTAGCTGTGTTGCAAAAGAACGATATTTTATGAATCCGTGTTGGTTGTGTATCAATAGTCATTTTCTTCAAGGTTATTCATAATGTTCGAGTACAATGTATGCTCCAAAATCCTACTGCAAATTGAAGTCAGTGATATGGGTCTGTAATTCAATCGATTACTCCTATTTCCTTTCTCGAATATGGCCTGTGCTACTTTCCAGTCTTTAGGAACAGACCTTTCGTCAAGTGAGCGGTTGTATACGATTGCTAAGAACGGCGCTACTGTGTCTGAATACTCCGAAAGGAACCTGATTGGTATACCATCTGGACCGAAAGACTTGCCTTTCTTAAGTGCACTTTGTAGCCTACGTGGAACCTATTACATAGTGAATAGCTTTCTGCTCTATTACCTGGATGGATGTGGAACGTTGCAACGTATTATTCGTAATTGCTACAAGGATCATTCAGTAACTAAGCAGATAAATGGCTGAACAGAAAAAAGGTTTATTAAAAAAATCAGCGATGTTTTTCTTCTATTTTTCCATGTCATCCCAGCCAACGTCTATGCATGCGTCCCATCTTCTTACTAGTCTTCTTCTCCCGTCAACGAAGAATTCTTTACCTCGACCTCCAAGCCGTTTCTGCACATTTTCCTTTGACACTTCTCCCACGGGATCAACCGGACAAAAATCGAATGTAAGAAGGAATGTAAGAAGGGTGGACCAGGAGGCTGTTCTAAAAAAATTTCCAATAGCTTCTAGCGTCATTTGTCATTCCTCATTGATAGGCGATTCGAGGTGCTCTAACCGCTGGACGTCGGCCCAAATTAATGTACCCCAGTATAATCACGGATAAAATTCCTGTCAAACATTGCATCTGCTGCGCTGCTGAAACGATTTTTGACCTCACTGCAACATCAAAGTTCCTCAGGGACACAGGACTACTACTAACATTTTCAAATCCAAAAATTAGCATGCCGACCCCGTGAAGCTACGGGATAAAAGCCAGGAAAAACAAGAAGAAGAGGAATAAGGTGATGATGAAAACTTTCTACTAATCGACACATCATCAAAACTAATGCCTTAGGTGTTAAGATTACGTAAATATTAATCGAACAAATGACAAATAGCCTGCACAAAGTTACTAAATAAATTCCCTATATTAGGCGTTGCCTTCACTATGTATGTCAGTCCGATCCTATAATTGCATTATTGAATAACCCCTGCAGTATATTCGACCTCTCTACTGAGGACCGATAGTTAGACGTAGTCTGACGAACTTCACGGAGAACCACGTACGAGACAGAGACAGAGACAGAGAGCGAGAGAAAGAGAGAGAGAGAGAGAGAGAGACAGAGAGAGAAAGAGAGAGAGAGAGAGAGAGAGAGAGATTATGAAGTGTGTGTGTTGCTGACCGATAACAACGACAAACAGGTATGACCTCTGTCGTGAACAGGCGACAGCTATTTCAGCTGTTTACACGAGCCGCCCCGTGGCTTTGAGTTACTTCATGCGCAAATGATATCTCGCTGCGTCCATTGTTTGGACGTTGGGCAGTCGCAATCTGGCGTAAATACCACAGCTCCCTTCATTCTCTCGTTCCGCTGTGCCAGCGCACAGTTAATGAACGCCAGTGGACATCCATGAAAGGAAAAGGCGTTTTCACCGTCAGGACAGTTCTCAAAAGGAATTCCGGAGTATTGTTGTATGACATAGCGAAAAAAGTGTAGTCTGAAGAGACTGGAACGGTTGATTTTAAAATCTTGCCAAAACAGAGTTTTCTTGACACAGGGTTCAGGTTGGTTATGAACGACGAAGAGGAAAGAAATCGGCCTTGCACCTCTTCATGGAACCATAACAGCATTCTCTTGACTTAATTCAAGAAAATCATGAATACTCACGACAAGAATTCGCCTACCAGCATCTATATCTACGTGTGCACTCCGAAAATCACTCGAGTGCACTTCTTATTGAACTTGTTACTGAACCATGTATTATTGATTCTTCGCTTATCATTCGCGTTCAGAGAGCGAGAAGGATGATTGCTTAGGCCTTAAGCGCATCTCTGTGTGTTCTAATTAGTCTAATCTTGTGTTCAATGTCCCTGTGGCTATGATGCGTACGGGGATGCAATATATTCCTAATTTCCTCACTTAATACAGATTCTTGAAACTTTATCAGTAATCTTTGTGATATTAGTGCATGATCAATTACTAAAGCAAAGTTGATCGCGAACACGAGAACACACCCTTCGACCCTAATATGATTTATATCACGTAAAATCTATTTTTATAAATAATCCATGTTTAAAACAACAGTTCAACGCTGCTGACCGCTTGATGATTCCTTAGATACCATAAAATTCTTATGAAATTGTATTCTAGGATTTATGTACGAAGTACATATTTCGGAAGTTGCATCCAGGTAATTCAGCACATCATCCTTTGTTATCATATACTGAAGCTCTATAACAACTAAAGGTAGTAATAGTATAATAGGTTTGATGTGGACCTGTTAATTTGGCTAATTCCAAATGGGTGGTACGTGTTAACGAAATACTGTTGTGATGCAGTATTCATACTCAACTAAACAACTGTTTTCGAAAGTAACGTTCACTCATCTGATGCCAGAGAGTAAGAGATCATGTTATACACATACAATTGTAGCCTAAGCGCATCAAGTGAATTAATTTTAATAAAGTCTTAATTATAATATTAAATTCTCCATAACTTCGGAAATATTGTACACTCGCAAAGTATAAGAGATAATATATTTTACTCATAATTTCACTATCGCTTCAAATCTCGTAAAAATTGTATTTATTTTGCTTTCCGGCGATAGCAGATCGAGTTGAGGAAAGAATAGTTTAACAGGCAAAGAACAAACTCTTACCTTAAATCTAATGTAAATTACAATAATGCTAGCGATCAGTCAGCTTAGTTTATCTGCGAAGTACATGTTTATACTTCGTGTTGTGACCTTACTGTCTTTAAACAGGTGGTGCGTGTCTAGATATAGTTTTTAAGAGACGCCACAGGCACTTCAGGGCGAGAAAATGTAGGGATGGCACGTTGTGGCTGATCATACTATTTCTTTTGTGATTGCTTTCCAGTGTTCGGTTGCTATCATTAGAAAAAATAAAGTCGACGCCTGTTGATATTGTGACTGTTTTTGCAAACTGTGTTTACGTAGTAAATCTAATTCCATGGAGACATGTTTTGATTTATTACTTGGTACAAATAGTTCAAATGGCTCTGAGGACTATGTGACTAAACTTCTGAGGTCATCAGACGCCTAGAACTTAGAACTAATTAGACCTAACTAACCTAAGTAGATCACACACAACCATGGCCGAGGCAGGATTCGAACCTGCGACCGTAGCAGTCGCTCGGCTCCAGACTGTAGCGCCTAGAACCGCATGGCCACTCCGGCCCGCACTTGGTACATCATTGCCGAAGAAGTCCATAAAAATGTGGAGGTGGCGTAATAGTATTGGGGCTCAGAATCAAACTTTTTGTTGATGTCGAGTTTATCAAATGCCACAGCCTGCGCGGTACAGTTGGTGCCTGTCTTCAAGGTCTGCCACTTCAGTATTTTCAGCGTCTCGGTGACGCCTCCTGTCGAATAAACAAACCAAATCCATTCGTGCTGCCCTTTGCCCTTCTTTGTGCTCGTTCAGTGTTTCCTGTTAGTCCTATTTGGTATGGATCCAACACTCTTTAACAACATTCTAGGATGGGTCACACGAATTTTATATAAACACATATCTCCTTTATAGACTGATTTCATTTTCCCCGTATCCTACAAAGAAACTGAAGTCTGTCACCTACGACTGAATCTATGTAATCATTCCTTCCATATCCCTAAAAATGGTCATGGACAGGTATTTGTAAAGTGACACATTCTAGCCGTGATTCATTGATGTTTTAGTCACAGGACACTACATATTTGAGGTTTATTAAATGAAAAATTGTGTGTTTCTGAACATTTAATATTGGTGCAATTTTGAAATCTCATGAAGGCTGACTAAGTCACGCGATTCTGGTGATGCAACAATGGGTGAAAGTTTGAGTATATGTGGGTGTGTGCCCTTGTGATTCCAGTTTATTTATAAAGCGAGGAGAGTAGAAACGGACTGGCCAGGTCCTAGTAGAGGTGTAACACTGACCCAACATGTTTATCAACCACATGTATTACAGTGTTAATGATACAGGTCGTGTTGGTTGCCCTGTGCTTGATCCTTGAAAACATATTTTTTTTTTTCATTTCATTCTGTCACTTTCTTGGGGATCTTCGACTAATTTCTCTACGCCAAAGGATTAAAGTTATTCCACTGAATTGCGTCCGTCAGGTTCGCACTGATATTTTGATATATTATTACTGTTACATCAATTTTTACCATGTTGTTGTTGTGGTCTTCAGTCCTGAGACTGGTTTGATGCAGCTCCCCATGCTACTCTATCCTGTGCAAGCTTCTTCATCTCCCAGTACCTACTGCAACCTACATCCTTCTGAATGTGCTTAGTGTATTCATCTCTTGGTCTCCCTCTACGATTTTTACCCTCCACGCTGCCCTCCAATACTAAATTGATGATTCCTTGATGTCTCAGAACATGTCCTACCAACCGATCCCTTCTTCTTGTCAAGTTGTATCACAAACTTCTTTTCTCCCCAATTCTATTCAGTACCTCCTCATTAGTTATGCGATCTACCCATCTAACCTTCAGCATTCTTCTGTAGCACCACATTTAGAAAGCTTCTATTCTCTTCTTGCCCAAACTATTTATCGTCCATGTTTCACTTCCATACATGGCTACACTCCATATAAATACTTTCAGAAACGATTTCCTGACACTTAAATCTACACTCGATGTTAACAAATGTCTCTTCTTCAGAAACGCTTTCCTTGCCATTGCCTCTCTACATTTTATATCCTCTCTACTTCGACCATCATCAGTTATTTTGCTCCCAAATAGCAAAACTCCTTTACTACTTTCAGTGTCTCATTTCCTAATTCCCTCAGCATCACCTGATTTAATTTGACTACATTCCATTATCCTCGTTTTGCTTTTGTTGATGTTCATCTTATATCCTCCTTTCAAGACACTGTCCATTCCGTTCAACTGCTCTTCCAGGTCCTTTGCTGTCTCTGACAGAATTACGATGTCGTCGGCGAACCTCAAAGTTTTTATTTCTTCTCCATGAATTTTTATACCTACTCCGAATTTTTCTTTTGTTTCCTTAATTGCTTGCTCAATATACAGATTGAATAACATCGGGGAGAGGCTACAACCCTGTCTCACTCCCTTCCCAACCACTGCTTCCCTTTCACGTCCCTCGACTCTAATAACTGCCATCTGGTTTCTGTACAAATTGTAAATAGCCTTTCGCTCCCTGTATTTTACTTTTGCCACCTTCAGAATTTGAAAGAAAGTATTCCAGTCAACATTGTCTTTTTCTAAGTCTAAAAATGCTAGAAACGTAGGTTTGCTCTTCCTTAATCTCGCTTCTAAGATAAGTTGTAGGGTCAGTATTGCCTCACGTGTTCCAGTATTTCTACGGAAATCAAACTGATCTATCTTCCCCAAGGCCGGCTTCTACTAGTTTTTCCATTCGTCTGTAAGGAATTCGCGTTAGTATTTTGCAGCTGTGACTTATTAAACTGATAGTTCGGTAATTTTCACATCTGTCAACACCTGCTTTCTTTGGGATTAGAATTATTATATTCTTCTTGAAGTCTGAGGGTATTTCGCCTGTTTCATACATCTTGCTCACCAGATGGTAGAGTTTTGTCATGACTAGCTCTCCCAAGGCCGTCAGTAGTTCCACTGGAATGTTGTCTACTCCGGGGCCTTGTTTCGACTCAGGTCTTTCAGTGCTCTGTCAAACTCTTCACGCAGTATCGTATCTCCCATTCCATCTTAATCTACATCCTCTTCCATTTCCATAATACTGTCGTCAAGTACATCGCCCTTGTATAGGCCCTCTATATACTCCTTCCACCTTCCTGCTTTCCCTTCTTTGCTTAGAACTGGTTTTCCATCTGAGCTCTTGATATTTATACAAGTGGTTCTCTGTTCTCCAAAGGTCTCTTTAATTTTCCTGTAAGCAGTATCTATCTTACCCCTAGTGAGATAAGCCTCTACATCCTTACATTTGTCCTCTAGCCACCCCTGCTTAGCCATTTTGCACTTCCTGTCGATATCATTTTCGAGACGTTTGTGTTCCTTTTTGCCTGCTTCATTTACTGTATTTTTATATTTTCTCCTTTCATCAATGAAATTCAATATTTCTTATGTTACCCAAGGATTTCCATTAGCCCTCTTCTTTTTACCTACTTTATCGTTGGTGCCTTCACTACTTCATCCCTCAAATCTACCCATTCTTCTTCTACTACATTTCTTTCCCCCATTCCTGTCAATTGTTCCCTTATGTTCTCCCTGAAACTCTCTACAACCCAAGGTTTAGTCAGTTTATCCAGGTCCCATCTCCTTATATTCCCACCTTTTTGCAGTTTCTTCAGTTTTAATCTACAGTTCATAACCAATAGATTGTGGTCCGAGTCCACATCTGCCTCTGGAAATGTTTTACAATTTAAAATCTGGTTCCTAACTCTCTGTCTTACCATTATATAATCTATCTGAAACCTGTCAGTATCTCCAGGCTTCTTCCATGTATACAGCTTTCTTTTATGATTCTTGAACCAAGTGTTAGCTATGATTAAGTTGTGCTCTGTGCAAAATTCTACCAGGCCATTTCTTAGCCCCAATCGATATTCACTTACTACGTTTCCTTCTCTCCCTTTTCCTGCTACCGAATTCCAGTCACCCATGACTATTAAATTTTCGTCACTCTTCACTATCTGAATAATTTCTTTTATTTCATCATATATTTCTTCAATTTCTTTGTCATCTGCAGAGCTAGTTGGCATATAAACTTGTACTACTGTAGTAGGTGTGGGCTTCGTATCTATCTTGGCCACAATAATGCGTTCACTATGCTGTTTGTAGTAGCTTACCCGCATTCCTATTTTCCTATTCATTATTAAACCTATTCCTGCATTACCCCTATTTGATTTTGTGTTTATAACCCTGTAGTCACCTGACCAGAAGTCTTGTTTCTCGTGCCACCGAACTTCACTAATTCCCACTTCCCTTTTCCCTTTTTAAATTTTCTAACCTATCTGCCCGATTAAGGGATCTGACATTCCATGCTCCGATCCGTAGAACACCAGTTTTCTTTCTCCTGATAACAACATCCTCTTGTGTAGTCCCCGCTCGGAGATCCGAATGGGGGACTATTCTACTTCCGGAATATTTTACCCAAGAGGACGCCATCATCATTTAATCATACAGTAAAGCTGCATGCCCTCGGGAAAAATTATGGCCGTAGTTTCCCCTTGCTTTCAGCCGTTCGCAGTACCAGCACAGTCAGGCAGTTTTGGTTATTGTTACAAGGCCAGATCAGTCAATCATCCAGACTGTTGCCCCTGCAACTACTGAAAAGGCTGCTGCCCCACTTCAGGAACCACGCGTTTGTCTGGCCTCTCAACAGATACCCCTCCGTTGTGGTTGCACCTACGGTACGGCTATCTGTATCGCTGAGGCACGCAAGCCTCCTCACTAACGGCAATGTCCATGGTTCATATAACGATAATATCGATTGGTAGATTGATTTTTATCGATGCGGCATTGAAATTTTGCACACTAAACAGAAAACGGTGGCTGATAACGAGGGTGATTACATCATTGGTAAGAAATAAAAAGTTATTATAGATTTATCAGTTTGAATGGAATGTCAAAGAAAGATATTACTTTTAACTTCCCATAGTAATGTTCTTGCTTTCCACATTCAAAGTCCAATCGGCTTTCACGATTAATTTTTGTCATCGCTCTTTCAGACGATGTGGTTGCATTTGAAGCCACCTAGGATTTTCTCATTTCGTGGCATATGTGCAGTAGCTAAATCCCACCCTTTACGTCTCCAGTACACCCTGCCGTGTAGCGACTGCATATGTTTCGAATCTTAGGAGTTAGACAAGCAAAGGTAGGAACCATAGATGTATGCAGGGCATGACTGTCTTTGTTTTCGAATTGTGATTGAATTTGTGCCTATAAGGCATGTTTTGCACATGAGTTAGGAACAGAAAACTGCCCTGTTCAAATTTAGACTCTGTGTACTGCTACAATAATTAATCCATTTATTTTTATAATTACTATGGCGGTTCCCTTTGAAACCGTTTCGGCTCTAAGGGCAACACGAGTAACTTGACAGAAATTCTGGCGTGGCTTTCGGAAGGGATTTCTTCTGACGCCCACTCAAATGACAGTAGCAGTGAAAGAGAAGATGTGTTACCTGAAGACAGTGATCTTGATTTAGGAACGAAAAAGTTGAATGTTGTAGTACATTATTTCAGAGAGTGATAGCAAAGAACCATTAGAAAAAAAATGCAGTACTGTTGTTCCAGTCGAAAAACTTACTACAGAACCAAAGCTTCTACCAATGCATGGCACCTCAAGGAACTGTGTAGACTATAGCACAAAGAAGGAACATCACAGAATCATATGGAACTACGGTCTCTGTCTAATAGCTCTATGCCTAACTGAAGACAGGAACTGCGTTTTACCTTATCACCAAGAGCATGGACATTTCATGCGCAAGGGCTCCATTTGAAACCATCAAGTATGTGTTCACTTAACGTATGTAACACCTGATTTTCACACTGTTCTATCTCAATGTATGTCTAATAATCTAATAAAAAAAGGAAGTTCAAAAATTTAATTTTTAATATTTCGAGTCTGAAAGGGACAGTTAGTGTAGTCTAAGGATTTTTTAAACTAAATGTAGAAAGAAACAACAATCATTACTTACGTCCTCTGTCATTCAAGTGGTCGTTTCCGACGGAAAGTGAACACCTGATGTCTCTCTACAAGTCTCCAATCTGTGGCTTGGTCGAGGAATCAGCAGTCACTACAGACCCAACTAAGTCTATGCTTCATACCCTCCACTGGACAGCAGATCAGAGCACCCAGTCCTCCCAACGATACAATGAAGATAGAGCTGTCCTGAGACCTCCCTCTACAATGCTGTCTTCACCACACACGCTTTTACTCCCATTACGGCTGTGCTGTTCCATTTCCATAACTTATCGATGGAAGGTTAGATCTGTGTCGATATGGGTTTTACTGCAGTGCACTTCTAACGCTACAATACACCAGGGTTAAGCGGATAACTGATAAGTAGTCTGTAATATCGATTGGTAATTTACTTTGAGGAGAAGCGATGTACGAACTGTTCCATTAGAGTTGGTCTATCTCTCTATTTCTTCCACGCGCTCTCTCTCGGTCTCTCTCTCCTATTAGAGGAGGCCTCTCTCTCTCTCTCTCTCTCTCTCTCTCTCTCTCTCTCTCTCTCTCTCACCCACACACCCACCCACCCACACACCCACACACCCACACACAAGAATCCTTAATTTTGTCGAGTTTAATCCCCTGCGCTGAGTTTGCTCCACGCTGCAGAGAGCAGGCGCAATGTTTGCCTGCAACGTTTGTCTTGCTGCTGCTCCGCGCGAGGCGTTCGTTATGGTAATGCCTGCCACTTTGTATGTATGAATGTATATATGTGTGTATATCTCTACTGCTATATGTGTGTGCTTCTGCATATGTTGTCTACAGCCGTTGGGTTTATTCTGTACGCATTCTGCACGCGCTTACTACGTTTCAACACTGGAAACAATATCAGATTAATGAAATGGGTTGGATAATCATTGTAATCAGAATGTAATTTAGAATTAAAGTGGAAAAGCTCGAGAACAATGACTGAGTGCCTTGTGTACGTGTGCTGATGAGGTCAAACATAATGAACATTGCTCAACACGAGAGTCAATGCCGTCTCATTGTAAAGAAGATCTGCATTGAGGTGACAAAAGTCATGAGATACTGCCTTATATCGCATCGGTGCTCCTTCTCCCCTCAGAGTGCGGAAATTTGACATGGCAAAGACTCTGTAGTTGTTGGAAATCCTCTGCAGAAATTTTGAGCCTCTACAGTTGTCTATAACTGCGAAGGAGTTTGCCGGTGCAGGATTTTGTGCACGAACTGAATGGTTCAAATGGCTCTGAGCACTATTGGAGTCAACTTCTGAGGTCATTAATTCAAAATGGTTAAAATGCCTCTGAGCACTATGGGAAATAACATCTACGGTCGTCAGTCCCCTAGAACTTAGAACTACTTAAACCTAACTAACCTAAGGACATCACACAACACCCAGTCATCACGAGGCAGAGAAAATCTCTGACCCCGCCGGGAATCGAACCTGGGAACCCGGGAGCGGAAGCGAGAGTGCTACCGCACGACCACGAGCTGCGGACGAGGTCATTAGTCCCCTAAAACGTAGAACTAGTTAAACCTAACTAACCTAAGGACATCACACACATCCATGCCCGAGGCAGGATTCGAACCTGCGACCGTAGCGGTCTCGCGGTTCCACACTGCAGCGCCTAGAACCGCACGGCCACCTCGGCCGGCTGCACGAACTGACCTCCCGATTATGACCATAAAAGTTCGATGGGATTCATCTAGGGCGATCTGTGCGGCCATGTCATTCTCTCGAACTGTCCAGAATGTTCTTCAAACCAGTCCCAAACAACTGTGGCCTGCTCACGTGGCGCGTAGTCATCCATAAAAATTCCATCGTCGTTTGGGAACATGAAATGCATAAGTGGCTGCAAACGGTCTCCAGTTAGCCAGACATAACCATTTGAAATCGGTGATAGATTCAAATGGACCAGTGACCCCAGTTCACCCCATGTAAACACAGCCCACACTGTTATGGAACAACCACCAGGTTGCACAGTAACTTGTTGACGACTTAGATCCAGGGCTTCGTGGGGTCTGCGCCACACCCTAACAACAGCTCTTAATAACGGAAATCTGGACCCATCTGACCGGGCCACAGTTTTGCACTCCTCTAGGGACCAACCGATAATGTCACGAGCCAAGGCGAGACGCTGCAGACGATTTCGGGCTGTCAGCAAAGCCACTCACAGCGGTCGTTTGGTGCCGTAGCCCATTAATGCAAAATTTCGCAGCACCGTCCTAACGGATACAGTCGTTGAGCCGGCCTGAGTGGCCGAGCGGTTCTAGGTGCTACAGTCTGGAACCGCGCGACCGAAACGGTCGCAGGTTCGAATCCTGCCTCGGGCATGGATGTGTGTCATGTCCTTAGGTTAGTTAGGTTGAAGTAGTTCCAAGTTCTAGGGGACTGATGACCTCAGTAGTTAAGTCCCATAGTGCTCAGAGTATTTGAACCATTTGAACGTTCGTTGAATATTGTTTTCTGCTGTTATTTCACACAGTGTTACTTGTCTGTTAGCACTGACAACCCAACGCAAACGCCGCTGCACTCGTTTGTTAAGTGAAGGCCGTCGGCCACTGCGTTGTCTGTGGTGACAGGTAATGCCTGGATTTTGGTATTCTCCGCATTGACGCTGTTAATCTTGCGATTTGAATTTCCTTACGAATTCCGAAATGCAATGTCCGTTGTGTCAAGCTCCAACTACCATTCCGCGTTCAGAATCTTAATTCCCGTCGTGCGGCCATAATCATTTCGGAAACGTTTCCACATGAATCGTCTACGTACAAATGACAGCCCTGTCAAGACATTGCCGTTTTGTGCCTTGTGTACGCGATACTACCTCCATCTGCAAATGTGCATATCGCTATCCCATGGCTTTCGTCACGTCAGCGTAGAATCGGAGCGGAAACGAGTAGGATATCATTCTGGCGACGATGCGGGCCACAAATAAGGAAACTGACCGTCGTAAACGACTTTGACAAACGGTAGACTGTCTCGAGTGAAAAATAGCCCACAGTTGCACTAAATTATGTTTATTTTAAATCTTGACCATGGTTTATGCTATAATAATATAGCCTTCTTCAGAAGTCATAAAAAAAATGAGCAAAATCACATCTAGACCAGTGATACAATCTACCAAAAATGGTTCAAATGGCTCTGAGCACTATGGGACTTAACATCTATGGTCATCAGTCCCCTAGAACGACTTAAACCTAACTAACCTAAGGACATCACACAACACCCAGCCATCACGACGCAGAGAAAATCCCTGATCCCGCCGGGAATGGAACCCGGGAACTCGTGCGTGGGAAGCGACAACGCGACCGCACGACCACGAGATACGGGCATACAATCTACACATAAACTTCAAAATTAGCTAAGTGATAACACATTACTTACATACACACTAATAAATAAATAATGTCTTAGCCCAGCGGCTGTGTCAAGACCAATAAAATAACTTCAACAGACGTAAGTCTGTTTCGACCATAAGTAAAATGACATATGACACCGTATGTCCTCCGCGACTACCTCTGTTACACTGGGCGCACAGTCGTCAAATGTGCTGCACAAAGCGCACCATAGGTGGCGCTCTCCACAGTGAGCTACGTCGCACCGTTTATCAAACAACTAGTCAATATGTACGACAATAAATTAATAACAACCCTACAAGTGCAAATAAAGGACCATATACTATTAATACGAATGTCCACCACATTAAATACTGTCACATACGATCATTAGAGTGGTAGAACATTAACAATTTCATATAATAAATACATATGAATACAGTAACTGTTCTCGAAAGAACAGATTAGTGTTGTTGACCGTCCAGCTTTTCCCTGGAATAAATGATGAGTAACTGAAACCCTCAGCTGCAGGCAGGTGTTGTTTATCTACCGCGATGTGGACAGCTGAAAATGTGTGCCCCGACCGGGACTCGAACGCGGGATCTCCTGCTTACATGGCAGACGCTCTAACCATCCTTTTTTTTTTTTTTTTTTTTTTTTGGCATTCAGTGCGCACAGTGAATCTGCCACTCCTCGGCATATCACTATCACTTCTCTGCACGTCTTGTTAATCCTGATACAGGACGCGTTGCGGAAACAGGGAGCTGCCCTTACGGGTTCATCTCTGGTGTAATATCTGGAGCCGCAGAGCACGGGCGCGTATTAATCAGCGTTAGGTGCCCGGCCCAGTCGACCCGCCCTCGCAGCAATCTTTCAGCGCGCCTGCCCTGCTTTTTTTTTTTTTTTTTTTTTTTTTTAGTTGTTTACTACCCCAAGAAGTTTCAGAAATTTATTTGCCTACCTTATTTTTATCGTTCCTTATAGATTTCCTTACCTTATTAACCCTTCTATTCCTATCAATTGAGATATGGAAAAATACAAACGAAAATAATAACATCCACTGGGTTTCCTCGCGATTCGAACCCGGGTTCTCAGATTCCCAGCCAGTTACCTTGGCTGTTGCGCTATTTTTTTTTTTATGAATTAATTTATTTATTTTACATATATTTGTTCATATCACATAGGACGCCCTCCAGGCGAAAAAAAAATTATGTGGAATTACCATCAGTAACATATAAAATAGAAAGGGAATTATAGGAATTAAAGAAAACGCCCTCCTGGCAGAACAGACAAAGCAGCATCCGCGTCCCGCCAACTTGTGGGTAGACGCACACCGAATCCCAAGGCAGTCAGGCATGTTCCAGGCACGTCTTCACGAAGAATATTGCATTTTCCGGTACATGGGACTGAGTCCTGGTATTACACACTCTCATTGAAGTCATATTCTCATACCTGGGACACCCCAGCTGCAGGGGGGATCGAAGAAGGCACTACCCAAAAAATTGGCATAGTACTGACGGTATCGCGGATGGTGCATGAGAAAAGTAAAGCGATCTTGCAGGAATGTCCAAAAATCCAGAACACTCTTATCACCTTCATGGAACAAATAAGAGATCGAGAGACCTTTTATCCAGATCACAGCGTTGGTCTTCGTACTTGGGAAGTATGTCTCATCTGGGAACAGAAGAGATTTCGGTGTAATGGCATGGGGAGCCGTACGTAGAAGAAAGGCAAGCATCTTCTGAATCAGCTGCCACACCTCTGCAGAAGATCCACACATCAGTCGATGTTCGTCCGTATCAAGCGTTTGACAGCGAGGACACAGCGGCGAATCTGTCATTTTTATGGCATGTAGACGAAGTTGTGTCATGTATTTTCCATTAACGACCAAATACCAGGTCGCACGTGCGCTCGTGTCTAGGTATATATGGTGTACAGAACGCCATACCACGGGCCATGCGATCGTAGGATATCGCCTTTCCACAACATTCCGAGTGTGATTTCTCATCATGATTCGGTAAACATCACGTGCCATAGGGGGTCTGGTACTAGGCAAGTCGGCATGGACATAACTGTATTCGATGAAAAAGGTCCGGATATGTGAGAGAGGGGAAGAAATATGGGCTACTGCAACGGGTGCCACTCGAGAGGGAGGGGCCACTTCATCAATCAGGCTTCCCGATAATCCGTTTCGGCGGCGGATCCACGATTTAACCATCGTACTTACATAAAGGGCAGCTGCTCTCGCTCGGACGTTGACAAGGCCGAGGCCGCCATCTCGAGGAGGAAGTGTCAGCGTGTCGTAGCGGACTTTGAAGATAAGACCCGCGCTAACAAAGTAGCCGAACGCCCCCTGAAGTCTGTGTGCCATTGCCTTTGGCATCGGTAAAATCTGTGCTAAATGGGGTAGTCGCGAGACTAGATGAGTGTTAACAAAATCCACCCTTTGTAACATGTCCAATGCTCTCAGGAGGTTGCCACGAACGTTCGTGCGGATAGCTTGAAGCAGGCGTTTGTAGTTAAATGAGATCGTGCGCTGTATATCACGCGTGAAGGTGATCCCCAAACATTTGAGCTTGTCCACTAATGGCAATGGTGCCACACTCTCAGCTGGAAGGCCTCTACCGACGGACATAGCACTAGATTTTGTCAGGTTCACACGGCTGCCCGCAGCAGCCCCGTACTGGTTGATCCACGCCAGTGCCTCTCGCACTTCATCCTCCGATAGAACCAATAACACCAAGTCATCTGCATAGGCGCGGCAGATGAAAGAAGTCCCCCTCATTGTTATGCCTGTCAACCGGCTCCTCAAACCGTGTAATAGTGGCTCAAGGGCAATGGCGAAAAGCAGCATCGACAGCGGACATCCTTGACGGACCGACCGCATGACGTTAATAGGGCCCGCCACACGGCCATTGACCAGCACCCGCGACGTGGCACCTCGGAGAAGCCGCAAGACGAGGTGTATAAACCTGTGGGGAAAGGCCATGCGTCGGAGTACGTTTTCGAGAAAGTCATGACTCACTCTATCAAAGGCGTGGTCGAAGTCCACTGTCACTAAGGCACCACGACTGCGACAGGTCATGGTCAGGGCTATAACGTCACGGTAATCGCTGAGTGCCGTCTGAATGTTACTATCACCTTCAAAGCACGTTTGATCCAGAGAGATAACTTGAGGGACGACGCGCCTAATGCGAGCGCCAAGAATCCGGGTCAAAATCTTGAAGTCACAATTTAACATGGTCAGCGGCCGATAATGTTCCACTCCTCGACCTCCCGATGGCTTGGGGACCGGGATAAGCAAGCCTTCTACGAATTCGGGTGGGAGAGGAAAGTCAGGGTTCATCAGTTCTTCATACATCGCAGTCCAGCGTGAGCCCATGATGTCATGAAATGTGTGGTAAAACTCCAGCGGGAACCCATCTGGACCTGGGGCTTTGTTTGCCGCACCCTTATGAAGAGCATCGGCAACGTCATCAGCCGTAATTGTCGCCGTGAGAATCTCCGCAGCAGACTCGTCCAGGGTATCTGTCAAGGAACGGAGGACATCAGACATTACCGCCTCGTTCCGGTCCTCTGCTGCATAGAACTCGTTGTAGTGATCCACAAAGGCTCTTACGATGTCATTCTGGGACGTCAATCGACGACCATCTGGCATGTCGAGGGCGTTGATCAACTTTCTACGACACCGCTGCTTCTCTCGGATAACATGATGCATGGACGGGAGCTCTCCTGGTACACATTCGTGACATCTTGCGCGTACTACTGTGCCTTCAAGGCGGTGACGCATAAGAGAAATTATCTTCGCCTTAATACGTTGAATTTCAACCTGTCGTTGAACTGAGGGGGCAAGGTTTGAGAGTTCCCGGAGAATTGTGAAATAGTATTCCATGGTATGTCGGTGCCATAACATTTTATCGCGACCGTAATTCATCATAGAACGACGTAAAGCAGGCTTGGCGCAGTCGATCCACCACCGAAGTGTTGAAGGATACGCTGGAAGGCGTCTCACACAGTTGTTCCACGTCGTCTCTACGACCTGCCTACATTCCGGATCCTTGAGATGGGCCACATTCAGCTTCCACAGGCCTCGACCGCGCCACACCTTCTGCCTCTGGAGCGAAACAGTGCAAATGTAGGCGATATGGTCGGAAAAGGCGGTAGGCCATAACTCAGCGTCAAGCGTGGCAGTTACGAGTCCTGGGGACACGTAGACACGGTCAAGACGACTTGCTGAATGGCTGGTGACGTACGTATACCCAGGCCGATCGCCATGCACGCGGTCCCAAGTATCGGTGAGTTTCAGTTCATGCACAAGCAGCTTGAGTTCCTGGCATGTGGTGAAATGGGGATGTTGGTCCTTTTGGGATAACACACAATTGAAGTCGCCGCCAAGAACAATATGGTCGTAGCGTCCGACAAACAAAGGAGCGATCTGTTCTGAATAGAATCGCGACCGCTCCCGTCGCTTGGCCGTGCCCGAGGGAGCGTAAACATTGATGACTCGAACACCGTGGAAAGTCACAGCAAGACCCCTACCCGATGGTAGGTAAATCACGTCATCTACATCAATGCCTTCCTTTAAAAGAATAGCTGTCCCACTGCCACCGTCGGCACACGGCGTGAGGTAGGAAACATAGCCATAGACATTAGGAAACGTCGCCAGGCGAACTTCCTGCAAAAGGGCAACATCTAGGTCCGACGCCCTCAACATATCACGGAGCAACTGTAGTTTGACAGGGGTGCCAATGGTGTTGACATTGATGGAGCCAATCCTGTAAGCTTGTCGTAGAATTGGGACTACAGGGACGCTCATGGAGGCACGAAGAGCAGCAGCGAACAAGAATGTTGTCCCAGTAGGCTGCACATCCCCATCCTGTAACCCTGTCGATTAGGAGTCGTGGGCTGGAGCAGCGGCATTCGCGGCTGTCTCACTAGTTGGTGTTTCGTCGGCTACATCGTCAGACCACGCAAGGGTGCGTGGATGGTGTGCGTCCAGTGGAGTACCAGCAGAGTCCGAAGGCAGTGTCACGTCGGTGGTGGAAGAGTTGTCCTGGCTCAGCTGTTGTTCAACGTCCATAGGTACAGCGCCTGGTGCATGCAAGGATGGTTGTACGTCCGACGGAGTGCAAGTTGGTGCTTCCACCACGGATTCGTCCTTCGGGGGAACAACTTGATAATTTTGATCTTCATCGTCTTGAGACTGCGTCCTGCAGGTGTCAGACGGGGCGATCCGCCGTTTCCGACGTCTCTTCGGCGACCGTTGCTTGCGCACGTGATCTTCAGTGTCCGAAGACGCCTGGGGATCCGGAAGTTCAGGCACAAAAGCATCGGTAGGCACAATCATGGAGTCAAGGGCCATCCCCTGTCCTTGAGATTGCTCACCACTGCACACGTCGGGAGGAGGAGGCAAGGGCGTCGGTCCGTCCGCAACAGCCTGAGGCAGTACCGGAGACGACGATGTACCAGTAGTAGGAGCCAGTGGTGTTCGCGGTCGGGGGTCGCTATGGAGAGCTTCGACAAACGTCAGCGGTAGCGACGTCGGAGCGGTCGTGGCCGGCAGGTCCCCAGGCGGTAACTGTGTGATTCTGCGCTGCAGACAGCTAGAACGGAGGTGTCCTTCTTTGCCACATCCCGAGCATGTCTTCGGCTGTCCATCATAAATAATAATTGCACGGCAGCCACCAATATATAAGTAGGACGGAACATGTTTGGTTAGTTCTATGCGGATCTGCCGCACTCCATTGAGAACCGGGTATGTAGTGAACTGAACCCACTTCTCAGCTGTGTGGCTAATCACTTTTCCATATGGATGGAATGCAGATACCACTACCTCTGAAGGCACCTCGAAAGGGAGTTCAAAAACACGTATCGTGCGCAGTCCAAGTCCCGCATGTTCCACAGTTACGTCACCGATGTGTCCATCAGAGTGACGGAACTTAGGACCACTTCGAGTTGCATCTAGAATTTTTTCACATATGTCTTCGTTGACCAATTTCACGTATACCACACTGCTCACTATAGAAAGGTGGATGCCAACAAGATCGTTGCAGTCAATCTTGACTTCATCTCTGATAAACTGTTCGATTTCCAGTGCTTTTGGTCGGGCATATTCAGGTGCAAAGCTAATCTTCAGTGTCGATTTTCGGTGGGCATAAGCCATTCTCTGTCGAATGAAATATAGCGCGCTAAGACGGCAGAATCACGTAAACAACTCCGCGAGCGAGCTGCGCGGCGAGGGCGTAAACAAGACGTCCGTGCCGCTAGCGTGCCGAAAGGCGACTGCGAACCATCTGAGCCACCGAGGACATAGATGAACAGCGCGACGACAGGGACTTACCGCTTGAACGCTTCCCGTGAGAATGGGCAAATGTCTATAAGGTACATTACATATGTACGATTGTGGACAGTTGGGAATGTGAGTCTCACGGGAAGCATGCAAACGCTAAGTCGCTGCAGTCACGCTGTTCATCTGTGTCCTCGGTGGCTCAGATGGATAGAGTGTGCCATGTAAGCAGGTGATCCCGATTTCGAGTCCCGGTCGGGGCACACATTTTCAGCTGTCCACATCGAGGTATATCAACAACACCTGTCGGCAGCTGAGGGTTTCAGTTAGTCATCATTTATTCATATAACAAAGTTTGTCGAATAACTATACGATGCATTATTCAGAAACGAAACTATCATGTGCAACTAACTATAACTTCAGCTTACATTATTGCTCTAATAGCTTATAGGGCTAATTCTACCAGCCAACCGTAGTCGTTGTACATAGCAACACTACCAATGATTGACATTATTCATACGACAAGCACCTTAGTGCACGAGTGCGGTAACATGGTACAAGATGACAAAGGGTACATTAACATATCTATCTCAACATAAACCACTGTTAACATAAAAGCAGCTTATGACTCTTTATGACAAATTCCTACTCGAGCATTGTCCTAAAACATAAATTTATCTTGCGCGGTAGCGTTCTCGCTTCCCGCGCCCGGGTTCCCGGGTTCGATTCCCGGCGGGGTCAGGGATTTTCTCTCCCTCGTGATGGCTGGGTATTGTGTGTTGTCCTTAGGTTAGTTAGGTTTAAGTATTTCTAAGTTCTAGGGGACTGATGACCATAGATGTTATGTCCCATAGTGCTCAGAGCCATTTGAACCATTAATTTATCTCAAAAGATAATCATGCAATCGTATGGCAGAATCGAGTAACTACTAGTGCTTATCTGCTACGCCAATATGGGCTGAAAACCAAGGAACTAGTTGTCTGATAAACGATGCGCCGTAGCTCACTGCGGCGAGCGCCACCTATAGTGCTCGGGGTGCAGCACATTTGACAGCCGTGCGCCCAGTAAAACAGAGGTAGTGGCGGAGGACTGACGGAGCCATATGTAATTTTACTTATGTTGGGAACATGATTACGTCTGATGAAGTTACTTTATTGGCACTGACACAGCTGCTGGGCTAAGACATTTTTCATTTATTAGTGTGTATCTAAGTAATATGTTATCACTTACCTAATTTTGAAGTTTATGTGGAGATTGTATCACTGGCCTAGATGTAATTTTGATCATTTTTTGTGACTTCTGAAGAAGGATATATTACTATAGCAGAAACCATGGTCAAGGTTTAAAATAAACATAATATAGCGCAACTGTGGGCTGTTTTTCATTCGAGACAATTTCGTAACCGTTGCTGTTGTCGCTGCCACGACCAAAATAATGAAACGGTAGATTATTACTATCCGACTCCTGGGAACAAGCATATCGCCAACGTCGAAGTTGGTCGGCTGCTCGGGTGATAGTACAGTGAACATCTACAGAAAGTGGTTATAGCTCCTTGAGAGTGATCGACGAGGTGTTGGACGTTCACGTCACAGCGCAGAACGTGGAGGTCAGAGTTTTTCACGGTTTCTAAAGCTGGGTAGGTGGCGATCTGAAGCGGATCTGACGAAAGAGCACCGTACTGGTGCAGGGACAACTGTTTTGGAGCACACAGTTGAAGAGGGGCTCCGTGGCAGATGGCCCCTACGTGTTGCCATGTTGACTCAACGACGTCACCAATTACAGCATTTTCGGTGGGAACGGGTTGATCGAGATGCGACCGTCAATAAGAGGAAACGTGTCACCTAGTCGCGTGAATCACGTTAAACCGAGACTGTCTCATTATACAGAGTGTATAATAATTAATGGCGTAAACGCATACAGTTGAAAGTACACGATACTAGAAGCAAAAAAATGTCTCAGTAAACATAGGGTCGAAAATGCAAACCTTAAGAGTTACGAGCAATTTTTCATCTTCGATACTGTGAAACAAATCTCTTCTACTGCAAGTTCTTTGCTTTCCATATTTTGGCAAGTGGTAGTATGGACCAAAATAAGAAAACAAAAGTCCATCAAACATGTGATCTAAAACGCATACCTTGGAAGTTACGACCACTTGATCAATAGAAGAGTTGTGTTTCAAAGTAGCAAAGATGAACAAGTGCTCATAGCGTTTAAGGAATGCATTTCAGTGCACATGTTTACTGGATTTTTGTTTCAGTTTTGGTCCGTACTACCAGTTCCAAAATACGGAAAGCAAAGAACTTGCACTAGAAGAGATTTGTTTCACAATATCGAAGATGAAAAATTACTCAACGCTACTAACGTATGCATTTTTGACCCTGCGTTTACTAAGACTTTTTTGCTTCTAGAATCGTGTAATTTCAACTGTATGCCTCTACTCCATTAATTATGATACACCCTGTATGATTATGAAAACCGCTTGGTGTACCAATCAGTACGTCATGGAATGGAATAAGCTTTAGGATAAGATTTGTCTATGACATGGTATTGGTGACTGAAAATGAAAATAAAATTAAGAAAATACTAATAGAATTGATCACCAGCTGTGAGAAATATGGAATTCAAATAAATATGAAGAAAACTAAGGCAATAATTTTTATAAGGCAATCGAGGAAGATAAAAATGAACATTTGTGATGAGCTAGTTGAACAAGTTGATGGCTTCAGCTATCAAGGTAACAAAACGGTTGCTACAGCAAAACGAAAGTTTTACAGGAAAAGGAGTATCTTCAGTTGTCCTTTAAATAAGCAAGGAGGAATTTAAAGTAAACTGGGGCAGCGGTGAGAATTTGAATCGAGGAGGGAGGTATGCCAGGGTAATCCGTACAGTTGTCTGAATTGCTATAGCAAGATGCCTTAGTGGCTAGCCAACCTGCGTAGTAACCAGGAGACCAAGGTTCGATGCCCCGCGATGGTACAAATTTCCACTCGCCGCTTTAGTCTATACACATAATATCATACCTCTATGAGCCCGATTCCCGTCAGAGTGCTGTTGGCAAGCGGGGTGCACTCAGCCTTTGTGAGGCTAACTGAGGAGTCACTTGACTGAGAAGTAGCGGCTCCGGTCTCTTAAAATGACACACGGCTGGTGGAGCGGTGTGTTGACCACATGACCCTCCGTATCCACATGCAGTGACGCCTTTGAGCTGAAGATGACAAGGCGGCCGCTCAGTAACGTTGGACCTTCACGGCCTGTTCGGGAGGAGTTAAGTTTTTTATATCACTTTCAAGCCAGTGAAGTCTCTGAAACTGGGTCATTTCATTTACAAAAGTGAACTGTTTTGTGTTTATTGTAGTCATATATGACGCCGAAGTATGAGCTCTGCGAATCATGGAGGAGAAGCGCTTAAGGGATTTTGAGATGTACATCTGAAGAAGAATGTAAGGTGTGAACACATCACCTCAATCGACTGCGTCCTATTATTTTTGCTGATGTTCATCTTATAAATTCCTATCAAGAAACTATCGATTCTGTCCAATAGCTCTTACAAATTTTTTGCCGTTTCTGACTGGAGTGCAGTTTCGTAGTTTGTTTGCTTAGCCGCAACCCTTAGCAAGCACAAAAATGATCATTTTGAAAATAAAAACCGCATTTTTTTGTTGCATTTCTGCAGGAAAATAGCGGTTTTTTATTTACAAAAAATTTTTGAAAAATTTTATTTGCTCCCCACAACTTTAATTTAATTACCAAATTTTTCCTTGCTCAGTGTACAGAGTGAGTAACATCTTGGAGAAGCTACAACCCTTGCCTCACTCCCTTCGCAGCTACCGCCTCCCTTTCATCCCCTCCCACTCTTGTAGCGGCACTCTGCTTCCTGTGCAAGTTGAAGATAACCCTTCACGCCATGTACGTTATTTCTGCTACCTTTAAAGAGAGTAAGCCAGTCAACACTGTCAAAAGTTCTCTGTGAATCTACAAAAGCTATAAGCGCAGGCTTTGGTTTCTTCATTCTGTGTTTTAAGACAAATCGTCGTGTCAGTATTGGCTGACATGTTCCTACATTTCGCATTAAACTACTTTGGGACTCCGCAAAGGCTGGTGTCTATCAGAGTCTCCATTCTTCTGTAGACAAGTCGTGTTACTGTTCTGCAAACATGGCTAATACTGATGTTTCGATGAGTCTCAAGCATATCGGCACCTTACTTACTTGCGATTAAAATTATTACAATATTCTCGAAGACTGTTTTTTACCTGTCTCGCATGCGCTACCTGACAAACAAAGTGAAGCGTTTGAGGGGGTAAGTACGTTATTTTAGTGGTTACAAAAAAGAGTCAGATTTACAAATGTTTGACTGTAGGAGTCCATTTACCTGTATGACGTTATACCCCATATGGCGTGGATGCTTCCACTGACTCGGTCAGAAAAGGAATCATAAAGCCGTAGCATCCTCTCGTGCGGCAATCGGGCCACCAACTGACCTTGATATGCTGGTTGCTGGCATCGGGGCATACTTGCCTTCCGAGCTGGTCCCACACGTGTTGCATTCGGGGACAGATCTCGGGATCTTTCTGGCGACTAGAGTACCTCAGTATCAAGCAGATAATTCATAAGAGAAACGTGCTATATGTGGAAGAGCACTATCTTTTTGAAGAATCGCACCCTACGCTGTCGCATGACACGTAACGCATGAGTCCATGATGTACCATTGTGCCATGAGAGTTCTCTCTATCAATACCAGCCGTGGACTAAAATTATACCTGATGGTTCCCCACACCATGACGCCACGAATTACATAGCTGTGCCTTTCCTAAACTTTGGAAGAGGGGGACCTCTCCCCAGTTCGCCATCGATGGGCATCTGGGATAATGGAGAACTGCGATTCATCACTGAAGATAGTGCTACGTCATGCATCAACATTCCATGCTCCGTGGCCACAGCACTAATCCAAACGTAGCCGCTTCTGCTGTGTCAATGACATCCTATGCATGGTACAGCAGCTCCCTAGTCCGGCAGCGGCTAGTCTCTGACAAATGATGTGGAATGCGACAGAAGTTGCTGGGAGCCCATTAGTTGTTCTGGGATGGCAGGTGCAGATGGGAAGGAGTAACGATGTGCTTGGTTGACAATACGGAGACTGACCCTTGTGGAGTTCAGATATCGTCGACCAGATCCTTGAAGACGTGTCTGCCTGCCCTCACACTCCCATGCGATACAAAATTGGGCCACTGTGACGTCCGACTGCCCCACAAATTTAGACATTATATGATTCGACCAGCAGGCCAAGCGGAGACCCACAATGAGCCCCCTTTCAAACTATGATTGCTCTGTATGGGACGAGTACAAAACACGAACGAAACCAATGCACTCTGGTGGTCGCTTTATCTGTCACAGCGAACTGCAGCTCGAACCATTTATGTACCGCCCGATAGTTTCTATGTGTTCGAAATTACATTGACATCCTACCTCGTCTTGAGGGAGCTTCACCTTTTTTGTCAGGAAATCGCTATTTTGTATCACTCGGAGTAGCTGTCTCAAGTAAGGTCTTTCCTACGATCTCAAAAAACCTGAGTGAATCATTCACGCATATTCAAAGGTTTCGAGTTTCAATGAGCTGCATTCAAATGAAAACCAAATACCAGCCACAGAGCCACGGAAGTAATCTCCATACACATTGAAACATTTTTTCCACTCTGAGACGAGACATCAATCCGTGTTTCGTTGAACGCGGTCGGCCGCTGACGGATGCACAAACACACCGACGCTTGCTCGATGCGCAAGTCGCGTAAGTGGCGCCAGATCGAAAGACTTGCTCCCGGCGAATGGTCTACCCGACGCGAGGCCCTAGTCACACGACATTTATTTACCTACTCTTGCGCTTCCTCCTCCAACTGAAAGCGGCATCCACGCATATCTTTCTTCAGATTGCCAAACATATGAAAATAAAATGCTGAAGGATCTGGATTATATGCAGGATGTTGCAGTATTTCCCAACCAAATCGCTGAATCGTAGTCTTCGTTTGATTGGCAGAGTGAGGGCGGTCAGTATCATGAAACATGATGATTGCATCCAACAGCATTCTCACAGCTCAAGGACAAACGGCAAATCCAACATTGGAAACATCCCACATCTACCCTGTCAAAGCAATTCAAAGCTGTTCACACAAGTTTCAGTAACGTTACGATGACCTCTTTCTTCGACTGCAAGAGGCCTCAGCTCGTTGGGGTCCTCGAATGTGGAACCATAACCAAGAGGGGCCCTATGAAGACACTCTGTAGAAACTACTATGGAGCATAAAGTCAAAATGTCGAGGAATGTTGTCGGACAGAGTCATCCTGTTGCATGATACACTACTGGCCATTAAAATTGCTACACCAAGAAGAAATGCAGATGATAAACGGGTATTCATTGGACAAATATGTTATACTAGAACTGACATGTGATTACATTTTCGTGCAATTTGGGTGCATAGATCCTGAGAAATCAGTACCCAGAACAACCACATCTGGCCGTAATAACGGCCTTGATACGTCTGGGCATTGAGAGCTTGGATGGCGTGTACAGGTACAGCTGCCCATGCAGCTTCAACACGATACCACAGTTCATCAAGAAGAGTGAATGGCGTATTGTGACGAGCCAGTTGCTCGGTCACCATCGACCAGACGTTTCCAATTGGTGAAAGATCTGTATCCAGAAAGATCCGTACAGGACCTGCAACATGCGGTCGTGCATTATCCTGCAGAAATGTAGGGTTTCCAAGGGATCGAATGAAGGGTAGAGCCACGGGTCATAACACATCTGAAATGTAACGTTCACTGTTCAAAGTGCCGTCAATGCGAACAAGAGACGTGTAACCAATGGCACCCCATACCATCGCGCCGGGTGATACGCCAGTATGGCGATGACGAATACACGCTTCCAATGTGCGTTCACCGCGAAGTCGCCAAAGACGGGAGCGACCACCATGATGCTGTAAACAGAACCTGGATTCATCCGAAAAAATGACGTTTTGCCATTCGTGCATCCAGGTTCGTCATTGAGTACACCATCGCAGGCGCTCCTGTCTGTGATGCAGCGTCAACGGTAACCGCAGCCAAGGTCTCCGAGGTGATAGTTCGTGCTGCTGCAAACGTCGTCGAACTGTTCGTGCAGATGGTTGTTGTTTTGCAAACGTCCCCATCTGTTGACTCAGGGATCGAGATGCCTGTCATCTCGACTGCTAGTGATACGAGGCCGTTGGGATCCAGCACGGCGTTCCGTATTGCCCTCCTGAACCCACCGATTCCATATTCTGCTAACAGTCATTGGATCTCGACCAACGTGAGTAGCAATGTAGCGATACGATAAATCTCAATCGTGGTAGGGTACAATCCGACCTTTGCCAAAGTCGGAAACGTGATGGTACGCATTTCTCCTCCTTACACGAGGCATCACAACAACGTTTCACCAGGCAACGCCGGTCAACTGCTGTTTGTGTAAGAGAAATCGGTTGGAAACTTTCCTCATGTCAGCACTATGTAGGTGTTGCCACTATCGCCAACCTTGTGTGAATGCTCTGAAAAGCTAATCATTTGTATATCACACAGCATCTTCTTCCTGTCTGTTAAATTTCGCGTCTGTACCACGTCATCTTCGTGGTGTAGCAATTTCAATGGCCAGTAGTGTTTGTCCTGCCCCCGCATCACTAACCGGACGGAATCTATGCTTTAGCTATTAGGTTGGGAAACACTGCAACGTCTTCCGTGCAGCCTGGACCTTTCACCGTGTGATTTTCACATCTTTGGCGACCTGATGGGAGACATGTATGGACGTCAGTTGCAATCGGACAAGGAAGTGCAAGAGTGGGTGCGGTTGTGGGTTCGTCAAAGCCAGACAGTGCTCCACGAAGCAGTAACTGATGGTCTCATCTTCCGGTGGGATAAATGTCTTAACGCGTGCGGTCATTACTTCTGAATGGAACAATTCCGTGATCCCGTTGTGACGGATGTTCTGTTTTTGTTTGACTGCCTCTTATATTACGCCTCTTCAGGGCACGTTCGATGTTACTTTCACGTGTGCTGAACATTCGCCGCTCACTGGTCTGTGCTGGCTGCTGCGGTCGGCCACCATCCATCCATCTCCCTTGAGCCTCGGGGCAGCCACATTATGCTGCGCCCTCCGCTTGTTCCGGCAGCGGCCGCGTGCCAGCCGGTGATTAATTGATGGCACCACCCTGCACCCTCCCCCTCCCTCTGCCCTCACCAGTGACAGCCACGCGATTAACGATGGACTAGACAGCTGTGCGCCGCGCCGCGCTGCGAGGTGGTGCAGAGTTCACGGCCGCCTTACAGCCAGGTCTCTTCCAAAACTCTCTCACACCGCCCCCACAAATAGAGGCCAGACTCCAAGATGCACCAGTTTTAACAAGCTTTACCTTATGACCGTTCCAAAGTATGAAAGGATTTTTGATCACAGTGATTCCTATGAAGATAAAAAAGAATTAGTGTCAAAGGAAATGACTAGAATTGTTCAAAATGGTCCAAATGGCTCTGAGCACTATGGTACTCAACATCTGAGGTCATCAGTCCCCTAGAACGTAGAAACTGGATTACTTGTACATTAACTGTGTTGCATACCTATCAGGCGTTACCTCATTTTGATCCCTTTGACTGTGTCTGCGATCAGTGCCTTACTTCCCCTAGAGAACAAAAGTTGTGAACTGTCTAGAAAATGAGTGAGGATATATGAAACACCATATAATCTACAGAACATGTTTTGTTCCACATTGTTATCCTATAGTGTGTCACTAAAAAATAATCAGCATTTATAGCAAAGTTGAAACTATCAATGTTTAATTCAGGTTTAATTCGAAAACTGTTGATTTGTAACTTGAAACAGAGGGACATTGTAGTACAAATTGTAAGTAGGCTGTATAGGTTTTTATGTTGGTAATATCACTTAGCGCTCTGTATGAAAATCACTGGCTGTGCTGTGTGCAGTCTGTGGCTGATTGGCATTGTTGGAATATTCGCTATTGTAGTGTTGGCCAGTTGGATGTGAACAGCGCGTAGCGTCGCGCAGTTGGAGGTCAGCCGCCAGCAGTGTTCGATGTAGGAAGAGAGATGGCAGAGTTTTGAGAGCGGACGATCTGGACGTGTGTCCGTCGGAGAAACGAAATTTGTAAGACTGGATGTCATGAACAGCTATATATATTATGACTTTTGAACACTATTAAGGTAAATACATTGTTTGTTCTCTATCAAAATCTTTCATTTGCTGACTATGCGTATCGGTAGTTAGTGCCTTCAGTAGTTAGAATCCTTTATTTAGCTGCCAGTATTGGCGCTCGCTGTATTGCAGTAGTTCGAGTAACGAAGATTTTGTGAGGTAAGTGATTCATGAAAGGTATAGGTTATTGTTGGTCACGGCCATTGTTTTGTAGGGATTATTGAAAGTCAGATTGCGTTGCGCTAAAAATATTGTGTCAGTTTAATGATGATCAGAATGAGTAAAGAGAGAAATGTCTGAGTACGTTCAGTTTTGCTCAGCTGTTTGAAAATCGAATAACGTAAGTGGTTTTCCAACACTGTCTTTTATAAAATTTTCGAAGGGGAGGTTTCAAAACAAAAGAAACAATACAGATTTCTCATATAGGGACAGAATTTGTAATTTTCTGAAAACAGTAAAATTAAAAAAGAAAAACGCAAAATGAAAATGTAGCAAACATCACTTCAATACCGCGCCGAGCTTTTATAAAACAGGATTAAATTTTTCATGGAAGACTTTCGCGCTTATCAATAATAGCAAGAAACTTTTGCCTTTGATTACAATGAAGAACGTTCTACTGAATACAGAAGGACAACAATAATATGGTTCATGTGGCTCTGAGCACAATGGGACTTAACATGAGGTCATCAGTTCCCTAGAACGTAGAACTTCTTATACCTAACTAACCTAAGGACATCAAACACATCCACGCCCGAGATAGGATTCGAACCTGCGACCGTAGCGGTTGCGCGGTTCCCGACCGAAGCGCCTAGAACCGCCCAGCCACCACGCTCGGCCAACAGTAATAAAATAGATCTTTTTATGTTTGTCCTCGTAAGCTGAACCTTCAGTAAAAGTAATTGCATTGGTTACGTAAAAATGCAGAATTGATGTGGTTAGCTAATTTTTATTATTTATAAAACGCAATTTGTGTTTTTTAAGGATGTAAAATACCCTATAAAACACAATGGACGAAAATTGAACCACGTAAGGTTCTAATTACGTACAAAACAAAGAACCAGAAGTCATGAGCTCCCAGTTTCTCTTTGACACGTTTACTTATGTTTCTTTCTCTACAATGCTACCAATATTACAGTTAGTCCAACCACTTACTAGTCATTTATGTACTGTACCAAAACTACCCAACCGTAGATTTGATACAGCGCATCTCTAGTAATGACACAGTATCCGTGTAATACGAGGAAGAATCTAGGGAACACTCGAAAATAAGTAAGTATTATGTATACAGTCATGTTAAGAAAGAAACAGAACACATTGAACGACTAGAGATAGGATGCTCACAGTCACAGGGCTTGTACCTTAGCAGGTTATGCAGAAATGATTAGCATTGCAGTCACGTTGGTTAAGCGTGTGTCCTGTTGCCTAGTAGGCACCGGGTCCGCCATGGACCCTGATAACTTGTCCCAAGCGTAATGTCATCGACGCGTATAAGGCGTCATCTATGCTGCATTCACCTGGTTCCAAAGTTCACCTGTGGTGCTTGGCAATGGGTCTCAGCGCTGCACCCGTCGTTCCACCATATTTCACACATTTTGGATTGGCAACAAGTCTGGTGATCTGGCGGGCCACGCAAAAGGCTGACATCCTGTGACACCATGAAGGTACCTGTTTGTGCAGCAACAAGTGGTCGTAAATTGTCTTGCTGCAAAAAAAGGGTGTCAGGCGTGTTGTACAGAAAGGGTATGGCTATGGATCGCAATGTGTCATTCACGTAGGTCACAGTGATCACAGTGCCCTGAACATGAACCACCTGTGATTTGTGGCTGTACGCAATAGCACTTAACACCATGAGGTATTGAGCTGGAGCTGTATGTCTTGAGTGAAGACAGTCATTGTGTTTGGTGGGCAGGGAATACGCTAAACTCTTCGAGCTACGCAAGTGCAATGCGAGCTGTGTAGCCGGCCGCGGTGGCCGAGCGGTTCTAGGCGCTTCAGTCCGGAAACTCGCGACTGCTACGGTCGCAGGTTCGAATTCTGCCTCGGACATGGATGTGTGTGATGTCCTTAGGTTAGTTAGGTTTAAGTAGTTCTAAGTTCTAGAGGACTGATGGCCTCAGCAGTTAAGTCCCATAGTGCTCAGAGCCATTTTAACCATTTTTTTGCGACCTGAGTGACCCGCTGCATTGTTCTACTGAAGGATGCCATCATGCCGAGGGAAAACAAACTGCATGTAGGGGTGGACATGGTCCCCAAGCACAGACTGATCTTTTGCTGATGTACTGTGCCTGCTAGAAAATGTCACGGACACATTACCCAGACCACAAAGGTCCCTCTTGGTTGCGGGGTGTTCGCTTTCAGACCTATCAAGTCGTACACACCAATGGCCATATGTCCGATGGAGCATAAAACGTGATTCACCTGAAAAGGCCACCCGTCGACACTCAGTAATCGTCCACTTAACGGAAATGAAAATGCCGATGAGCAGCAGTCAGCGTGGCTACATCAGCCAGGCGCCTGCTGCAGAGGCCGAGACTCAGTAATGTTGACTGAACGGTCGTTGCGCAGACACTTTTGGTAGCCCCTTGGTTCATCTGGACGGCCAGTTGGTCAACAGTTGTGCGTCTGTTCGCTCGTACAAATCTCCGCAGCCGTCGTTTACGCTTGTCACCTTTGGCCCGCGGTGCAATACAGTTGCCTCAACGCCGCTTTTAGATAGCGCCATTTTGGGATGGACGACGGTATTCTTTCAGCACAGCGACAGGCAAATACACTCCTGGAAATGGAAAAAAGAACACATTGACACCGGTGTGTCAGACCCACCATACTTGCTTCGGACACTGCGAGAGGGCTGTACAAGCAATGATCACACGCACGGCACAGCGGACACACCACGAACCGCGGTGTTGGCCGTCGAATGGAGCTAGCTGCGCAGCATTTGTGCACCGCCGCCGTCAGTGTCAGCCAGTTTGTCGTGGCATACGGAGCTCCATCGCAGTCTTTAATACTGGTAGCATGCCGCGACAGCGTGGACGTGAACCGTATGTGCAGTTGACGGACTTTGAGCGAGGGCGTATAGTGGGCATGCGGGAGGCATCATGGTGTGGGGAGCGATCTCCTACACTGGCCGTACACCTCTGGTGATCGTCGAGGGGACACTGAATAGTGCACGGTACATTCAAACCGTCATCGAACCCATCGTTCTACCATTCCTAGACCGGCAAGGGAACTTGCTGTTCCAACAGGACAATGCACGTCCGCATGTATCCCGTGCCACCCAACGTGCTCTAGAAGGTATAAGTCAACTACCCTGGCCAGCAAGATCTCCGGATCTGTCCCCCATTGAGCATGTTTGGGACTGGATGAAGCGTCGTCTCACGCTGTCTGCACGTCCAGCACGAACACTGGTCCAACTGAAGCGCCAGGTGGAAATGGCATGGCAAGCCGTTCCACAGGACTACATCCAGCATCTCTACGATCGTCTCCATGGGAGAATAGCAGCCTGCATTGCTGCGAAAGGTGGATATACACTGTACTAGTGCCGACATTGTGCATGCTTTGTTCCCTGTGTCTATGTGCCTGTGGTTCTGTCAGTGTGATCATGTGATGTATCTGACCCCAGGAATGTGTCAATAAAGTTTCCCCTTCCTGGGACAATGAATTCACGGTGTTCTTATTTCCAGGAGTGTAGTATATAACTTAGCCGCTTCGGAAAAACGTCCACCCTTGGCTCGAAAGCCAGTGATAATGTCCTTTTGGATGTCAGATAAATAGCTCCCTTTCTGTATTACGACAACGACTGCACTGTTCTCCGCCCTCCATCGACACGCTTTATATATCCTACACTGCTAGTGCTGCCACCTGCGGTCGTGAGTGGTTAACGCCCGTTGACGGCGAGCGTAGATGGTGGTCACAATTATTGTGAATGGATCGTGTATAATCTTACGTTAAGGATGTAATACAATAAGTCAAGTACTAGAATTAAAAATTGCCTATGTGTATTGAGACAGCGGAATTCACGACGCTCAAATTACACAGACTATATCTGTCCAGTATCTGGGAATGAGAACACTTACCTCCTGCTAACAAACAATACTCTTCATTTCGCATTTCGAAATCTTCCCTCGCCGGCGTCCGCCTCCCTCATTTATTACTTGTTTGCAATACATTTTTCATACAGTACCCAAATAGCTCACTGAAATTACCAGCACAATTATGTAATTGCGTGGCACATAGTCCAGAATATGTGACGTCATATACACTGAAATGCGGGAAAACTAGGTTTTGTTCAAAAGGAGCGCAAATTACTTCGACTAAATTCTTCTAGTGTTTGATAATGAGAGCCTTTAGCGATTTCACGATCTATGAACATAATTTCATACCTTTTGTAAACTATTTATCGCTATGTAAAATTACGAAATGTCTGAAGATGTTTGAAACATGGGAGCGCGTTTCTTTAATAGATAGTGGGTGGGATGATTTACTTGTTCCCTTCTTCCAAACAGCGTAGGGTGACTTGCAAACTATGGAGGTAAAATGTTATAAGTGGCCCGAACAGGCCATGAAGACCCAACGGTACCGACCGGCCGCCGTGTCATCCTCAGCCCACAGGCGTCACTGGGTGCGGATATTGAGGGGCATGTGGTCAGCACACCGCTGCCCCGGCCGTGCGTCAGTTTCCGAGACGGGTTATAGGCGCTCTAATGTTCCTAATTTATACAAACGGTTTAAGACGCGGCCTAGGCAGTCCTAATAGAATATTTGCACGTGATGTTGTCATTTACCATCAATTAATATGGTTGAAACACAGAAATTGCTAAATTATTTAAGCGAGAAAAGTGTGAAGTGCTCCACATGACTATTAGATTGGTTGCTGATTTACCTTAATACCTAGAGATTACAACTACAAACAACTTAAATGAGAGCCATCACATACAAAATGTCGTGGAAGAGTCGATCCAAGGACTGTGTTTTATAGGAAGAACGCTTATAGGATGCAAGAAATCTGCTGAAGATATTGCATACACCAAGCTTGTCCGTTCTCTTCTAGAGTATTCCTGTATTTTGAGAGATCCTTAATTCATAGCATTGACGGAGGGTACTGAAAATATTCGCTGAGGGGCAGTCCGTTCTGTATTATCGTGAAACAGGAGAGAGAGCGTGATGGATATAATATGCGACTTGGAGTGACAGTTATTAACTATTTGACTGCTTTGGACGAGATAACTCGTCATGCTCCGCCACTCCCCAGTGATCAAAATGGTTCAAATGGTTCTGAGCACTATGGGACTTAATTTCTGAGGCTATCAGTCCCATAGAATGTAGAACTACTTGAACCTAACTAAACTAAGGACATCACACACATCCATGCCCGAGGCAGGATTCGAACCTGCGACCGTAGTGGTCGTGCGGTTCCAGACTGTTGCGCCTACAACCGCTCGGCCATTCCGGCCGGCTAAGGACGTGTTCAGACAGGTGAATAAAAAAAGTGGATAAAAAAGTTTCCAGTACGTATCATACAGCATAGCTGCCTCCTTACGTGCTATCATTTGCGAAAAGCCTCGTTTCGACCTTGAACCGTTGATGAAATATGATGATAGTTCTGAACACATGATTCCCGTTGTGTAAGGACGGAATTGGGGGCGCAATTTGTGACAGTCTGCTGAATATAAAAACCAATATCTCGAAAACGAAATAAGATATCGTTATGCTCTAAATTTTAAATAAAGTTTGAATATGCTAGCTAAATTTCATAGCAGGAATGTATGATCTAAAATCAAACATACACAAAGTACAGGGGAAAGGCAAAATAATGTGATCAGTGGTAGTAATGGGATAGTTGTGTCTGATAGTCACAACGCAGATATGGATGTGCGTATTCAGTACGGACTAAGCATCAGTGCAGGTTGTTTACGAGTAGCGCGCACTTCGTATTTGCATTCAGAGGCTGAGGTCGACGTAGAATGAAAGACCTAACAGACTTCCTAAGAGGGTGGATTGTGGGGCTCAGAAAAGTTGGAGCATCAGTAACCAAGACAGCCAACTTATTGAATGTTTCAAGAGAAACTATTTCAACGGTCATGACAGCCTGCTCAAAACATGGAAACACATCATCGTGTAAACATAACAGTGGGCGTAAATCAAAACTAAACAACAGAGATCATCATATGCTGACACGAATTATGCGAAAACAACACAAAACTGCGATGGATAAAGTGACTGCACAGCTCAATAGCCATCTCCGAAACCTCGTGTCTATCGACACTGTCAGCCGAGAACTCCATAAAGCGAATATTCATGGACGAGCTGCTATTCCGAAACCATTAGTGACAACAACCAACGCGAAAAAGTGTAAAACATGGTGTCAGGAGCATAAATCCTGGACGGCTGATGAGTGGAAACACGTCAACCTTTTTCGTTATTGCCAATATCTCGCCGATTATACGACTGGAGAACGCCAAAAGAAGCCTACAAACCTGATTGCTTGGTTCCATTAAGCATGGAGATGGAAGTGTGATGGTATGGCCAGCCATATCGTGGTATTCTGCTGGTCACATAATTACTCTCAAAGGCCGTGTTACAGCCAACGATTATATGAACAATTTAGGTGACCAGGTGCACCCCATGATTCAAATGTGGTTCCCGAACAGTGATGCAATATTTTAGGGCGATAATGCACCCATTCACACAGCCAGGACAGTACGATCATGGTATGAGGAGTGTGCAACTGAAGTGCAGCGTCTTCCCTGGCCAGCTCTATCCCCAGACTTTAACATTATCAAACCCTTGTGGGCAGTATCGGAGAGCAGAATCCAGAGCAGATTTCCGCCTCCCTCGTAAGTACAGTAGGTAAAATAGGTTCTTATCGAAGAGTGGCATAAATTCCACTGGAGACTATGCAATCATTATATGCCAGTATTCCAAGAAGAATCGCAGCTGTAGTATGGGCAAATTGGGGTCAAACCCCTTGTTAAATACTTGTTCTCAAGTAAGTACTGGTATTCACATTATTTTGCATATCCCCTGTAACTATCGGATGCCTCTTTTTTATTTCTGCACTGGTTCACTTAATTTGATTCAGCACAGGAATTATGACGAACAACGAAGAGAAACTATGTCCACTAAGAGCGAAGATATCGGACAGTAAGATGCGCTTAAGTAAAATTTTTCACCGAACTGTTTTCTTGAAATCGGATCATAAGTATTTCTAGAGGATGGAATGCCGTCTCTTAGTACTGGTAGCACCAATAGACGAGCAGTACAGGGACGATAAATCCGCACTTAGCAAGAATTGCAGAGAGCACATCTTTAGCTCTCACTGAGTTAAGACAACAGTGATCTTCGACAGGGCGAGATATGGGTATTTTCACGAAACTTCAATTACCAACTTCTCTTCAGAATACCACAATACTTTGTCGACTCCCACCTACGCAGGGGGAAGTGGCGATCGTAATAAAGTAAGAAAAAGCGAAGGTCGCACATTTCTCGCATGTACTCTTCGAGAGTGGAACTGCCACGAAATTGTCTGGAAATGGTGCTATGAAACCACTGCACAATACATAAGTCTGAATTGCAAAGTAAGATTATAGATATGGATACAGTGGTTGACGATGTATATGTAGACGAACATGACTGCTGAGGAATCAACAGCGTTCAAAGCGAGTACGAACACTGCGAGCGTCGCTCTCTTGGTCTCATAGCAGGAGAAGCGGCTGGCCTCGCCATTTTTTTTTTTTTCGCTGGTACGGAGCGCTGGCACCAGGCGCCTGACGAATAATTCATGCGATCGCCATTACGCAGAGAATGGGAGGACAACAGGCGAGCTTTAATTGCTGCTGAATTCTTCATACGGAGAGGCGGCCCGTGTCAGAGGCTTTCAGCGCGATCTCAAAGTGACCGCGAAAGTGCTTTCGAAGAGCTGCATCGACCGTGCAAAAAGGAGAGCGATCTTTCTGGTTTCCTCGCTGTTCTTACTCTGCATCCGTTCCACGTCCGACAACACTAACGAGGAAATCACAAAAACTACAAAGTCTCGTAAATCTTGCCTTAGAGAATGCTTTCAGGCAATCTCTGAAAAACCATTTAGCCGGCAGCTGTGGCCGAGTGGTTCTATGCGCTTGAGTCCGGAACCACGCTGCTACTACTGTCGCAGCTTCGAATTCTGCCTCGGGCATGGATGTGTGTGATGTCCTTACGTTAGCTAGGTTTAAGCAGATCTACACTACTGGCCATTAAAATTGCTACACCAAGAAGAAATGCAGATGATAAACGGGTATTCATTGGACAAATATATTATACTGTAACTGACATGTGTTTACATTTTCACGTAATTTGGGTGCATAGATCCTGAGAAATCAGTACCCAGAACAACCACCTGTCGCCGAAATAACGGACTTGATACGCCTGGACATTGAGTCAAACAGAGCTTGGATGGCGTACAGAGGTAGAGCTGCCCATGCAGCTTCAACACGATACCACAATTCATCAAGAGTAGTGACTGGTGTATTGCAAACGTCCCCATCTGTTGACTCAGGGATCGAGACGTGGCTGCACGATCCGTTACAGCCATGCGGATAAGATGCCTGTCATCTCGACTGCTAGTGATACGAGGCCGTTGGGATCCAGCACGGCATTTCGTTTTACCCTCCTGAACCCACCGATTCCATAATCATTGGATCTCGACGAACGCGAGCAGAAATGTCGCTATACGATAAACCGCAATCGCGATAGGCTACAACCGTACCTTTATCAAAGTCGGAAACGTGATGGTACACATTTCTCCTCTTTACACGAGGTATCACAACAACGTTTCACCAGGCAACGCCGGTCAACTGGTGTTCGTGTATGAGAAATTGGTTGGAAACTTTCCTCACGTCAGCACGTAGTAGGCGTCGCCACCGGCGCCAACCTTGTTTGAATGCTCTGGAAAGCTAATCATTTGCATATCACAGAATCTTCTTCCTGTCGGTTATATTTCGCGTCTGTAGCACGTCAGTTTATTGGTGTAGCAATTTTAATGGTCAGTAGTGTATGTCTAGGGGAATGATGACCTCAGATGTAAAGTTCCATAGTGCTTAGAGCCATTTGAAAAAACCACTTAACGCTTTGGTTGCACTTAAAATAATAAAGCCGTGGTGGCACTGACCCTTTATGTGGGTATGATATGTTACCAGTTGCTTTTTGAATAGGACATTATTTATTGTACCATCAATTAGTTTTCGAGTCACTGCAGGCTCATTATCAGGTGGGAGTGATACAGGAACATTATTTTCTGGAACAATTACAGCTGACGGATGCTAGGGTTGTGTTGCTTGTGAAAATAACAGAAATTTAGGCATAAGTTAAAGTAAATTTGTACGAAGGGAAAAACTCTTTCTGTTTTAAGAAAGTTACAACACACTGTATCGGCCTGAAGAATGCACAGTCCAGTCACATTAATGTGAACACCGCCTATATTCAACTACCAGAGGAGGGTACATAAAGCTAGTTTAGGGCACTCGGGAAACACCCCAGTCGTTGAAACTTCCTGGAAGATTAAAACTGTGTGCCGCACCGAGACTCGAACTCGGGACCTTTGCCTTTCGCGGGCAAGTGCTCTACCTTTCATATCAGCGCGCACTCCGCTGCAGAGTGAAAATTTCACTCTGGAAACATCCCCCAGGCTGTGGCTAAGCCATGTCTCCAGAATATCCTTTCTTCCAGGAGTGCCAGTTCTGTAAGTTTCGCATGAGAGCTTCTGTGACGTTTGGAAGGTAGGAGACTAGGTACTGGCAGAATTGAAGCTGTGAGGACGGGTCGTTAGTCGTGCTTGGGTAGCTCATATGGTAGAGCACTTGGCCGCGAAAAGCAAAGGTCCCGAGTTAGAGTCACGGTCAAGCACACAGTTCTCATCTGCCAGGAAGTTTCATATCAGCGCACACTCCGCTGCAGAGTGAAAATCTCATTCTGTACCGCAGTCGTTGTCGTAATGAGGAAACGGAGTGACTTGTCTGACGTCAAAAACGGCATGATCAATGGCTTTCGGGCCAAGGGCGGAATCATTTCCGAAACGGCTAAATTTGTAAACTGGTCGCGTGCTGCTGTGCTTAAAGTATACCGTGCTTGCCAAAATGGCGCTGTCCAAAATAGGCGTGGAGGCAACTGTGGTACACCACGGGCCATGGATGGCAGGGATGGAAGACGGCTGCCAGGATGTGTATGGGTGAACAGACGTGAAACTGTAGAGCAACTGACCGTCCAGATGACCCAAGGTCATACCAACAGTGCCTCCTCAACGACCGAACAGCGAATGTCGCTACATATGGGCTTTCACAACTGGTTCAAATGGCTCTGAGCACTATGGGACTTAACTTCTTTGGTCATCAGTCCTCTAGAACTATTCTAAGGACATCACACACATCCATGGCCGAGGCTGGATTCGAACAGTAGCGGTCGCACGGTTCCAGAATGTAGCGCCGTGAACCGCTCGGCCACCCCGGCCGGTTTTCACGACTGGCTCCTGGTTCGTGCACCCATGCTGACTGCTGTTCATCAGTGGCGAACGCTGGAATTTGCATGTCTGTATCACAACTGGACGTCCACTGACATGCAACAAGATAATTCCGTCCTACAGCATACTCCTCTCAGCTCGAGGGAAAACGGCAAAGCTAATAATGGAGACATTTCTTTTTCTCGAGGCCCTCTGCTCGTAGAGTTCCTTGAACGTGGAACCACACTCAGTGAACAGTGCTATGAAGACGCTTTGCAGAAACTGTGGCCTGCCATCAAGTCAAAACGCCCAGCATGTTGTTGGACGGAACCATTCTCTTTCACAATAACGCCTACACACACACATTGCCAGTTGAATGAAAGCTACACTTCAGCAATTTTGTTGTGAATCATTGCAACATCCTCCGTACAGATCAGATTCTTCACCAAGTGATTTTCATACATTTGGTGACCTGAAGAAAGACATGCACGAATGTCGGTTTCAGCCTAACAAGGAATTGCAAGAGTGGATGTGGTTGTAGATCCGATAGAGGCCGTCATTGTTCTACGAAACAGAAATTGATGGCCTCGTCTCCCGGTGGGATAAAAACGTTAAAATGTATGGCGATAACTTTTGAATGTAACCATTCCTTGGTCCCATTACGGTAGGTGTTCGGTTCTCTTTTCATTGCACCCCATATTACGCTTCTCTGTGACTCGTTCGATGCTACTTTCTTGTCTGTTGAACGTTCGCCGGCCAGTGGATCGTACTGGTTGCTGCGGCTGGCTACCATCTGTCCACGAATGTTGTCGGACGGAATCATTCTGACGCACGATAACGCCCGCCCCCACACGTCATTCAGACGAAGGCTACACTTCAGCCATTTGCTTGGTAAAAACTGCGGCATCGTCCATACGTCCTGGATCTTCCATCCTGTGATTTTTACATCTTTGCCGACCTGAGTTAGGACACGCATGGACGTCGGCTTCAGTCGGATGAGGATGTGCAAGAGGGGTGCTGTCGTGGATCCGCCAGCAACTGGCCGCGGTCTGCGGAACAGGAATTGATCGTCTCGGCCCTCAGAGGGATAAATGTCTTGATGCATGAGGTGATTACTTTTAAATGGAACCATTCCTTTATCCCATTGTGGCGGACGTTTGGTTTTCATTTGACTTTCCGTATTATTGAAAAGTAAAAAAATAAAAATAATAACACCAGAAAGCTTATAAGTATCAGAAAACTTTCAGTGTCAGTATTCAAACCTATACGTCAACTCACTGTTGGCTCTAAAATTTGTACGAAGATGATAGTTTTAGTCACGGCGCCATCTGGAAAGATAATTGCGTTAGTCTTACAGACTCTTTTCTATAATTTGATTTGAATGTCTATATTTAAAGGTTATCTCTTTGTATAAGTATGAAAAGAGAAAAAATCTATATGAAAATAAAATTTCAACGCTCTAGAACTTACATCCTTGTATCAATTTGAGAGCCAACTGTTTGCTGACGCTCCAGTTATGTACTGGTTATAACATTGACAGTGAATCTTGTTCTACGTGTTGTAAGCATTTTGGCGAGTATTTTTTAAAACATTTATTAACTTTTTAGTATTTCGTCTTTTTTACTTGTTGTGTTAAAACGCCTGTCGCTCCTTGTATTCCTCTAATTTTAATTACAGGTATCGCAGATATCTGATGTTGTTAGTAGTCGAAACGGTGTTATAGGTAAAGAACATTTTAATAACGATCTAGGCAGTTAGATTCGTAAAATATTTAGTATGCTATACAGGGAATTCATTTCCTTAATTTATAATGTGTCATCCAATAAGAAGCTGAACATAGTGTCCTGTTTGGGAAGAAATCCGTTTGTAATTGTAATCAGGCTCTGACTATTGTAAAAGAATTTAGCGTGGTATGCGCGTCAGAAGATTGCGAAGGCAACACTGCTATTCACCACACGTGAAAATGACGTAACTGATATATCATCAGTTAAGATTGTTGGCAGCCGATGGTATCGTTTACATAAATGCAAATACCACTATCCGCTTAGACGATTATGTAGACGTTGATATTCGGAGCATGATGTGACCCAGGACACTGTTAACTTGTTGCAGACTGTCCAAACGAACTTTAAAAAATCTTCTCTTCATTCCTGCACTACGGTTCACTAATTAAATACAAAAGAACAAGAAATTTGTTTTACAGCAATTTATCTATAATAACTGTAGTTGGGCGTCGTGGCTGTGGAATAAATTAGTTGCTGGTGAGTTTTCCGAGGTGCATGGTCCGTGTCCATGAAAGTTTTCCGTTGCTAACTTTTCCTCTAGAGCTTCACGTGCATCTTCAAACGTTATCCTGGTTCCACTGAGTCTTACCGACTGAGGGGTCGGAGGTGTTGTAATATATTGATTATTCCTTGCTACCGTAGTGTTATCTTGAAGCTGTGAGAAAGGAGGACAGGCGCTCCAAGGCGCGGAAACAGAGACGATGCAGAGGGCAGACGAAACTAGGAGAGATGTTGTTACATGAAGTAAACCGTAAGGGGAGAGCCTTGGGTGTTTGCTACTGTGGTTAGCATCCACTCCTGGGACTTCTACACTGGCTTCTGTTGTAACAGTGTTATTCATGCTTTTTCTAACCCTAGAACTATCCTCCAGTGTATTAGTTAGTCCTGTCTGGAATAAACAACTATTTCAAAACCCTGTTTGTCCAAAAGTCTCCACAACGAGTTCCCTACCAAGTCAAACCACCTGCATTTTAGTAAATGCTTGTACCAGTGTTGGCTCAGATAGAAGAAAACAATCTAATACCTTCACTGTGAATGGTCGTTCTGTCTTCTTCTCTGTACCGCTCGGGAGTGCAGACTGACCAGTAACTCCTTTTCTCCCTCTCCCACCTATGTCAGGACACGACACTGTGAAAAAGGGAAGTGGTTGAAGTTTACATATGGAGACAGAAGTGAGACAAAATTCCCTGTACATTTGGTAAGATCTGCATCGCAACTACTAAGAGAAAGGCGAGTACACGGCTAAGGAATATAAAAATCTTTGCCGACTAGGAGAAGCAGAAGAATCAACTGTAACAAAATATTCTCTTCAGTGAGGAAATCATCAAATAAAATTTCTCGGAAGCAAAATTTTATCTCCAATGATGAGTTACTATCCACGTCTATATAGTTAAGCCATCGAAATATGTAAACATGGAGATAATTTTAACAGAAAGAAAGGAGGCATGAAACTGAGTGATACATGCACAGTAGCTCTACAGAATCGACAGGTAAGTTTTGTATTTGACGACTACAGTCAATAGTTCAGTTTTATCTCTGACAAGTATTTTCGCTGCCGATTAAGTGTAAACTTCTTCCACGCCCCGAGTATTTATGTCGCTCTCTGGCGTTCCAACCGTCAGTCGGCAGGATTCAGCGGAAGCAGTACCATCTCTGAAGATATCCAGCGCATCTCTGGACGAAGCATTAGGGACGGTAAAGTTTCGTGGCTCACTATCATACAACCCAGATGACTCACCAGCAGCTAAGGCATGCAGTCACGAAAGCTGTCATTGTGTGCAGATGAAATTAAATTAATAAATACAGTAAGCATTTAATGTTTATAAAGCTTCGCTATACCAAGATGCATTTCGAACTATTACTGTCCATTAGCCGGCCATGGTCGCCGAGCGGTTCCAGGCACTACAGTCTGGAACCACGTGACCGCTACGGTCGCAGGTTCGAATCCTGCCTCGGGCATGGATGTGTGTGATGTCCTTAGGTTAGTTAGGCTTAAGTAGTTCTAAGTTCTAGGGGATTGTTGATCTCAGAAGTTAAGTCCCATAGTGCTCACAACCATTTGAACCATTTTGAACTGTTCATTATTTGGCTTAATGCATTTACATCATCATCAAGACCACGTTTTTGTCCATTGAATTTTGAACCCTACAGCTGCACTACTCAGAATAACAGTTCCTTTAGTTGCTACGTATGCTGGGTGGTATACATACGTTTAATTTACAGTAAGGTGCACTTAATTTTATTCTGTAGCTCATAGTTCCTTTTTTCGCAGTTCTAGGCGTAGTACACTCTTTTAGTTTCACTGATGAGGGGGGGCAGCATTCACCAAGTCGCCAATTTATGAGTTTGTTTGTATGGAAAACAATATCTGAAGTCAAGCTACAATATTCTGATACGTCATAAACTTATTATAACAATAAGTCACTGATATTATATGTCATTTCCAATACAAACAAACGCATAAATCGGCCATAGCGAATTCAGCGATGCACAGTGAAGACAAAACTGTGTATACTATGCATCCAAAGAAAAAACGGGCTATAATTTTCAGAATACATATTAATTAAACGTAAAGAAACAACTCATGAAATGTTGTATCTAAACGAATTGTTATTCCACACAGGGAAGGAGCAGCGCTCAAAATGCACTCGATAAAAGCGTAGCGTTGTTGAAGATGTAAATGTACTACGCCAACTGAAAATGGAAGAAACGCAGGAAGGTGTGGATTGGGTTGTGTGGGGGAGGAGACCAGACAACGAAGTCATCGGTCTCATAGGATTAGGAAAGGACGGGGAAGGAAGTCGGCCATTCCCTTTCAAAAAGGGACCATCCCGGCATTTGCCTGGAGCGATTTAGGCAAATCACGGAAAACCGAAATGAGGATGGCCGGACGCGGAATCGAACCGTCGTCCTCCAGAATGCGAGGCAAGTGTACTACGCACTGCGCCACCTCGCTCGGGACAGGAACGTGTCTTGGTATAAATAGAGCTACATAAAAAGCGATTTGTTGTCGTAGTTCTCCAAGTTTGTCTTAGAGAACTAGCCATAAATTTTACTAAATGCAAACACAAACACAGCTGTGTTGCCTGTTTTGTGGGTGCACGACAAGAGTTGCCAAGCGATACGTCGTGTGGAGGTAGGAGAATATAGCTGGCAACACTGACTCCTCCCACTGATGTCTGTCAGTCACAAAGTTATTTTATTCAAGCTGAAACTGTTACTTTCTGTGGAGGACCAACTGGACCCTTTGTTAATAATACTTGAATACGGATAACAAAACCGACATCTGTATTAGATTTTTTAAACACATGCTACCAGTTTCGACACCAGACAGTGTCATTTTCAGGTGAAAAGGTTAACTTGCCATCCACTACTTCTTTGACAGAGACCAACGAAGTCTTATCAAGCATGTGCGCCGGCAAGTCGGACGAACAGAGTCGTATGCAGTGGCAAAAAAATTAAGTGGATTCCTTACCTTCGTGGCAGTAACAAGCCTAGTATGGTCTTACCATACTGGAAGGATAGAGGCTTGGTGCATAGATTGGCTATTGACCTTCATCGTAACAAGTCTAATGTATTGAGGATAACCAGGTGTAAACACCTTATACCGTATGATTATACAATTGCAGAGTGATCTCCGGAAGCTGACACATCCATGAAGTATGTAGAAGTAGAACGATCACATAAAACGAGTCGCAAGTTGGTCAGTAGCCATACTGAAATTCACTGGAAGAATTATCAGAAAGTGCCGTCCACAGACAATGCAGTTAACTTGCAGAACCTCGTTCGAGCAGTTCTTGAATATTTCTCATCAGTCTGTGGTCCTTACCAGACAAGACTGATAGAGAAAACACAGAAGATGTTAAGAAAAGCAACGCGTTTCATTACAGGTTTATTCAGGAAGCACGAAAAGCTCTGAGTTGTTCAGTCAACTCTAGTGCCAGACGTGGCAATAGAAGTATACTGCATCACCGTGCGGTTTGCTGTTAGAATTTCGATAGTGTACTTACCTAGAAGAGTCAGCCTATATATTGCATCCTCCTACGAATATCTGGCAAGAAGACCATGAAGATAAATTAAGAGTGATTCGAGTCCATAAAGAGATTTACCAGGAATCTTTCTTTCGGCGAACAGCAATAGAGAAAGGTGGAAGTGACGATGGCACATAAGGCACCCTCCGCTACACCCCATAAGATGGTTTACGGAGTATAAAAGTAGATCTGGAATCAGTAGTACATCTGAATATACTTTCTACGATTCTGCCTTGATTATTAGTAGGAGATGTAAAATGGTTCAAATGGCACTTAACATCTGAGGTCATCAGTCCCCTAAACTTAGAAGTACTTACACCTAACTAACCTTAGGACATCACACACATCCATGCCCGAGGCAGGATTCGAACCTGCGACCGTAGCAACCGCGTAGTTCTTGACTGAAGTGCCTAGAATCGCTCGGCCACCGCGGCCGGCTAGTAAGTGATGTACCACCGTGTCGAACACCTCCAGAAAGGAAGACAGAGTTATCTGTCCTGCAACTAAAACTTGCGAGTTACGGTGTGTACATTCAGGAAGCTGCGGTTCTTCTTTAATGCTTGTTGATCATTTCACAGAATTTTCTTTGCCTCAACGTAAAAAAAAAAGATGAGTGGAACACTATCTTCTTGTGTTTTCAGTATGAAATTTCCAAACATTGTGAATAAAGCCGTGCAAAAAGCGTCCAATAAATTTGCTTGTACATCCATATTATTGACACGTCTCGTAACGCCGGTGCTGACGCGCTTTCACAACCTCGGTGGAGCACGATATAGCCGCAGCAATGGTAATGCCGTTTCACGCTTAGCGTATGGAATATTAAGGACCCGAATATGCAAGAGTGAGAAGATTTCGTGCCGTCACTGCAGCTCTGACGTACAACGGGTGCTAGACGATATGAAATTTGTTACTGCAATGTTGTAGACGTGACGTAAGCTTTTTCTCCAAAGGTCGTGTCGACGTTACGATGTAGGAGGATACGACTGTGCCATACGCAAGGCACTCCCGCTGTCCGTGGAACAGTGCCTCGTTTGTGTGTGTGTGTGTGTGTGTGTGTGTGTGTGTGTGTGTGTGTACTGGGCTTATCTCCAGCGCCAGGTTGGCTCTACTGCGCTGGACACGTGGGAACTGCACATGCAGCCACTATAGCCGGGGCCCCTACGGTTTAGGCACCCAGCCACACCCGGCGCAGTCGTAAACCGCGCTAGTGGCGACGCTCGTAAAATGCGAACGTAACTTCCGCCGTCTGCGTCTGTGGCCGATCCCGCAGGGAACCGTGGTCGTTCGCTTCTTCCCTTTGCCTCGTGGGATCGGAAGATGAATTCTCAGAGGACATGCTGTTTAATAATCGAACTAGTACGAGGTAGGAAAAATTCGTGGGTCATTCCTATTTCACAAAAACGATCACTGTACAAACGTGGATAGCTGATACACTTTGTAATTCAAGATCCTCTGTTGCAGAATTTTAGAACACGTTTTAAGTTTGACTACTGTGACCTTTCTAGAGAGCGTCCTATGTAGGAATCAACGCCGCGCGGGATTAGCTGAGCGGCCTTGGGCGCTGCAGTCATGGAGTGTGCGGCTCGTCCCGGCGGAGGTTCGAGTCCTCCCTCGGGCATTGGTGTGTGTCTGTCCTTAGGATAATTTAGGTTAAGTAGTGTGTAAGCTTAGGCACTGATGACCTTAGCAGTTAAGTCCTATAAAGATTTCACACACATTTGGACATTGTAGGAATCAACATGTATTTCTCATCTCGTGAAACTCCGTTCGCTCTCTCCGTCCACGACACCCAGATAGGAATAGAAACCGATGTCAAAGTTGACGCCATGTTCGTTGACTTCCGTAAGGCGCTCCTCAAAGTTATGAACTGCGACGTAATGTACATAATACGAGTGTATGGAATACACCAGTTTGGTATTTGTTGAAAAATCTGGAATGTCGTACTTTGACGTCCATCTTCTAACGAAAAATATTACGGCGTAAATTTTAGTTGGAGACGCTTTTGCAAGTCTAGTAGGCAACGAATCACGCTGTTTTATACGTAGGGTGCCCCAGAAATATTGTGACAAGTTTCGAGGGATTGTAGAGAGCGTATTTAGGAACATATCGAGGATAGGAGTCCTTGACCGGAAACGGCATACAATGACGCTACAGAGCTTCGAACTTGCAGGCGCTGGCGTCTGCCACAAGGCCAACCCTTCGCCAGCAAACCTCACTTCGTACGCTCTCGGACCGTAGGTGGACGTCTCGCAATGTTGTTTGAATATTCATTGATCGTGACTGATTCCTACGATCGCAGAGTAGAGGAGATGGAACTAGGTGCTGCGTAGGCAGGCTTTGTTTTCTGTGAATGCGATGCTCTGTTGCCTTGGTGGATGATGGTTTTGGACACATTTTACCATCCGCAGTTTATTTTTCTCCTGGAGATTTCAGAGTTCCAGCACAAAAATAAACTGCAGATGTAAACACTTGTCCGAAACCCTCATCCCCCAAAGAAACAGAGCATCAGATCCATACGAGACAAGGACTTTCTACCCATCAGCTAGCTCCATCTTCTCCACTGGCGTCCGTAGCAAACACTCGCGATCACTAAATAACAAACAAGATTGCGAGGTGATCCGCCTACGGCCCGTCAGCGTACAAAGTCGCGGTTGTCGACGAAAAAGTGGCCTAATGGCAGGCGCCGACACTTATAACTTTGACTCTCTGTAGCGTCATTGGATGTCGTTTTCGGACATGGGTTTCTGTCGTCGATTTATTCCTCAAGTCACTCTCTACAGCCCCTTGAAGTCTGACACAACACTTCTGCGCACCCTGTATGTAAACGCCTACAGATAACGTCGGAATCTTCATGAGGCTATTCCTGAATGCTGCTGTTTAGACAACGTGGATACGAATTCCACCGAAAATATGCAAGTGTACCAAAATATCCCTGGACAGGTACCGAAATTTTGTCGATGGAATTTGGTTTCATCATGTACAGAACCTACCCCTAGAAAAATGTAGAGAAATGCAAGGTATCGACGCTTGATGCGGGAAATGACCCTTGGCCCTCAACATAAACAAAATGAATGTCATCCACATAAATAACAAATGTTATTGTTGGTTACATGGCTTCCGCAAAATCACTAAAAGCAGTCATATCCGTTAAATATTTGAGAGAATCGTTCGGAGCCATTTAAAGTGAAACGACCACGGTAAGAAAGTCAGAAGCTAAACAGATTCATCGGAACAAGACTCAATAAGCGTGGACCACCCACGTAGCAGGTAACGTATAAAACCCTCATTTCCTTACAGTCTGGGACCTTCACCAGATATGATTAATGCAGAATATAGGGGATATCCAAAAAAGAGCAGCACTTTTCGTCACAGGTTCTTTAGAATGAGCGAAAGCGCAACGGAGATGCTGATCCAACTTTAGTGTCAGGTGCTACAAGAGAAGTGTTGTGCAAAACGTTGTCGTTTTCTGAGAAATTTGTGGGAGCGTAGATTCATAGAACAGTAAATGAATATACAAGGTGTTTAAAAAAAGTGTCACATATTCCTAAAGGAGGAAGAAAAGTTCCAGAAACAAATACCTTTTAAGATTTGGGCCGTTTTACCTGTGAAGAGTAATGTATAGTAGTTACGGGAGATGAGGCAGTATTCACATGAGGTGGCACACCAGAGTACAACACACATGTGTGGCCAGGTGCATGTATTGAGAGGTGAGGTATCGCTTCAGTATCAATGAATGGAGAAGAGTTATTGGTGACAGACTCATATGGTCATACGCTTCACCAAACCAGATTAACAGGTGCTGTGTATCACCGATTTCTGCGTCATGAATTACCAGCGCTATTGGAAAACGTTACCTTTGCAGAAAGACACTTACTTTGGTTTGTACACGACGAGGAACGACACCATTTTCAGCGATGGTTCTCATGTGCGATGGATTGGTCGCAGAGGTCTGATAACAATTTCACCCAGTTCATCGGATCTGAATCCATTGGATTTATGGTTATGGGAACATTTAAAGGCACTGGTGTATGTCCATCTCATCGACAATGTTCAGAAGTTGTAGGAACGTGTGACCAATGCATGTGACGCAAATAGAATGTGCTAGATGTATTTGAATGAGTGCGTTATTCAAGGCGAAAATGGGCTGAAGGATGAGACAGGATGCATGGTGACAATACGCAGGTCCTGTCTGTACTGACTACTTCAGGGCAACCGATAGATGGGGAATTAGAGGACAGATTGGTCCATGTCTCAACACATATCGGTTTCCAGACCTATGGATATAGGAACCGTCCTCCAGTTTGAACCAGTAGTATCCACTGAAGGAATCTGTACCACTTTTTTTGACACCCTGTATTGGTTCCTCCAGTATTTATGAAGGTGAGATCAGAGTAATTCGAGCTGACACAAAAACTGCCAACAATAGCCCTTCCTGCACACAAATCATGATGAGACCAAGATATGAATTAAGTGGCAGTGGTATACAGAGCATCGTCCTCTTCACACCATAGTGTGACTCGTGGAATATAGACGTAGATGTAGGTGTAGTGGGAGCATCAAACAATGCAATTGTTACCTATAAACACTTTACGAGTCATGGATAGCTCACAATGATAATTACACCTATTTGTTTTGATCTCCCACCACTCCTCGATTCCAAGCTTCCAGATGGATTTCTATGGGGCACAGCTGTGGGCCCTAATCAGAAGATAAGAAGCTCTTTAGTGAAGAGATGGTCACGTTTTACAAAACGTACATTGTATTTATTGCATTGGAACAGTGAAAAATATGTTTCACTAGCAAGGGAATGGCAAATGATCAATGCAGAAGTTGTAGGAGCGTGCGAACAATGCATGTGACGTAAATAGAATGTGCCAGGTGTATTTGAATGAGTGCGTTATTCACGGCGAAAATGTGAATTTGTTTTCCGGCATATTCTTCGTGGCTTTTCAGTAATGTTGCCGATTTGTTGTTCTGTCCCTCCGCCAAAGCTGTTTGCAGGCTCTAAATTTCTCAAATACACGCTGGTAGGTTCGGTACAGCCCATCTACAAATTTAACATAAATGTTCATAGTCGTAAATGGAAGTCTTTGGAAAACAGATGATGGTATTATTGTGGAATATCACTGGACAAATTAAGAGAACCTGCATTCTAGAATACTGTGTAACAAATCTACCACACCCATTTATATTGCACATTTATATTACATATATGGGGGGGGGGGGGGGGCTGGCATCTTCTTCCAAACTCCAGGATGATTTCAATCAAATTTGGCACTGAAGTAGAAGGTCTCATGAGTATAGGCACCATGGGATTCACAACCTCCTAGCTCTAACTGGAGCAAATGTACAGGCAAAAATCTTGTTTTTTTTCAGCCTCTGTTACATAGGCTGCCCTGCACAACAGACATTGTTGTGCAGGAACAGTATCAGCCTGCCAAATCACTCTGCTTTACATGGAAGCCTGCATGTCAGGGGCAGGAAACGATTTTCTGGGCCCCAACATGTAGGCTGCTCTGTGTGACAGGTGTGTTGTGTTGGAGTAGTATCAGCTTACTTTACTGAACTGTATTGCAGAGCTATATAAGCCAGTGAGCATGGCGATGGGGTGAGAAAGCCAGGTAGGTATGGATAAAGTCAGAGGGAGTGGGAAATGGGCAGAGAGAGGGGATGAGGTGGAGATGCATGGCAGGTGGAAGGTGTAGAGTGGTGGTGGGCAGGTGGAAAAGGAGGAGGGTAGGATAGAGATACACAGAGATAGGGTACAGAGGATGTGGTCAAAGGGAGGGTGACGAATGTATGATCAGTGAGAGTGGGCGAAGAGACAGAGCGAGAGGAATCTAGGAGATAAAGATACATATGTAGGTAGGAGGATGAGATAAACAGACAGAGGGAGGAAGAAGTGGACACAGAAAGTTGAGGAGAAGGTGTGTTGAATATACATGTTGAACACATATCCAGGAAAAAGATTGGTATCGATTGAATTGCCTTGGTCTTCCCCCTTACATTCCCTCTCTGCCCAAGTAGTTGGTTCAACTGTAAAAATGACGTTTCTTTTAACACCTTAGAAAATGCCGTAATAATAGACCCCTTCTTTTAGATAAGCAATTCCACAAAATTTCTTCCTCCTCTCCACTCTCCACCGCCCCCCACCCCGCACTCTTCTCCACTAGCTAATTCCACACAGTACTCATTAGTTGCCGGCCGGACTGGCCGAGCTGTTCTAGGCGCTTCAGTCTGGAACCGCGCAACCGCAACTGTCTCAGGTTCGAATCTTGCCTCGGGCATGGATGTGTGCGATGTCCTTAGGTCAGTTAGGTTTAAGTAGTTCTAAGCTCTAGGGGACTGATGACCTCTGATGTTAAGTCCCATAGTTCTCAAAGCCTTTTTGAACCATTTTTTTAGTCATTAGTTATTTGATCCACCCATGTGATTTCACGTGATTTACGGCATTATTCTGAAATACCGCTTTTCGAAATCTTCTGTTCTCTTCTTGTCTGACTGCTTCACCTCCACGTTACACTTCTATACAAGGCTACTCTCTGGGAAACGGTTTTCAGTATAGAGTTCCTAACACTTAAATTTATATTTGACGTTAGTGAACTTCTCTTTTTCTCTTTTTCGGAAACTCTTTTCTTGGTATTGTCAGTCTGCACTTGATAACTTGATACCCCACCTATTTCAGCCATCCATAAATGGGAAGCCCATCTCCTAATTTCAGTGACTTATTTCTTGCTCTAATTTCCTCAGCATTACCTATGTTCCTTCTACTGCATTCCATTACCCCTGTTTACTCTTGCTGATGTTCATTTCATAGTCTCTTTTTAAGATACAAGCCATTCCGTTCAAAGCTCTTCAAAGTCCTTTGCTGTCTATTACACAATTACATTATCATCGGCAACGTGAAAGTTTTCGTTTCTTCTCTCTGAACATTAATATCCTTTCCAATGTTTTCCTTGGTTTTCTTTACTGCTTGCTCAGACTACAGATTGAATAGTATCTCACTCCATTCTTAACTATCGTCTCCTTATCACGTCCCCTAACTCTTACAACTGAATTCTGGTTTCTGTGCAAGCTGTATTTTTACAATTCAGCCTTCATAATTTCAAACAGTGTGTTCCAGTCAACACTTCAAAACGTTTCTGTAAATCTACAAATGCTATAAAAGTTCGTTTGCCTTTGTTGAATGTATGTTCTAAGATACGTCATAGTGTCAGTATTGCTTCTCGTGTTCTGCATTTTTCTGAAACCGAAAGTGATCTTCTCTGACGTCGGCTCCTACCATAAATTGTTCCGGAGCTTCTGGACTGCACATGAAGACATGAAGATGCAGACAGATGACAAAGCGAGTACGTGGATGCCTAGAAGGAACTGCTATTGGATGGCGACCAACCTCTAACAGTGGACATCGGAAGTCGCCATGATCCCGCAAGGGCGTGCGAAAATTGATCACTATATGCAACATTATTTTAGTCAACCGGTCCGAAAGTCTACGAGTCTCGTATTATTCTTGTAGTACCTACAGGCATAGAAGATGAAAACATCCTACACTTGGTGAAAGATAAAAAAAAGTCGGATACAGACGTAGCGAAAGCTGCGGAATTGCGACTGTGAGTCGTCACAGGCGAGTTAAAAGGAGCAGCAGTTCTCCCACAAAAAAGTCAGTTAACGACATGTTTTAGAGGAACAACACGTGGTTCAAAGCAAAATGATTACAATTATCTTCGGATACCCAGTAATACACTAACTCCGGTAGTACCACTCAAATAATTAAATATAAAACGTTAAGTTTTTTACTAGAAACAGACAACAACATCCAGTGAAGAACTGACAGCCTAAAATGAGTAAAGTTCCTTAGATCACCTACGTTAGCCTGACGCATTTGCAACTGAATTCAAGCACTTACTCTTCTGTTACACTGAAGTGTATCCTCACTGTAATTATTACAACTAATGTTGTAGAATATTTTATACTCAATATAACACGTAATAAAAAGTGCAATAGCTGCAATAGAAATGGCAAAGGTAGAATACCATAATAAGCACGTAACTGTCTGTACTGCGCACAGTTAAGAGAAGTGTTGAGGTTAAGCACCGAAACACATTTCATGGTGAATGGCCGGAGGGGGTTTTGACAGTGTTACGGATTCCAATAACAAATAAATAGAGGGACGAATAAATGCAGTGAGCAAAGGACAATTAACCTTATCTCACAGGTAGACAAAGCTGTGTTAAGGATCGTGGGCAAAAGATTAGAAAAAGTAACGAAGGAGAATTTGGCTGAAGAAAAGTTTCACTTTAGATGGAATACAGTCACAAGAGGACAATAGGACTTTTGTTCAGTTTGGGAGAGAGTTATATTGAGAAGTGATTTGCATATGTGCTTAGAAGACCTGAACAATTGAGTTGATAGTATGGCTTGGGATAAGCTTACAACTTCAATGAAGGCAAAGGGAGTGGAATGGAAAAGAAGTTGGCCTTGAAGCTCATTATATTTAAGTTTAAAATCAGCAGTGAGAGAGAGAGAGGAGAAAGTACGTACTGCTTTGAATTAGGGAACGCAGTAAGACGGAGCCTTTACAGTCTGTACGTAGACAATATGATTGAATTCCGCCAATTAGAGGACAAGGACGTAAAAACTGTAGGAATATAGTTTCTGTGATTTTGTAGACGACATGGTCCTTCCAGCAATGGACGAAAGAAAAGTTATAGGAAATAGAGAAGGTAAAAGAAGACTAAGGAAAATCAGCACCAACAAAGAAAAGGTAATGGCACTACAAGATAATGAGAGGGTATAGATAACACTGGATATTTGAAGATGCGCAAAGTTTTAAATGCCTAGAAAGTATTAAAGAAAGTGACAGGAAGTATAGCATAGGAATTAAAAGAGAAAGATCGTTTTCAGCAGCAGTATGGATGAGGATTTGAGGAAAAGACTTGAAAAAAGTTTTGTTTCGAATGTCTTCCTTTATGCAGCTGAAACGTCGACAATGAAGAAATATGGAGCAAGGCTGGAGGTTTTTGAAATAAGGATGTAAAGGAAGGAAAAAATATCTAGACGCATAGGGTGGAAAACAATAAGGTACTGAGAACAGTGGGAAAGCAGGTACAATTACTGATTGGAGTACAAAGATGGTAAACAAAATGGATAACAAAGGAGGAGCTTATTGAAAATTCTTAGTAGGAACTGTGGAATGGATAAAGAGGGGAGAGAGGAAGAGATTTCAATCCTGGACAATGTAGTAGACGGAAACAGATACAGCAGCCTCAAGATGGAAGCGATGGACGGTTTGGAATTGAAGATGCAAAGGGCCTACTAACATAGCAGGAAACTAATTACGATGATGAATACAACAATTTTTCGTATTGTAAAATCATCCCATTGCGTCACACTTTAATAATATGTACTGCTTATCTGGCTTCCTTACACATCCCAGAGACACCTCTCCGAGGGATCCACGGGATACGATTAAGGTACTGTAATGTAGTGCAGTGTTATGAAGTGCGTCTTATCGCTGCCTCCGTGACAGAACAGGCGCCGCGCCGGCATTGTGGCTGTTCCACTAGAGGAGCCGCGCTTCTGCGATAACGGTCCCCTGGGCGTAGCAGCCGACACCTCCGGCTGCACGAGGGAGCGTACACGAGACCCCGGCCTGAGTTACCGCTGACCTGGTGGAGACCGCCGCCGTCGCCTGCACACTGCTTCTGCAGCGGTATACCGTAGGTCTCTAGAAGAACGTAGCGTTCCAAAGGATTGTAAAAGGGCACAGGTCATCCCCGTTTTCAAGGAGAGACGTCGAAGAGATGTGCAGAACTATAGACCTATATCTCTAACGTCGATCAGTTGTAGAATTTTGGAACAGGTATTATGTTCGAGTACAATGACTTTTCTGGGGAGTAGAATTCTACTCTGTAGGAATCGGAATGGGTTTCGAAAAAGACGATCGTGTCAAACCCAGCTCGCGCTATTCGTTCACGAGACTCAGAGGGCCTTAGACACGGGTCCCAAGTAGATGCCGTGTTTCTTGACTTCCAAAAGGTGTTCGATACAGTTCCCCACAGTCGTCTAATGAATCTTCTAGTTGTAGGCTTCCCTTGTCAAACGGACCGTATCATTACCCTTAACAGCAGGGAGTACGGCCGTACCAAAATCTTCACTGAGGTTGCGAAGAGCAGCTCTGAATCGCTCACGTCACCTTCTAACACATGCGCCGTAAACCTCCAGTACGATTCGCACGCACCGAATTCGCTATAAATACCATGACTGTATCAAGTCTCTTCAGTACTTCGTCTATTCACCTGAGGACGGCCGGACGTCTCTGGGTCGAAATATGGTGGCAGAATGTTGATGGGATCCGGTTGCGAACCCGAAAACTACTGGAAGAAGAAATACACCGGGAAAATTTCAGAAGTCACGCTGGGGATGGTGTTTGACGCATATCGCGGAAGAATCAATTTAGGTAGCTCACAGACAACTGTATGGTTACACGAACGCAGATTAATATATCAACCGGTGGCATGGAACTGAGAAACACAGATGCGTAAAATTATAGTCAAATATGAAACACTGCTGCTAACCTTAATACCAAGCGTGGATAAGTGTGACTGCTGTAATTCCAGTACCTGATAAAAATTTCAGCGACGTTCAACAGTTTCTAAAGTGCGGGTAGACAGGGCAGCAAAAACAGGCGGCAGATTTACGGGACGTTCCGACAACTCCATTACGTTCATTAGCATCGAACTTGAACATAGTTCGACACTAATTACCTAGTATGTCAAGATGTACACTGTATCTGTTTTTCTCTCCTTGTACTTAGTTTAATGCAAATGGGAAAATTTGGTTACGGTCTTTTCTTGTGCGGCAGACTTTAGGCCACGTGGCATACTTCTTGCCGGTAGAAATTTGGTCTCTCCATCGTGTGACTACAGGGTAACACACGCGAGCACGCACACACTCGCACACACACCTTGTCATAATGTAACTTCCTTATAAACTACAGGGTGGGACAAAAGTCTGGATACACCCCTATAAAAGTCGAACGGTGCAAGGAATCGTAATGGCGTCTGGTAGGGGGTGTTTGTAGGTGGGGGCGCAAGTTACACAAGCTACGGCGACAGCGGCGGCCATCTTGAAATCCACCTTCTTCCTTCTTGGATTTGGGTTACGTGTTTCGAATGGGAAGCGTGTCATGTGGCACATTTTGAACTGCCTCTTCCTCAGGAATACACGTGTGAAATCTGTTTTAAGATATCTTTGTATGTGGAGGAGTTATGATCTGTTAAAACCTAAAAATGTAAGGTGATGATCAGATCTGTTTACTGCTGCAGGTGATCCACAATGGCAGGAACAAATTGAAATCGTGTTAATGAGTGCAGGACGAAGTACCAGAGTGACTGCTGCTGACTTCAATGCCCGGCATACTGAGAGAAATGATATTTCACATGTGGCAGTATCCGAGTTATTGGACAAATTTCATGCGACAGGTTCTCGTGCACAAGACACGCAGTGGACGTCCAAGAATAGCCGCCGTCGAGGAGACTGCAACAGGAATTGTGGCATCATTTGTGATAAGTAGACATTGCAGTATGCACGGGTTATCAGCAATGTCCGGTGTCAGTCAGCGTTCAACCCTGTATGTTGCACACACACGAATGGCACTCGTACATGTTACAGTTGCAACGTCATCTCTCGGAGAATGACTTTGATCGGAGGCTGCAGTTTGCAGAATGCGCTCTGGATCAGTATAACAGGAATCCAAACTTCATAGAACAGGCGTTGTTCAGGGACGAAGATAATTTTTATGTGTGGAGAGAAGTAAACAAACACAATCATAGTTACTGGTCAGACGCAAACTCCTCGTTGGTGGATCCCTATAAAGGTGCAGATGGTGAAGAAGTGATAGTTCAGTGTGGGATTTGGGAAGTAAGTATCGTGGGTCCGGTGTTTACTGATGGAACCTTCAATGGGAAGAGTTATCTCAACATGCTCTGTAATTATGTGCTTCCAACATAGTTGAATCTGCAGGGTGATTTCCCAACCTTCTTGCAAGAAGACGGTGCACCTCCCACTATGCTACTGAAGTCAGTTTGGAGGCCACTTGCTGAGTAGAAGGGGCCCTACCAAATGGCCAACACGGCCTCTCATCTTAAAGCTTTTGACTTTCATCTGTGGGAACATTTGAAATCAATTGTGTATATGGTAATGTAAACCAGCTTTGCAGGCGTATTGAGGACCCACAGATCCTGCCACGTCCGTAGATGAACTAAAAAAAAAAAAAAAAAGATTTAGAAGTTCGTGGCGCCCTTGTAAGTAGGCTGTTTTTTTTTTTTTTTTTTACGCCACGTAGCGCTCTGTATGAAGATCACTGGCTGTGCTGTGTGCAGTCTGTGGCTGGTTGGCATTGTTGCAATACTCGCCATTGTAGCTTTGGGCAGATGGATGTGAACAGCGAGTAGCGTTGCGCAGTTGGAGGTGATCCGCCAGCAGTGGTGGATGTCGGGAGAGGGATGGCGAAGTTTTGAACTTTGTAAGACTGGATGTCATTAAGTCCTATATACATTATGACTTTTGAATACTAGTGAGGTAAATACATTGTTTGTTCTCTATCAAAATCTTTCATTTGCTAGCTATACCTATCAGTAGTTAGTGCCTTCAGTAGTTCGAATCTTTTATTTAGCTGGCAGTAGTGGCGCTCGCTGTATTGCAGTAGCTTGAGTAACGAAGATTTTTGTGAGATAAGTGATTTGTGAAAGGTATAGGTTAATGTTAGTCAGGGCCATTCTTTTGTAGGGATTATTGAAAGTCGGATTGCGTTGCGCTAAAAATAGTGTGTGTCAGTTTAAGCACAGTCTTGTATAATTTTTCTAAGGGGACGATTCATATGTTCAAAACTCTGCCATCTCTCTCCCCACATCCACCACTGCTGCCGGCTCACCTCCATCTGCGCAACGCTATGCGCTGTTCATATCCATCTGTCCAACGCTACAATGGCGAGTATTACAACAATGCCAACCAGCCACAGACTGCACACAGCACTGCCAGTGATCTTCATACAGAGCGCTACGTGGCGTTACCAATAAAAAAACAACAGCCTACTTACATAGGTGATACTATGAGAGCTTTGAATGATGTGTTTGGTATGGGATAACGATTTTTAAAGTACGTTTGAGATAGATGACACTATTGAAATGAGCAGAGAATTTTCTTTAGGTTTTGAAATTATTGGAGGAAGCTACGACGATTTTGAGATTTGACTGAGGTATTATGATGTTATTATTACGATGACAATGTGTATTATGCTGTTGAGGTATGTTTATGATCAATAAGCTGATGCTATATGAGGAATTTGATTATGCTACGTATTTATTATGATGAATATGTATATATGTAATAAGGTAAGGAATAATGAGTAGTGGTTAGCGACTCTGATTTGTGGAAAAGGATGTTGGAAACCAAGAATAGTACTTTAAGAATTATTAAATGTGTGTACATGTGTGAATGTATTACAATACTGTTGAAACATTTTTGGACACTTGTATATTTATAGGATTTTATTTTTTACACAATTGTAACGCAAATTCTTGACCTGTGATTTTTTTTATATGAGACTGCCACTGTAGCGAAAACTGCTGTCATAAATATTTCAGTAAGAAAGGTAGGTCACCTTGACGTAATGCGTTTTGGGCACCCAGCTGAGAGGTAGTCGTCTGACAAAAGAAAGGCATTAGGTGGAGAAAAAAAAGGAGGGCATTATCCTCGCTATTGACATTCCTTTGTAGAAAACATCGCAAATACGACACGCTCATTACTTGGAAAGATATTTACATCTGCACACCTGATTATGACAAGCGTCTTTCTACGAGAATTGAGAGAATTTTATACTACGTTATGAAATGCCATATGGCTAATGAATGATGTTTCATGCCTTCCTTTGTACATATTTGATCGTTTTGTTTAATATCTAGTCTCTAGCTGCACTGAAGCATTGGTTAAAATAAAATTCAATAGATGTACTAATATCACTATTTTCTGTCTACAGACCCAGTAAAGAATAATTTTATGATGCACTTTCGTAGAAAAGAGAGCACAAATAGACATTTCCCTTCACAGGAACTGCATAATTTTTTTTAATTATTTGGTAACTTTCTTGCAGAGTATGTTTTTTTGAAGCATCACTCTAGTGTTAAGATGTGACATAGGTATTAAACACGGTCATTTTTACTGTAATATTTTTTCTGCTTGAGCTTTGTCATGTTTAGATATAAGTTACTGCATTTGCTATGGCTGTTTTCCAGGGCTAGTGCTACTAAATTTCACTTTGTATCACTCTGTTAAGCTAGTTTTACTACTGATTTATTTTTCTTGTTGTTGCACATTGTCTCATATTAGTTGTAATGTTGCATTGCTTGGTAATTTAGATTTACTGTAGCTTGCTTTGCCAATTTCCATTTTTTTGTCATTGCTGTTTGTGTTAATTGTTTTGTGTTGCTGCATTGCCTCGTCCCTTAGTTTATGCATCTGAGCTCAGTAGATTTATGTTAGCTTAAGAGGGGGTAGCCTATATAAGAGAATGAGTTGCGATGAATTTGAAGAAATGCACTGAGAGGTTATACGAGAAAAGTACAGAAAGCAGGTTTAGATAGGACTTTTTGGAAATAATGAAGAACGAAGGGAGATCTCCGAGAAATAAAGAAAGTTTTGTTTGCAAAATACTGCAGTAAAACAAACCCTGTCCTTTCCTTGTGTTATCCCACTATGTGTTTCTGTACCCTTGTGTATTTATGTTCTTCCTCTCTTTATATGTTTATCTGATAAGATTTATGATGTAGAATTTTTCTAATACTCAGCTACATGAACTACGATGAGGAATACTGTTATCCTCAAATATAATTTGCATTAATAATATGTTATTTACTTTGTAAAGATGTTAGACATTATTAATTCTGTTCTGTTTTAATGCTCATGTGTGAAGTTGATGTTTCAATGATTATTCTGATCTTTTATGTATGTACTTATGTCATAATTCCTGTAACACGGATGTATATGTATATATCTATTCTTTTGTACAGCCTGTATTACTACAAATGCTATCTGCATTGTTATGTTGTTTAATGATGTATTTTGTACCTTTGTTATTGTATTCTCATGTTATAACATTGTAATTGACACCAGTTCATCAAATTAAGTAAGTTGTAGAAATTCATTTCACTACACACATTTCTGTTGGTCATAGTATATGCACAATATGTGAAAAAAGAGGGCTGTTAGTGTTTGGACATGTGTTGATAATTCGGCAAGGGACTGGTTAACAGAATTGCTGGTTCTAAGGACAATTCAAAAACTTTGTGAGTGCACAAGTGGTGGTTTATGGACTTGCTATATTCTCCACAAGACTCTTCGATGGTGATTGTGCACCTGCACAGTCGCAACAGATGGCTTCTGGCCGTCTCTACAAGAACTACAGTGGGTCTGCATCTTTGATGGCCCACCAATACCATTATTTCTACAAGGACTGCAGTGGGTCTGCTGCACCTTTGATGGCCCACTAAAACCATAGTCTCTACAAGGACTACAGTGGGTCTGCTCTTTGATGACCTACCTACCAATATTCTTTAAAACTTCAACTGACTCTGCGGTGGGTTTGCTCTGTTGTGGCCTATTACCTGTCTGCATGTCAAGAGTCAGCACTGTCTTTCTGTTGGAAGGACAACACTACTTCTTCAAGACTGCATTGAAATCCACTACTTCCGTGTGCATTTTCTTTTACTGCTTAGACTTTGAGAAAAAAAATCTGCAAATTTACTGTGATGAATGATCAGGACTGTCTTTATGGACTGTGAGAAAATTTTAGCTTTTGACCAAAATTGTATCAAAAAGTGTGTGCATTTGATATCTTTGTTATTATAATTATGAAAAAAAAATTCAAATCTGTATTGGCCACTGCCCAAAACAATTTGAAAAATTTTTTGTGGGGAGCATGGGGGCTATGTAAGTAGGCTGTTTAGGTTTTTTTATTGGTAACGCCACGTAGCGCTCTGTATGAAGATCACTGGCTGTGCTGTGTGCAGTCTGTGGCTGGTTGGCATTGTTGTAATACTCGCCATTGTAGCGTTGGGCAGATGGATGTGAACAGCACGTAGCGTTGCGCAGTTGGAGGTGAGCCACCAGCAGTGGTGGATGTGGGGAGAGAGATGGCGGAGTTTTGAACTTTGTAAGACTGGATGTCATTAACTGCTATATACATTATGACTTTTGAACACTAGTAAGGTAAATACATTGTTTGTTCTCTATCAAAATCTTTCATTTGCTAACTATGCCTATCAGTAGTTAGAGCCTTCAGTAGTTCGAATCTTTTATTTAGCTGGCAGTAGTGGCGCTCGCTGTATTGCAGTAGCTTGAATAACGAAGATTTTTGTGAGGTAAGTGATTTGTGAAAGGTATAGGTTAATGTTAGTCAGGGCCATTCTTTTGTAGGGATTATTGAAAGTCAGATTGCGTTGCGCTAAAAATATCGTGTGTCAGTTTAAGCACAGTCTTGTATAATTTTTCTAAGGGGACGTTTCAGTCATACACTATGTTATCAAAAGTATCCGGACACCTGACAGAAAATGACTTAGAAGTTCGTGGCGCCCTCCAAAGGTAATGCTGGAATTCAATAAGGTGTTGGCCCAATCTTAGATTTGATGACAGCTTCGGCATAAGTTCAATAAGGTGCTGGTAGGTTTCTTGGGGAATGGCAGCCCATTCTTCACGCAGTGCTGCACTGAGAAGAGGTATCGATGTTAGTCGGTGAGGCCTGGCACGAAGTCGGCCTTCCAAAACATCCCAAAGGTGTTCTATAGGATTCAGTTCAGGACTCTGTGCAGGCCAGTCCATTGCAGGGTGTTATTGTCGTGTAACAAATCCACCACAGGTTGTGCATTTTGAACAGTTGCTCAATCGCGTTGAAAGATGCAATCGCCATCCCCGAATTGCTCTTCAGCAGTGGGAAGCAAGATGGTGCTTAAAACATCAATGTAGGCCTGTGCTATGATAATACCACGCAAAGCAACAAGGGGTGCAAGCCCTCTGCAAACATAACGTACAGTGAGTATATCGGGAGGTACTTCAGGGTTCATTTCAAATGACACACAATACGTAACAAGAATAATGCAAGTGCTTTCGCGTTGCAACTTACAAACATCGAACATACGTCGTGAAACATATACGGTAACCTCCAAAGGTGCATATTGCTAAGAGAGGGAAGAAAAGCATAATCTGGAATAGATCTGTTTTAAAAATTGACCAATACTCATATCAACAAACAATCTGATCTATTAACCAGGCAGTACCTTCGAAACTTCAAACGTATTCCGTTTACAGCCTATCAAAACCAAATCAGCAGTTTAATTCGTTGTTTTTACATTGGTAAATGATGCTTTTTATTTTGTCCGTATTCTGAGTAAAACTCTTAAATTCTCATTATGCATCTCAATATATTTTTAACATTTTACTTGAATTTTTAATTTAATTGTGTAACTAAGTATTCGTTCATAGACATCTGAAATTGTCAGTTTATCCTAAGCTTTACTCTTTGGCTTATGCTACATCTTTGCACATTTTTTCTGCGCTAAGTGCACCGAGTATCTGCAGAACTACAAAAGAACAGTGCAATCAGTAACCCCAACGGCAGCGCACGAAATGAATACGATGTCAGTTTAATGTGTGTGGCATCTCTTTCGAGGTAACTGCCTTTCCGTTATGTTAAGTTCACAGTACTGTGCTCCCGTTTTGTGGTGGTAATGTACTGTGTTTTTTATACAGCTAAACACTCGATAATTTCTTAAAAAGGCGAAGTAGTTGTTTAACGTTGAAGAGAACTAAATACTTTCAAATCAGTGTCGCCTTCGTTTACTTTGCGATTATTTGCGGTGAAAACTTCTCGAAGCCATGAAATCAAACACTTGCCTGAATTATCGTATGACAGTGGATTACTAGCGTCAGTACAGTTGGATTTAGCATTCTGAATGAAGGCAGTAGACAGTAAAATGAACATCAGATCCACTAAACTTGTACGACGCCTCTCCATATTTGCTCGTTACGTGTCCTTTAATTATAACGCTAGCACAAACTAACCGGAGCACAGAATGCTATAACCAGAATGCGGGCAGCTAATGGACTTACGTTCGGTGCTGTTTGTCTCTCCGTTTCGTAATTCGTATTAGCATCACATGTGTTTCCGCTGTGTCCTGCCAACGGCCTTACGTAATTACCCGAACGACAAAGGCTGCCTCCGCAGCTAACGAACCGAACAGCTCTCTACTACATCCGAAATAGCCACATTACCCGACGCACATTTGGCCCGATTATGAAGGACTATAACCACACAGTGTTCCAATGTCGCTTCTCTGGGCTTGCAGTTGGCCTGAAGCATTTGGCAGCATTTACACCCACGTAGAGAGTTTCACATTATTTCAACACCGAGCCTGAAGAAAGCTGTCCAGTTAAAAAATGTTGTTGTTACGGGTGGACATCCGAAAGACAATGGAGCTTATTCCCAAGAATAAGCAGCTTTCACTCGGTTAATACTCGGCAGAAATCAAACCTGCATTTGGATCGGACTTCGTTAACTCTCGTACAGAAAGGTGTGCAGTATGCTGCTGCATCCATTTTCAATAAGCTACTACTCGAATTCAAAAATCTTAGCAGTAATCCACGTGCTTTCAAATCGAAACTGAAGAGTTTCCTCTTGGGTCACTCCTTCTATTCTGTCAAGGAGTTCCTTGATAAATTAAGCTGATTCTTATTGTATTGTTGATTGTGGTTACTTGAACTTATGGAGTGCCGTTTTTCGCGTTCATGCACATTTATTTTTATCTGTTACAATTTTTATGTTGTAATTTCATGTACTGACACGTTCCATGACCTTGGAGATTTGCTCCTCAATTTGGTCCTACGGAACTTGACGTGTAAATAATAAAATATACACTCCTGGAAATTGAAATAAGAACACCGTGAATTCATTGTCCCAGGAAGGGGAAACTTTATTGACACATTCCTGGGGTCAGATACCTCACATGATCACACTTACAGAACCACAGGCACATAGACACAGGCAATAGAGCATGCACAATATCGGCACTAGTACAGTCTATATCCACCTTTCGCAGCAATGCAGGCTGCTATTCTCCCATGGAGACGATCGTAGAGATGCTGGATGTAGTCCTGTGGAACGGCTAGCCATGCCATTTCCACCTGGCGCCTCAGTTGGACCAGCGTTCGTGCTGGACGTGCAGACCGCGTGAGACGACGTTTCATCCAGTCCCAAAAATGCTCAATGGGGGACAGATCCGGAGATCTTGCTGGCCAGGGTAGTTGACTTATACCTTCTAGAGCACGTTGGGTGGCACGGGATACATGCGGACGTGCATTGTCCTGTTGGAACAGCAAGTTCCCTTGCCGGTCTAGGAGTGATAGAACGATGGGTTCGATGACGGTTTGGATGTACCGTGCACTATTCAGTGTCCCCTCGACGATCACCAGAGGTGTACGGCCAGTGTAGGAGATCGCTCCCCACACCATGATGCCAGGTGTTGGCCCTGTGTGCCTCGGTCGTATGCAGTCCTGATTGTGGCGCTCACCTGCACGGCGCCAAACACGCATACGACCATCATTGGCACCAAGTCAGAAGCGACTCTCATCGCTGAAGACGACACGTCTCCATTCGTCCCTCCATTCACGCCTGTTGCGACACCACTGGAGGCGGGCTGCACGATGTTGGGGCGTGAGCGGAAGACGGCTAACGGTGTGCGGGACCGTAGCCCAGCTTCATGGAGACGGTTGCGAATGGTCCTCGCCGATACCCCAGGAGCAACAGTGTCCTAATTTGCTGGGAAGTGGCGGTGCGGTCCCCTACGGCACTGCGTAGGATCCTACGGTCTTGGCGTGCATCCGTGCGTCGCTGCGGTCCGGTCCCAGGTCGACGGGCACGTGCACCTTCCGCCGACCACTGGCGACAACATCGATGTACTGTGGAGACCTCACGCCCCACGTGTTGAGCAATTCGGCGGTACGTCCACCCGGCCTCCCGCATGCCCACTATACGCCCTCGCTCAAAGTCCGTCAACTGCACATACGGTTCACGTCCACGCTGTCGCGGCATGCTACCAGTGTTAAAGACTGCGATGGAGCTCCGTATGCCACGGCAAAGTGGCTGACACTGACGGCGGCGGTGCACAAATGCTGCGCAGCTAGCGCCATTCGACGGCCAACACCGCGGTTCCTGGTGTGTCCGCTGTGCCGCGCGTGTGATCATTGCTTGTACAACCCTCTCGCAGTGTCCGGAGCAAGTATGGTAGGTCTGACTCACCGGTGTCAATGTGTTCTTTTTTCCATTTCCAGGAATGTAAATAAATAAACTTAGTACTTCGTTCAATAGACTTTGTTTTTGTTTTGAAGATATGCACGACGGATGCGGAAGGCCACACTTTTTGAAACTGCCTTGTGATGATGCAGTCGTTACCGAAGCGAACCTTTCACCTGGCACGGGACATGTGGCGTCGTCCCATGTTGCAGGAAATAGCGGTGTGGACACAGTTCCGTTCTTGCAAAACCTAGAATCACGGGTTGCACAAGGAGACCCTCATAACGTGCTGACGTTACAATACACCTGGAATAGAAACGGACCAAGTAGGGAGGAGCTTGTGAAATCACACTACACAGTCACATAACCTGAGTGCAGTGGGCTGCCGGCCATTGTAACCGAGCGGTTCTAGGCGCTTAAGTCTGGAACTGCGCTGCTGCTACGATCACTGGTGCGAATCCTGCCTCGGGCATGGATGTATGTGCTGTCCTTAGGTTAGTTAGGATTAAATAGTTCTAAGTCTAGGGGACTGATGACCTCAGATGTTTAGTCCCATAGTGCTTAGAGCCATTTGAATTTTGCAGTGGACGTTGCTGCACAACATGTGGCGGAGTAGAACCCTACGTTGGATACTTCTGTGTATTTATGGCATCGTGCAGAGTAAAAGGTATGAAACATCCCCTTAGAAAAATTATGAATGACTGTGCTGGTAAACTTCTACGTTATTTGATTTTCAAACAGCTGAGCAAAACTGACCGTACTCAGACATTTCTTTCTTTACTTATTCTGATCAACAGTAAACCGACAAATAGCGGTTTTTTTTTTAATCTTCGTCACTCAAACTAGCGCAATGCAGCGTGCGCCAATACTGCCAGCTAAATAAAAGATTCTAAATACTGAAGGCACTAACTACTGATAGGCATATTTAGCAAATGAAAGATTTTGATGGAGAACAAACAATGTATTTACCTTTATAGTGTTCAAAAGTCATATTACACATATCAGTTCGTAACATCCGGTCTGACAACTTTCGTTTTTCTGATGAACACGTCCAGATCGTCCGCTGTCAAAACTCTGCCACCTCTCTCCCCACATCCACCATTGCTGGCGGCTCACGTTCAACTGCACAACGCTACGTGCTGTTCACATCCAGCTGCCCAACCCCACAATAGCGAATATTCCAACAAATCCAACCAGCAATAGACTGCACACAGCACAGTCAGCGATTTCCATACAGAGCGCTACGTGGCGTTACTAACATAAAAACCTAAACAGCCTACTAATAAATGTGCTTCGCCGTCCTACAGCATATCCCATGGCCAGATGTCATGCATTTCATGTCATCCATTTCCGTGTGCACCAAAAAACGATGGACAAAGTCACAGCGTTGTAGGTTATCTTGCGTCTTCATTTGGTGCACATTCTGTAGGGATACCAGTTTAAAATCCACCGCAAAATTTTTCGAACTGTTGGCCAGGGGAGAGAGAATTTCCGTGACTCAGCTCGATGATGATGATGATGATAATGATGCTTGGTTTGTGGGGCACTCAACTGCGCGGTCATCAGCGCCTGTACAAAGTCCCAATTTTTACACAGTCCAATTTTTTACATAGTCCAATCTAGCCATTGTCACGATCGAAGATGATGATGTGGTGAGGACAACACAAACACCCAGTCCCTGGGAAGACAAAAATCTCCAACCCGCCTGGGAATCGAACCCGAGTACCTTTGATCCACAGGCAGCAATGCTTGCCCTAGACCACGAGCTGTGTATACAGTTCGCGCCCTGACTGACGAGTATGGGGTGTATGCTAAACGGTCAGCTAAAGTTACAATAGCAGCATCAACAACTGCCCTGGGAATGGGCTGGCATCAAATGGTTCAAATGGCTCTGAGCACTATGGGACTCAACATCTTAGGTCATAAGTCCCCTAGAACTTAGAACTACTTAAACCTAACTAACCGAAGGACATCACACACACCCCTGCCCGAGGCAGGATTCGAACCTGCGACCGTAGCAGTCCCGCGGTTCCGGACTGCAGCGCCAGAACCGCATGGCCACCGCGGCCGGCTGGGCTGCTGCGTCACCTATTTCACCTGTTGTTTCATACTGCTTAATCGTATTCTTTAGCCCGTTTGTTGACATGGGACCTCTTTAACACAACTTTTTCTGTCTGCGATATTCCAGCTACTTTTGCTGTCGCTCAGTATCACAACTCTACCAACGACAATTAGCATACTGATATCAAAACACGAAACATTTCATATTATGAGTGCTTACTGCACCATATTTTCACCTGGTGGGAGAAAGAGGGACTATTTACTTTTTCATCGTACTCTGTGAGCGTACCGATTATTAAATACACCTGCGATGTTTCAGCGTCCTGTGATATACACAGCCCGCAGTGCAGCTCTCCGAAACCGTCAGTTTAATTACTAGTATAACCACCCCTTACCAGTTGTTAGGGCTCCTTCTCATTGCATTCACGTAAGGAGCGCGGAAAGATTGATTACTTAACGCGTCTCTGCACGCTGTAATTAGTGTCTTTGTGACCTTTACGGAAGTGGATCGTATGGGGTTTTAATTCATTTCTAGCTTCATCCTTTAAAATTCGTTCTTGAAGCCCACTAAGAAGACTTTCAACGGTTCGCTTGCATCTGTGTTCAGGCATCTTCCATTTCATCGCCGTCTCGCTTCCCAACGGGTCAAACAAATCTGTGATCATTCTTTTGTATGTACGCCATCGCCTATTAGTCCTATTTGGTACGGGTACCACCCTCTTACGCAATATTCGTGGGTGAGTCGTACCACTGTTTTCTATGAAATTACCTTTTTTAAGACTGATTGCATTTGCCTATTATTTTACGAATGAACTGAAGTCTGCCACCTGTTTGGTGTACGAATGAACGTATGAGATCCTACAAACTCTTACTGCCAGGTAGTTGGATGAGTTGATGGATTCCCGTCTGTAACTCATTGATGCCGTGCCATAGAATATAACTGTTCGTTTTGTGAAGCACAGGATGTTACATATCTGAACACTTAAAACAAATTGCCTGCCTTCGCTCTATTTGGAAATGTTATCGAGGTCTGACTGGATATGACTGTTGATCGATTACACAATAACATTTTTCGATTACAAATGCTTTTAAATTCCATTATTTCCCAGCACAAAGCCGCTTGAGGTTTACTCGTGAGTGTTTTTAAGGCGTAAAGGGAGCCCCAAAATTTTATGGTCTGAAATGCAATATTTATTGAATTTAATTCCTCCAGATAAGGAATTAACGGTCGAAATTGAATATTTGCTTTTTAATTTATATAAACAACTAATATCTCGTAGCAACAACTTACGCTCAAAATGACGATCGCCAGACTCATCGAATGGATAATGGAAGCCGGAAAACTGAGATGACAGTGACGAATACATTTTCTTCATTCTGGACTTCTATATAATTGCTATTGAAAACACCCTTACGATTTAAAGAAATCATATCTACGACCAGTTCCAATGCTTGAAAGTCTGGAACTGCACTAAATCACCGGTAAACCACCGACGTAATTGATCTCAGGGATCAGTTTCATCCGGCTCCATTCCTAGAAAACGTTATTTACGATAGGGGTTAATTACTCCTCCACCAGTATTCCCCACGTTGTGTTAATCCAAGTTAGCGTTTGACGAACAATAATGCGTATGTTAAATCTATAGTGTTACCCTCCACAATCTAAAACCACCTCGTCGTACACTACTGTGTGATCAACACTTTGTCGAATATCTTGGACAGCTCACTCTGACTTCAACGATTCATAAGCTTCTATAGACTGCGAAAATCTTTTCCCGTTCGCGTAACACCATTTATCAAAGTTGCCTCGGTCCTATCTTTCTGTTTTTTGGGTACTGATCCATCTTACATTCAATGTGTGTCTGCAAATTTTCGTAACAGGTAACGCCCTGCTTTCAACATTTATTAACGAACTAAGCTCACTAGACAAGATATTTCTCCCTCCCCAGGCCACCTAAGGGCGCTACAGACAGCATAGAACTTGTGCAATGACTTAAGTCATAGTAGTGAAGTGATGTGTACGCGCAAGAGGTTATATGGAATCAGCATAGGAAAAATAAAGTGAAGTCGTACGTGGTGGTGGTGTGTTGGGGCTTATGGGCGCTCAACATCGAGGTCATCAGCGCACTGACACACATTAAAAGGAACGAACGTGGACAGACCTAAGAAAACTAAAGCACACACTCAAAGAAAGCAGGAAAAGAAGGAAAATGCTTAATAAGAAAGTAAAAGCGAAGGAAAGGGGAAACATAGCAACAACAATGTCACAGGAAAGTGTTATGATGACGGTCCGAGAAGGGAGAGGATGAAACCTGATGCCGACATACAGTCTACTTCTCCTGAACAACGCCACCGAACGAGGTGGCGCAATGGTTGGCCGATTGTATTCGCATTCAGGAGGACGAAGGTTCAAATCCGGGTCTGGACATCATGATTCAGTATTTCCGTGATTTCCCTAAAACTCGCCGGGCAGGTGCCGGAATGTTTTCTTTGAAAGGACACGGCCGATAAAATTAATTGCAGTTGTAAATAACATAAATTGAAAATAAAAAGATTTCTGCACACGGAGTCGAATTCACTACACTTGGATTACAGTTTTGTACTCATCCCGTTCCTCTAACAGCTGCCTGGAGGCTAACCTAACGTAAATGGCTCATGCCTTGTCCAGCCCGCAACAGAAATGCTATATTTCTTTTTCTTTCCTAAACGCTTCGTCATCTGGAAGTGTCACTTCAATTTCTGGACAAGGCCTGCATGTAGCATAAATTTGGACGAAATTGGTGATGACGAGTTGGCGCAGTTCCCTTGTCAGCCGTTTGTGCCTATGTTTGGGGAAGTCAGTTTTCGTAGGATCCTTTTTGCCTTATGAATTTTACTGTGGTCTCTACATTGCACCTGTGGACTTACGAACTGTGTTATTTGTTGCTGGTTGTAACGCTTACTAAATATTGTACATGTGAACACTGAAGAATGTATCGAATAACACAGAAAATGAATAACATTATACATTTAATGTGTACTATATCAAAGCCATCAGAATGTTGATCATTCCTCCAGGTAAACACTGTATACAGAGAAGTAAAGCTGTGAGTACCGGGCGTTAGTCGTGCTTTGGTAGCTCAGTTGGTAGAGCACTTGGCCGCGAAAGGCAAAGGTCCCGAGTTCGAGTCTCGGTCGGGCACACGGTTTTAATCTGCCAGGAAGTTTCATATCAGCGCACACTCCGCTGCAAAGTGATTATCTCATTCTGGAAACTGTATACACAATTTCCAACAGCAATATTTGACATAGTGTGTTAAACTTTTGATATAAGATTGCAGTTTCATTTTTAAATTCTTATATTCGACCAATAACTGTATGAAATACCGAAAAATAAACTTTTGTTCCCCCTTGGAAACTGTTAGATAGGCAACCTGCAGCCCGCACTGTGCCCGCATTAGGGGAGGTTTACTATCTTTGGCCTGAAAAAAGCATGAGATTTTTTTTCTCGGGATGTGTTATAGTCATCAATGTCAAATTTGGTCAAAATTTTTATTGATATTTCTTCTACAAACTGGAATTTTTTCGAATGGAAATGTCGAAGAGCAAAGGCCAAAGTGCCATCGGAACGTAACCAATTTTCGATGTAGACCTCCACGTGCCGTATGTCACAGGTCATCCGGCTGGTCAGAAATCAAAATTGAGTTGACGTTAACGAAGTATATAAGATTATTGAGGAGTTGTACCTCGCTTAAGTTATTTGGACCATAGGAAACAAAATAGCAGCCATTTGAAACAAAGGCGTTTTTTCATCGATTTTTCGGCTTCTTCGGCTAAGTAAAAATATTTATAGTTGATGGATCGGAATAAAAGTTGTATAACTCCTACACAATTTACTTCACTTACTCGGAAACAAAGAATCATGCCAATCGGTTGAGTACATTTGAAGTTACGATACCCTGCGATAAAAAAAGTCATTTCGAGAAAAACGCGTTTGAAGTTTTGACTACATATAAATGCAATATTATGCAACTTACGTTCAATCTGGTATTCAGAGTCCATAAATTAGTGCTTCCTCTTCCTCACAGAAGCCGGCCGGTGTGGCCGACCGGTTCTAGGCGCTTCAGTCTGGAACCGCGCGACCGCTACGGTCGCAGGTTCGGATCCTGCCTCGGGCATGGATGTGTGTGATGTCCTTAGGTTAGTTAGGTTTAAGTAGATCTAAGTTCTACGGGACTGATGACCTCAGAAGCCCCATAGTGCTCAGAGCCATTTGAACCATTTTTTGTCTTAGAGGGCGTCCTGCTCGATCTGGGCCATCCAATGCTGCTCCAGACCCGCTCGTACGGCCGGTGACAAGCGGTTTTCAGCCGCTTGAATCCGGTGGTCGTCCGAATGTTTGGCGAACTACGTCGAATAGAGTCCCAGGGTGACGTCCATCGTTGTCATGGTCTTCTGAATTGCTGAATACCCATCGCTGAAGCTGCTCACTGTCAGGAAAGTCGCAGTCTCCACAGTCTTCGCACCAGAATGCAAATGCTTGGCAGCTAACTTCCAAACACACGCGTTCAAACTTCCATTTGAATTTTGTGTGTTTCCTCCCAAGCATGGGTACAAAACTCGTACTCCGAAAGGGCCTGTAGATCGGATGAATTATTTTTTGAATTTCTTTGGAGAGGGGCAGATCATGTTGATATTCGTCCAGATGTCCAGTAGCCTGTGCAATGCGCCACTTGCACGAGCTAGTTTCGCAAGCGGGACAATTTTGGTGTTGTGGGTGGTCATCTGTCGAACACTTGTGGAAATACGTTACCCAAATTGCCTTCTTCATCTGTTCCACCAAATTGGAATGCCGTCGGATTGTCAAGTCGTAGTACGTCGTAAGCTCCTTGGTCATTTTATCAAAAAATGGTTCAAATAGCTCTGAGCACTATGGTACTTCACTTCTAAGGTCATCAGTCCCCTAGAACGTAGAACTACTTAAACGTAAATAACATAAGTACATCACACACATCCATGCCCGAGGCAGGATTCGAACCTGCGACCGTAGCGGTAGCGCGGTTCCAGACTGTAGCGCCTAGAACCGCTCGGCCACACCGGCCGGCGATCATTTTATCAGTTTTAGTCATGGGCAAGCACACAGAATAATTTTTTGTGGGTTCAAAGTCAAAATTCCCGATAAAAACTGTTGCTTGAAAAAGGCTGATTTCAGGCAGGTGCATTTTTTTGTTCAGCCGTGAATAACAAACATTTTCGTTCCGTATTCGGAAAAGCAGTTTCAGGGGTGGATTCTAAACACTTTTATGGATGCAAAATGCAATTAAAAATCGATAGTAAACCTCCCCTTAACCCCATAGTGACATCGGTAGTTTCATCACCTAACCATGAACGTACCCTTCTGATTTTAGGTCGGGAACCACGTCTTCGCCGCGTCAGTTTCAGAGAGAGCGCCATTATTTTGAGTGCGGCTGTAACGGCGACCGGGTCGCCCGTGACCGCAGCGGCCGTTGTCGGCGGAAGCCGGCGCCGCACGCCGCCCGCGGCCCGGGGAAGTTGTCCAATATCGCGGTCGGCCCGTCTCCACCTGGCACGGCTACGGCTACCCCACCCCAAGCCCCTCCCACTGCCCCACCCACCTAGACCACTGCGCTCTGTCCAGCTGGGAATGTCATCGTCCCGGAGCGCTACGCACGGAATGAGTTTATGCGCCGGGCGAGCCGTTAGCGCGCAAGTTGGAAGCATTGCCCAGCATCTGCTGATTAAAACGCGCCCCCTCCCATTAGGCGTCGCCATCGGCGGAGGACTAGTCGGAAAACGACAGGCGAATTGGACGCCGTACCGATTCAGACACATTCAATTTCGTATTGCGAGGCATTGTGAAAAAAAAAACGATTTGAAAGAGAATTTCACGGTCGGGAACGTCACTTTTGTTACAGATGTTCGGATCAAGTTTAAAAAGTAGACAAGACTAAGTACTAAGTCTCCTTTACAACTGAAAGTTTACTTTGTTTTAAACCAAACACGTTTCATCTCTTCGTATTAGGCATCAGACGCGGATCCAAAGCCCCATCCCTCCCCCCCCCCCCCCCCCCCCCCCCCCCCGTATTGGCCAACTACATTTTGATGAAAGCGACTATATTTGTTCATAAACTGCCTGACAAAAACGTGAAGCATACCTATCATCTTTAACCATAAATGGCTAGGAGTAATAAAACACTACTGGCCATTAAAATTGCTACACAACGAAAATGACGTGCTACGGACGCGAAATTTAACCGACAGGCAGAAGATGCTGTCATATGCAAATGATTAGCGTTTCACAGCATTCACACAAGGTAGGCGCCGGTGGCGACACCTACAACGTGCTGACATGAGAAAAGTTTCCAACCGATTTCTCATACGCAAACAGCAGTTGACCGGCGTTGCCTGGTGAAACGTTGTGATGCCGCGTGTAAGGAGGTGAAATGCTTACCATCACGTCGGATTGAAGCCTGTCGCGATTGCGGTTATCGTATCGCGACATTGCTGCTTGCGTTGGTCGAGACCCAGCCACAGTTAGCAGAATATGGAATCGGTGGGTTCAGGAGGGTAATATGGAACGCCGTGCTGGACACCAACGGCCTCGTATCACTAGCAGTCGAGATGACAGGCATCTTATCCGCATGGCTGTAACGGATCGTGCAGCCACGTCTCGATCCCTGAGTCAACAGATGGGGACGTTCTAAAAGTTCGACGACGTTTGCAGCAGCATGGACTATCAGCTCTGACCCTTGCTGCGGTTACCATTGACGCTGCATCACAGACAGGAGCGCCTGCGATGGTGTACTCAACGACGAACCTGGGTGCACGAATGGCGAAACGTCATTTTTTCGGATGAATCCAGGTTCTGTTTACAGCATCATGATGGTCGCATCCGTGTTTGGCGACATCGCGGCGAAAGCACATTGGAAGCGTGTATTCGTCGTCGCCATACTGGCGTATCACCCAGCGTGATGGTATGGGGTGCCACTGGTTACACGTCTCGGTCACCTGTTGTCCGCATTGACGGCACTTTGAACAGTGGACGTTACATTTCAGATGTGTTACGACCCATGGCTCTACCCTTCATTCAATCCCTGTGTAATCCTACATTTCAGCAGGATAATGCACCACCGCGTGTAGCAGGTCCTGTACGGTCCTTTCTGAAAACAGAAAATGTTCGGCAGCTGCTCTGGCCAGCACATTCTCCAGATCTTTCACCAATTGAAAACGTCTGGTCAATGGTTGCCGTGCAACTGGCTCGTCTCAATACGCCAGTCACTACTCTTGAGGAACTGTGGTATCACGTTGAATCTGCATGGGCAGCTGTACCTGTACACACCATAGAAGCTCTGTTTGTCTCAATGCTAAAGCGTATCAAGGCCGTTATTACAGCCAGAGGTGGTTGTTTTGCGTACTGATTTCTCAGGATCTATGCACCCAAATTGCATGAAAATGTCATCATATGTCAGTTCTAGTATAATATATCTGTTCAATTGATACCCGTTTATCATCTGCATTTCTTCTTGGCGTGACAATTTTAATGGACAGTAGTATTCATCAAAATCTAAACTGGACTGCAAGAAGGCGTCTGATGTCTCCATGCCCTATAAAAATTTAAAAAGCTCTTCTCTCCTGACATGAAAAAGAGACTTGTACACTCACTTATACGTACATTTTCTGGTTACAGAGATGTTATCGTCCGAGGCCTTTCTATGGAAACCTCATGGCGCTTGGAACTGTTTTTGAATGCGATTAAACAGATTTTCGGAAAAACACAATTATGTTAGTATCTGTATAAATATAAATGTTAGGAATTATTTCTGGGAATGTTTTGATGAAGTGTAGCCTTATATGGCAGTGCGACGTGGAAAATGAATAGCACAGGTAGTAAGAGAATAGAAGCTTTTGAAATGTGATGTTACGGAAGATTGCTTATATTGGAGGGATAGGTCGGTTAACTAACGAGGAGGTACTGATATAATTGGAGAAAAAGGATCGTTAAGGCAGACCTTATCAGAAGATGGGTTACTATGATACATCTTGAGGCATCACAGAATAGTCTTTTTCGTTATGAGTGGAAAGAGGGGGGCGGGGAGGAGGAAGTGTCAGAAACTGTGGAGAGAGACGATGCTCACCTGTATTAAAATGGATGGAGTTAACTATAGTTATATAGAAATGAAGAGGCTTCTCATAGGATGACTGGCTTTGCATTACACCAGTTGTCAGTTTATCGGAACAACAATAGAGGACACGACTACCTTCAAACAATTGATGCAGGCCGCGGAACCGTTTCTCAGAAAATTAATTTAATTTACAGTTGACTCACCTGTGACGTTCGTATAGCTGCATACTGGGCAGAAATTTGGATTCGATTATTAGGTTAAAAGTTATCTGGCATATTTTTATAATACAACACAGTTTAACGCTGCAACTATCAGCGACCCAATGAAGTCCTAAAAAAACCTGTAAAGTAAAAACCGTTTTGATTGGGAGAAATGATCGTTTCGGAATATAGTCAACTGTACATTGCGTAAAGGCAAGAAAATATTGCAAGCTTCAGCAATAGCTATCACAGCTGATTCGAGACAAATTAACAATGCCCGAGAGTCAGTGAAGAGAAGGACTGTAACCGTTTCGCTTTGAATGCTAAGCCTCAGCAACGTATTCGAGTTTCGCTGAATTTGAAGCTTCACACTATCATCACAATGAAACAGTAGGTGAACTGAATTTAAGTTCCTGCTGTGTAATGCAGTACATTTAATTTGGTTTTGTTGATCTATTCAGAGAGTTAAATTTTCTGTCTTATATATTGCAGTTAATTCCATACGTCGAAAAGTTTTAATGCTTGAAGTGTTTAACCTTATGAACATTTATGTACATTATTTGAACAGGTTTATACTAGAAAAATGTTACAAACTAATCTGAGTTTTCTGTGAGTAATGGCTTCAGTGACCAATTATCCATATGTAGGAGTGGATCACTACCTGCTTTTTCCTAGAATGGTTATTGTAGTGCAGTATTCTCTGCCTTCCCTCTTCAATTGCTCTCTATATTGCTCTCTATATACTTGTCTTCCTGGCCACCTGTTCTTGAAGTGAGAAAAGCAGCAATTTATAATCCGCCAACTCTGAGACTGAAGCTACGGCGGAGCATAGGATTTGCCGGAGTACCTGACAGTAATTGAAGTAGAGAAGAATTTAAAAGAATCTTAAAGAGGAGTAATAAAAAATGAAACTGCAGAAGTGTTAAATTTTCTCGAATGTTTTACTGCCAGTGCTTTCCGACGTAATCACTTTTTCGAAACTACTTGTGTGCTGTATACGTACAGTTGCAGGTGATTACCAAGGAGATAAAAGACATCACCTTTATGAGACCTAAAAACTGAGCTCTCACCTGCTATGACTGTTATTACACTGAAGAAAATTACCCCGTAACACGTTGGGAGGGTACCATTCAAGATGATGTAATAATAGCAATAACGACAATAGCAACAGCTGTTCCACAGTGTGTGTTAACTGTATGTCATTGGAATTGTAAATGTCCCCGCCTCCGTCCTCAGGAATGAAACAATACAATCCGAGGCAGCCTGTGTAAGTAAAACATTTCTATAAAGAAGGCAACGTACTACAACTGAATCCTTTTATGACGCATATGTCAGCGATACTAAAACAAAATTTAATACCTTAATGTTTTGTTGTTGTTGTGATTGTAGTCTTCTGTCCGAAGACAGTTTTGTCACAGTTCTCTATCCTGAGGACGATTCTTCATCTCCGAATAATTACAGCATCCTACATCCATTTAAATCTGCTTATTGTACTCTCCTTTTTGTCTCTCTCTGCAACTTTTATCTCCAACTCTTCTCCCCAGTATTAAATGCACGATTCCTGGATGTCTTAGAATGCGCTCTATCAACTGAACCCTTCTTTTAGTCAAATTATACCACAGATTTCTGTTCTTCCAAGTTCTATGCAGTAGCCTCATTAGCTAAGCGATCTACAAATCTGATCTTTAGCATTCTTCTGTAGCACCTCATTTCGAAAGCTTCTGCTCTCTTCTTGTCTGAGCTGCTTATCGTCCACGTTTCAGTCCTGTACAGGACTACACTCTAAACAAATGGCTTCAGTATTAACAAATTCCTTTTCTTTAGAAATACTTTTCCTTCCTTTGGTAGTTTACATTTTATATCCTCCTTACTTTACCCATTAGCAGGCATTGTACTGATTAAATAACAAAACTCAGCTACTGCTTATAGTGACACATTTCTTAATCCAATTTCCTTAGCATCACCGTATTTAATTTGGCTACATTCATCTGTTCCCTTGTTTTGCTTTTGTTAATATTCCCTTCTTATATCCTATTTCAAGACCTAGCCCATCCCATTCAAATTTGCTTCATAGTCCTTTGCTGTCTCTGACAGATGTCATCAGCAAATATCAAAATTTTGATTTTTTCTTCCTATACTTGACCATTCTCTTCAAATTTTTCTTTGACTTCCTTTACTTTTTGCTCCATGTACAGATTGAATAACGTCAGGGATATGCTACACCCTGTCTCACTCCCTTCTCAACCTCTGCTTCCCTATCCTTCTCTTCAACTTTTACAATTGTCGTCCAGTTTCTGTACAAGCCGTATATAACCCTTCTGCTCCTGTAGTTTTCCCCTGCTACCTTCAGAATGTCAAATAGTGTATTCTAGTCAACATTGTCGAGTCTACAAGAGCTATAAACATAGGTTTGCCTTCCTTTAACTTGTCTTCTAAGATAAGACTCAGGGTTAGTGTTGCCTATTGTATTCCAACATTTCTCCAGAATCCAAACTGATTTACACTGAGGTTGGCTTCTACCAGTTTTTCCTTCTTCTGTGAATAATTCTTGTCAATATTTTGCAACCTTGACTTGTTAAACCGATACTTACATAAGACTCAAATCTCTCAGCTCCTTCTTGATTTGAAAAGACGTGACTTGTTTGTCTTGGGAACGGCACTGGACAAGAGTAGTTTGTGCGAGTGTGTTACCTATACTGATATGGGGGTGTAACGGCTACCACATCTGACTATTAAGTGAGGAGACCTGGGTTCAAGTCCTGGCCATGGCACAAACTTTAGTTCCGCTCTTCTGCTTCAGTCCATATTGTAATTGAAGTTGACACTGATATGTCACACGGAAAAATTAATTATATCAGATCTACAGAACACCTGCACCTGAGGTAAAGTCATGATTTCCCCATGATGTCCAATACTGGAGAGCCTCAGCAATAATGACGCTTTAAGGAGGAGAAAGTAAATCAAAGATACGAATTGAATTTTATGTTGAGGAGTGCACTGGAATAGAATAGTCTATGCAGTTCTATTAGCTATATTGCTACAGTGGTGAATGGCTAGCACACCTGCCAAGTAAACAAGGAATTACAGGTTCAGTTCCACGCTGTAGCACAAATTTTAATTCATTTATTCGGTGTCCGTAATTTTCGTAGATATAGTTGAGACTGATGTGTCTCAAGGAAAATTTAATTATATCAAATCTTCAGTTCATAACCAATAATTCATGTCAGAGTCCACATTTGCTCCTGGTAATGTCTTACAGTTTACAATCTGCTTCCGAAATCTCTGTCTTACGATTAAATAATCAATCAAAACACCTTCAGGAGTCTCCATGCGTCTTTCACGTACACAGACTTCCTTCATGATTCTTAAACCAAGTGCTAGCGATTATTAAATTATACTCTGTGCAAAACACTACCACGCAACTTCCTCTTTGATTCCTTTCTCCCAATCCATATTCTTCTACTATTTCTCCTTCTCTTCCACTTCCTGTTATAGAATTCCAGTGGCCTATCACAATTAAATTTTCCTCTCTCATAAGTATCTGAATATTTCTTTTAACTGACCATACATTCTTTCAATATCATCATCTGTGGATCTAGCTAGCCCTTAAACTTGTGCTGCTGTGATGGGTGTTGGCTTTGTGTCTATTTTGGCTATGGTAATGTCATCACTAAGCTGATTATAGTGGCTTACCTCCACTCCTATTTTCTTATTTACGATCAGAACTACTCTTGCATTACTTCTATTTGATCCTGTACTTCCACGAACAGAAGTACTTTTCACTGAACCACCAAACATCACTAATCCCCACTACATCTCACTTCACCCTATCTATTTCCCTTCTAAAATTTGCTGAACGTCTACCCAGATAAGGAACCTAACATTTCACTCTCCCATCTGTGGAGTGCACCTGTTGTTTTACCTGATGGGGACACCCTCCCTAGTAATCACCGACCAGAGATGAGAAAAGGGGTTATCTTACCTACGAAAGCTTTTACCCCGAAGGATGCCATCACTGTTTACATCTACATCTACATGACTACTCTGCAATTCACATTTAAGTGCTTGGCAGAGGGTTCATCGAACCACAATCATACTATCTCTCTACTATTCCACTCCCGAACAGCGAGCGGGAAAAACGAACACCTAAACCTTTCTGTTCGAGCTCTGATTTCTCTTATTTTATTTTGATGATCATTCCTACCTATGTAGGTTGGGCTCAACAAAATATTTTCGCATTCGGAAGAGAAAGTTGGTGACTGAAATTTCGTAAAAAGGTCTCGCCGCGACGAAAAACGTCTATGCTGTAATGACTTCCATCCCAACTCATGTATCATATCTGCCACACTCTCTCCCCTCTAACGTGATAATACAAAACGAGCTGCCCTTTTTTGCACCCTTTCGATGTCCTCCGTCAATCCCACCTGGTAAGGATTCCAAACCGCGCAGCAATATTCTAACAGAGGACGAACGAGTGTAGTGTAAGCTGTCTCTTTAGTGGACTTGTTGCATCTTCTAAGTGTCCTGCCAATGAAACGCAACCTTTGGCTCGCCTTCCCGACAATATTATCTATGTGGTCCATCCAACTGAAGTTGTTCGTAGTTTTAACACCCAGGTACTTAGTTGAATTGACAGCCTTGAGAATTGTACTATTTATCGAGTAATCGAATTCCTACGGATTTCTTTTGGAACTCATGTGGATCATCTCACACTTTTCGTTATTTAGCGTCAACTGCCACCTGACACACCATACAGCAATCTTTTCTAAATCGCTTTGCAACTGATACTGGTCTTCGGATGACCTTACTAGACGGTAAATTACAGCATCATCTGCGAACAATCTAAGAGAACTGCTCAGATTGTCACCCAGGTCATTTATATAGAACAGGAACAGCAGAGGTCCCAGGACGCTTCCCTGGGGAACACCTGATATCACTTCAGTTTTACTCGATGATTTGCCGTCTATTACTTCGAACTGCGACCTTCCTGACAGGAAATCACGAATCCAGTAGCACAACTGAGACAATACCCCATAGCTCCGCAGCTTGATTAGAAGTCGCTTGTGAGGAATGGTGTCAAAAGCTTTCCGGAAATCTAGAAATACGGAATCAACTTGAGATCCCCTGTCGATAGTGGCCATTACTTCGTGCGAATAAAGAGCTAGCTGCGTTGCACAAGAGCGATGTTTTCTGAAGCCATGCTGATTACGTGTCAATAGATCGTTCCCTTCGAGGTGATTCATAAAGTTTGAATACAGTATATGCTCCAAAACCCTACTGCAAACCGACGTCAATGATATAGGTCTGAAGTTAAATGGATTACTCCTACTACCCTTCTTGAACACTGGTGCGACCTGCGCAATTTTCCAATCTGTAGGTACAGATCTATCGGTGAGCGAGCGGTTGTATATGAGTGCTAAGTAGGGAGCTGGAATATTCCATTCGTCTTCCCTGGTGAAGGAATTTCGGAAAACTGCGTTCAATAACTCCGCTTTAGCGGCACAGTCGTCGGTAACAGTACCATCGGCACTGCGCAGCGAAGGTATTGACTGCATCTTGCCGCTTGTGTACTTTACATACGACCAGAATTTCTTCGGATTTTCTACCAAATTTCGAGACAATGTTCGTTGTGGAACCTATTAAAGGCATCTCGCATCGAAGTACGTGCCAAATTTCGCGCGTCTGTAAATTTTAGCCCATCTTCGGGATTTCGCGTTCTTCTGAACTTTGCATGCTTTTTCTGTTGCCTCTGCAACAGCGTTCGGACCTTTTTTGTGTACCACGGGGGATCCGTTCCATCTCTTACCAATTTATGAGGTATGAATATCTCAATTGCTGTTGCTACTATATCTCTGAATTTGAGCCACATCTCGTCTACATTCGCATAGTCAGTTCGGAAGGAATGGAAATTGTCTTTTAGGAAGGCTTCTTGTGACACTTTAGCCGCTTTTTTAAATAAAATTATTTTGCGTTTATTTCTGATGGATTTGGAAGAAATGGTGTTGAGCCTAGCTACAACGACCTTGTGATCACTAATCCCTGTATCAGTCATGATGCTCTCTATCAGCTCTGGATTGTTTGTGGCTAAGAGGTCAAGTGTGTTTTCGCAACCATTTACAATTCGCGTGGGTTCGTGGACTAACTGCTCGAAATAATTTTCGGAGAAAGCATTTAGGACAATCTCGGAAGACGTTATCTGCCTACCACCGGTTTTGAACAAGTATTTTTGCCAACATACCGAGGGTAGGTTGAAGTCCCCACCAACTATAGCCGTATGAGTGGGGTATTTATTTGTTACGAGACTCAAACTTTCTGTGAACTGTTCCGCAACTGTATCATCGGAGTCTGGGGGTCGCTAGAACGAGCCAATTATTAACTTAATTCGGCTGTTAAGTATAACCTGCACCCATACCAATTCGCACAGAGTATCTACTTCGACTTCACTACAAGATAAACCACTACTGACAGACACAAACACTCCACCACCAATTCTGCCTAATCTATCTTTCCTGAACACCGTCTGAGACTTCGTAAAAATTTATGCAGAACTTATTTCAGGCTTTAGCCAGCTTTCTGTACCTATAACGATATCAGCTTCTGTGCTTTCTATTAGCGCTTGAAGCTCAGGGACTTTTCCAGCGCAACTACAACAATTTACAACAATAATTCCGACTGTTCCTTGATCCAAGCACGTCCTGTAATTGCCATGCACCCTTTGACATTGCAGCCCACCCCGTACTTTCCCGAGGCCTTCTAACCTAAAAAACCGCCCAGTCCACACCACACAGCCTCCGCTACCCGTGTAGCCGCCAGCTGAGTGTAGTGAACTCCTGACCTATTCAGCGGAACCCGAAACCCCACCACCCTATGGCGCAAGTCAAGGAATCTGCAGCCAACACGGTCGCAAAACCGTCTGAGCCTCTGATTCAGACCCTCCACCCGGCTCTGCACCAAAGGTCCGCAGTCGGTTCTGTCAACGATGCTGCAGATGGTGAGCTCTGCCTTCATCTCGTAAGCAAGACCGGCAGCCTTCACCAAATCAGATAGCCGCTGGAATCCAGAGAGAATTTCCTCAGATCCAAAGCGACACAAGTCATTAGTGGCGACATGTGCCACCACCTGCCGCTGGCTGCACCCTGTGCTCTTCATGGCATCCGGAAGGACCCTTTCCACATCAGGAATGACTCCTCCCGGAATGCACAAGGAGTGCACACTGGATTTCTTCCCCTCCTTAGCCGCCGTATCCCTAAGGGGCCCCATTACGCGCCTAACATTGGAACTCCCAACTACCAGTAAGCCCACCCTCTGCGATTGCCCGGACCTTGAAGGCTGAGAATGATCCTCTGAGACAGGGCAGGCAGCTGCATCTGGCTCAGCCAGAGACAGTACCTGAAACCGGTTTGTCAGACGCACCGGGGAGGCTTTCTGATCAGCCTCCGGGGACGCCTTTCGCTGCCTGCCACGCCTTGGAACGACCTCCCAATCAACCACAGGCGAGGGCTCAGTCCCACTGCGGGCAGCAACCGGGGCAACCACAGCGGCAGACCGATCTGGGGACAGACGGGACGAGGTTGACATCCCTATGATACCCAAGTCCGGCTCTCCACAGTAGTGCCCATTGGCAACAGCCTCAAGCTGCGCGACCGAAGTCAGCGCCGATTGCAGCTGTGAGCGAAGGGATGCCAAGTCAGCCCTCATCCGAAGACAGCAATCACAGTCCCTGTCCATTCTAATCGATGTTGAACAACAGTTACTGAAACACGAGTCCGTGCCTAGATAACGCAAGCGAAACACGCAAAGAATATATCAACTAACCTGTACAAATGGCTAACGACTGCGCTACAATCTGCTGAATTTACGATTACAGTAACTAAAACTCGAAATTGCACCTCCTATACGAAACTCACACGCAATTTAAATAAGAATCTACCAAGTAAACACTAAAGCGCGATGCTACAACTGTCAAATACTATAATACGCCCCAAATATATGAATTAAACAATGCAAGTACCCAAAAACACGCAAAGAAATTAATTAAACTATCTAACAAATAAGTAAGCTAGGGTTATACGACTTGCTGCAGCAGCTGCTTATCCAACGGCGGCAGGGAGCACAGTAGATCTGCATGTCCTCGGGAAAAATAATGGCTGAAATATCCCTGTGCTTTCAGACAAAATCCATAACAAAGACTAAAAATTCACTAAAGATTGAGTTATATAATAAGCGAGTAACTTAGTGAAGTGACGAGTGATTTAGTAACTAAACGTGTGAAGACAGCGTTTTGTAGTTAAGTATGAGAGGTAGTAGTCATATATTAACTATCACCTCGAAGAAATGAAGCTGCGACCATGACTCTAGGGCATATTATGAGTTCTTCTCTACATCCTCACCCTGCAATGCGATACATTTTCCAAGGATAGGTGACAAGACAGAGGCCTTGTTTCTAGAAGTGTGTATATTGGCTTTTCAGGAAACGTTTCACTTTAAAAAGCACTTAGAAACATGGAAATAGAAAGCGTTATTAGGAAAATAGGGTCACAAAAATTGATAGACCAACGAAGCAGGATCACGTGCTGAGGTGTTGTCTAGGAGCAACAAAATCTCTTCAAAGTGATTCCTTCGAAGCTTCGTCATGAAAGCCTTCTGCAACCCCATTAGAAGACGTCGATAGCATTTGCCTGTGGCTGTTTGCCATTAAGGAGCATTAATTATTTGCACCGCATAGTGGCTCTCCTAAAAGCACTCAGTATCACTTTTAACTTGCCCGATAATGGTTGGGTCTTCTCCACTTTCAGCAGTGGTGGGTTAACATGTTTCTACTATTCACTTTGGTCTTTTCTCTTGAGGTCAAAGGGATACACCCAGCACTCGTTCATGGTGATCGATCATTATGCTACTAAAGAAGTCATCTGTATATGCCTGATACAGCTACTGTAGTTCTGCTGTTGCCTCGGTTCGGTTATTTATATATAAACACTTCCAAAAAGTTTTGCATCACCCAGGTTCCCAGAACACCTGAAGATGGACGTTGACTGTAGATATTGTAGCACAGAATCAGTCCCTTTGACTGTTCAGAGATGTCACTAAACTCTCTCAAAGACGTAAACAACCATGCATGAGCAGCGCCTATTAAAGGGAGGGGGTCCGATAGCCGATTAGTTCCAGTCATTCCACCAGGAAGGAGGTACATGGTTAGTGTTGTTTGTAGTTCAACCATGCGGTCAGTATCGCGGTTCGATCGCTCCCGCATTGTTACTTTGTGCCAGGAAGGGCTCACAAAAAGAGAAGTGTTCAGGCCTCTCGGAGAGAACCAAAGCGATGTTGTTCGGACATGGAGGAGATACAGAGAGACAGGAACTGTCGATGAGATGCCTCGTTCAGGCAGCCCAAGGGTTACTATTGTAGTGTATGACCGCTAACTACGTATTAAGGCTCGGAGGTACCCTGACAGCAACTCCACCATGTTTAAAAATACTTTTCGTGCACAGTACGTCGTGTTACGGCTCAAACTGTGCGCAATAGCCTACATGATGCGCAACTGCACTGCTGACTTCCATGGCGAGGTCCATTTTTGCAACCACGACACCATGCAGCGCGGTAAGATGGGCCAACAACATGCCGAATGGATCGCTTAGGATTGGCATCACGTTCCCTTTACCAATGAGAGTCGCATATGCCTTCAACCAGACACTCGTCGGAGAGTGTTAGGAGAATATCCGGTCAGGGCGAACACCTTTAAACACACTGTCCAGCGAGTGCAGCAACCTGGAGGTTCCCTATTGCTTTGGGGTGGCATGATGCGGTGCCGACGTACGCCGCTGGTGGTCATGGAAGGCGCCGTAACGGCTGTACGATACGCGAATGCCATCCTCCGACCGATAGTGCAAACCATATCAGCGGCATATTGGCGAGGTATTCGTCTTCATGGACGACAATTCGCGCCCCGCATCGTGCACTTCTTGTGAATGACTTCCTTCAGGATAACGACATTGCTCGACTAGAGTGGCCAGCATGTTATCCAGACATGAATCCTATCGATCCTGCCTGGGATAGATTGGAAAGGGCTATTTATGGACAAGGTGACCGACCAACCACTATAAGGGATCTACGCCGAATCGCCGTTGAGGAGTGGGACAATCTGGATTAACAGTGCCTTGATGAACTAGTGGATAGTATGCCACGACGAATACAGGCGTGCATCAATGCAAGAGGACGTGCTATTGGATATTAGAGGTACCGGTGTGTGCAGCAATCTGGACCACCACCTCTGAAGGTCTCGCTGTATGGTGGTGCAATATGCAATGTGTGGTTTTCATGAGAAGAAAAAAAAGACTGAAATGATGTTTATGTTGATCTCTATTCCACTTTTCTGTACAGGTTCCGGAATTCTCGGAACCGAGGTGATGCGAAACTTTTTTTAATGTGTGTATATAGGTGTGAGCAATCGCGGTATCCGTCGGGCAGCAGTGTTTGTGAGGACGTTTATAACTAATGCATGGTTACACGAGGGTTGAAACTTAAATGGTGGCAAATATTTATTCACAACCGATACAAGAGTTACATGTTTGCACGTGTTACTGCCCTTCGAAGTAGTCACCAGCGTTGTATAGAACCCGTTTCCAGCGATGTGGAAGACGTAGTATACCGTTAGCAGAGCCTGTTCTGTTGATGGTGCGAATGGAGCGCTCTACTGCCTGTCGAATCTCTGGAACAGTTCTGAAGCTAATGCCACGAAGTGGTTCCTTCATCTTCGGAATCAAATCAGAGTCACAAGGACTTACGTCCGGGGAGTATGGTGGATGGTACAGTACTTCCCAGTCCCATCGACCGAACAGAGCAGCCACAGCTTGCGCTGTACGCGTCCGAGCATTGTCGTGCAAAATGTTGGGAGGCTTGCGCAGAAAGTGTCACCGCTTCTTTCGCAAAGCTGGTCGCAGGTGATGCTTCGAAAACGAACAGTCGGTCTGCCGTGGAGAAACGTTAGGATAACACCATCACAGTCGCACACGAGGATCACCGTAACTTTCACCGTACTGGAGCTCTGACGCACTTTCGACTTCCGCGGCGACCCATAATGATGCTATTCGTTGGATTGGAGTTTCAGTTTCGGCTCGTACGATGTGGCCCATGACTTCTTATCCAGTGTTACGATACGGCTAAGAAAGCCTCTCCTTCGCACTCATAGCGCTCCAAGCGCGTCTGAGCAGCGTCGTAACGCATCCATTTCTGCAATTCCGTCAAGTCATGCGGAACCCATCGTTATACAATTTTTCGCATGCCCAGGCATTCCTTCAGGATGCCAAGCACAGTCGTATGCTCTAATCCGGTTTCGTGGGCGAGCTCACGCATCTTATGGCGTCGACCACTGTCCACTAATGCCGCAACAGCATGCACTACTTCTTCAGTGACGCTAGGACGACCTGCCCGATGCATGTGTGCCACAGTTTGCCGACCTTCGCTGAAGACTTTTACCCAACGTGCCACTGTTCTGTACGGAAATGTCGATTCCCCGCACGCCTTTTGAACACCCTGATGACACTGTCGTGCTGTACGACCTCTGGAACTTTCAGTCTTGATCCAACTCCGTTGTTCCCATTTCGAAAACATAGCGACACCGTTACGCTAGACCGCTCGTTCACAAGTAACTGTACTTCCCTCGATTGTCCGCACGCCAGTGACGTAGGACGGGCGAGTCCATTTGCTCGGAGTTAAGGTAGGCATGTCAACAACGTGTGCAATCAGCGACAATAGTAGATTCCATGGCACAGTGTTGCCACTACTTAAGTTCCAACCTACGTATATAAAGTTGTCAGAAACAGTCTGTAACTTGTAAGGGTACGCCGTCCTGAGAAATAATTGTTAAAAAAGTTAAAAAATCAACACTTTGTGTCGTTTCCAAGTTAATCAGCATTGAAGTTAGCCAGTTAGGCCATTACGTGAACAAATTCCAGCACCGTGACAGAGATGGTGTCGCCAAATGTGTTCCTGATTTGGTTTTCTAAAAGTAAACAAGAGTGCGATACCAAAATTGGACATGGGGTGACAGTAATGATCGCACCCGAGCTAAAGGCTGGCCAAACTCACGTGCTGTCATTTATGCAATGAGAACAAATCACACAGACTATCTGTGGGCCGTTTGAATTTGCTTATGCAACAGCCAGATTGGCCAGTGTCAAAGTTTATTTACTTGGTAATGACGCAGTGTATCGAATTTGTATCTAAACAATTATTTCTCAGCACAGCCTATCTGCAACACCCTTAGAAACGTTTCAGACTGTTTCTGATCATCCTGTATACATACACACAAAAAACACGAACACGTGCATGTCACATCCCTGCAGTGCCGTTCTAAGTAGAATCCGAAGATATAAATTATTTAACCTTGTTTAGATTTCAGTTTTTGCTAAGATGTGAAACCTGACTATCAACACTTATGTATACACAAGTTCTCTGACCGTGCATAGGTTAGGTCTGCCGGCACATCTTCATTGCGTAAAACTACTGTAACACCGCTGTTCAGTCTTGGAGCAAAAGTTATATCCTCAGCAAAAGTAATACGAAGTAGTGAGAAAGCTGGTATAGAGCGATGCGTTAGCAGCCGCGATCCGGTAGCCGCTGATGTGGCAACATCTGTGTCACAATAACAGACAGGTAGAGGATTTCGAGGCAAGGATAGACGATTACAGCAGTAATCGGCATGGGCGATGTCATCACACAAGGTCAATCTCTTGTTACGGTTGACGTGACAAGGAGCTGAGCCTTAGTGAAACAAAAGCGCTCAGGTGGCAGTTAGTTAGTTACTGATTAGTTATTGAGTTACAGCTTCCATAGATCATTTTGCACAATATGTTGTAATGTTGTGGAACGAGTCATTTTACATTCACCTCGCAAATTAATTTGTACTTATGATTACATACTGAACGTTTCTAAGAACGAAGAAAATAGTTATACAGTTCAGAATAGCAGGAGTTGTCAGGGAGAAACTTTCTCTGTTTGTTATCAAATTTTGCTTTGACGTCTGTTAGCCATTTTATATCACTGTGTAAGTGATCAAATTTTTGTTGCAGCGTTGTGTGCCCCTTTTTGTGCTAATGGCACTCTTAAGCTGAACTAATGAATGTCATATTTATTTCTTCTCAAGAGAGCACAATCGTGCCGCTATCGATTTCCCACACGTGTCGGTAGACGTTTCTAGTTTTTACTCGAAGCTTAACAAGAGCTTTCCAGAAACAACCACATTCAACCGCAAGAAACATTCAAACATGATTTCTGATGCAATATTCGCTGCGTAACCTTTACTTATATGCGGAATATACGTTACTCCCACCTACACTATTTGCATATCCCAAAGCACACTTTTTGCAAACCTGACCTTTGTTGCCGGCCACATTGTTGGCGCTGTGATATAAATGGCCAGAAGTGAGTGTATAATTTTCTTGGGGTAGATTAGACTAGTGTTCAAAAGCTTATTGAGGAAAAATAGAAAGCTGTCTAAGTGCAGTTAATTGATCCTTGTTTTATTTTAACACTGATTTTGGAAAAATTTAGAATTTTGTGGTAAGGTCTTATGGGACCAAACTGCTGAGGTCATCGATCCCTAAGCTTACACACTATTTAATCTAACTTAAATTAACTTACACTAAGGACGACACACACACACACACACACACGCCCACCCACCCACCCACCCACACACACACACACACACACATGGCCGAGGGAAGACTCAAACCTCCGACGGGTTGGGGAGCGTCGCGGACCTTGACAAGACGCCATAGACAGCGCGGCTATCCCGCAAGGCACACTGATTTTAATGCACTTTCTTTTAACGTTATATGTCTGTTGCAAGGCTGCCTCTCAATATTCTTATTCAGATTATTTACAATTTCACGCGTCATTTGTCTCTTTCGCGTAAGCCACTAGCTCCTGTTTATTTGTTACTCCAAGTACACGCATGAGCCCATGACTGTTCTACGACACGTATCACATCCGTTCCGGTGAGACTTTAAAATAACGAGTCTTATTTTGCAACGTTTTATCTTGCTTTATTCATTCTAATTTTATTCTGCGACCCCTTTCTGGTGGTTTTCACTACACCCTGGCTTTATGAGGATTACAATTAAATTTCGCTTTCATCCATAAGCCTACCTTTTTTCTGCTTTTCAATTTTATTGTTCCTTTTAGAACAGACTTTCTTCTATCGCCGTCTTTTTCATTCCACCTGTTCCAACTTTTGATTTTTGTCACTATTTTGGCGAATAATTTGAATCTGACTGGGAATGATGGGACGTCCGTCTTATGCGATATCAACTTTTGCCTGTAAATGATCTGCAAATAGGTAAGTCGATTAGCCTATCTAGAAGTAATTCTGTCAAATGGTTCAAACGGCTCTGAGCACTATGGAACTTAACTTCTGAGGTCATCAGTCCCCTAGAACGTAGAACTACTTAAACCTAACTAACCCACCTAAGGACATGACACACATTCATGCCCGAGCAGGATTCGAACCTACGACCCTAGCGGTCGCGTAGTTCCAGACTGTAGCGCGTAGAACCACTCGGTCATCCCGGCCGGTTTAATTCTGTCAGTTACATCCTTTGTATATAATATTAAATTCTTCTCCCTGGATTTTTGCCATTATATGTGTTGTATGACTTTATATATGGCTTGAGCACCACCTTTCACGTCACGTGGAGACGAAAGATAAACAAATCAGTGCCGTTAACCTCCAAACCTTTCGAACAGTGTCAGCTTATCGCCTTGCGTGCCAGTTTCGTTGTTTATTTATTTATAATATGGGCATCCGCAGGAAAGGTATGCATTCTTAAAACATAAACCGCAAACACCTTTTGTATAATGTGCGTACCTTCACTGCGGATGCTGCTAAATAAATAAGCAACAAAAGTGACACGCAAGGTGATAAACTGACGACAGATCGAAACTCTTGAAGGTTAGTGGTATTTATTTGTTTATCTTTCGTGTCTACGTGAACTTGCGGAGTTGCAAGCCGTGAGAATACTATGATACAGTGCCCAAATCATGACGGATATTCAGCCACGTATCATCATTAGCAATAACTAGTTCAGGGCACTCATCCGGACACTGCACCTGTTGTCCGGTATTAGCGTTAGTAATTATTCTTAGAACACTCATTGCAAAGCTGTCGGCAATTTGTGGGTGTTGAACAACTATTCCGTTTTTGACATTCGAAGTTTGGATGTCATCTAAATTTGCAGCGCGATGGTGAATCCGCCCTAATAGGACGATATATAAGCCCAAGCCATGACTAATGTTCCACTATGAGTCATCATTAGCCATAGCTTGCGAAGAGCGTTCACCTATACGCTGCACATGATTGATATCAGCTTATGCAATGACTTATCGACTGACCTCCGTACGTCTCGAATGCCAGCTGCGACTCGCTAGTCAGGCACTTTGCGTCGTACATGTACCCTTAATAAACTCCGCTGCAGACGTAAATCTCTATACGAATTGCTGAGTGCATACATTGGCACCTAAACTCATAAGCGCGATAGCTAATCGTTGTCAGTGCTATAAAATGATAAATGAGACATTCACGAACTGATACCAATGAGAGTGCTTGTCCAGAACAATACATTAATGAGCCGATTGCCACCTGAACGTACTGTATGTAGGCACGAACAAAGGCAGCCGAACCCACGTTACATGTGCCTACCGGCGCATATGCACCGGTATGTATGAATCAGAGCTGTAGAGAGCAAGCTGATCCTCTTCGTGGTGTAAGTGGAAGTTTTTATTTATTCTTCATTATTTGAACAATTCCCCGTTCGAATATCACGCTTTTTTATCTAACTGTACATATCCAGATGCGAGTTGTCATTTAGTTATTTTGAAACAGAGGAGAGCAATTCACTGCAAAACTTTTTTTTTTAAAAAAAAAGAAAAGTAAGTAAAGTCGATAACGCTCGCTCTCGGCGAGCCGTTCGACTCTGTAGTAGGTAGTTCGAAACCTTGCGGAGGGAGAAACTTTCGACAGTACTTGGACGTCAATGGGAGCAAGAATGGTAGCACCCTTTTCCTAAGCAGCAGACGTCATGCTGGTTTAAACTGGAAAACTATCCGCAGCGGCTCATGGAGTCAGGAAATGTGATATGTTGGCGATGCGTCCGAGGGATGAGGGCATCAAGCGCAACGGACCCTTTGGTGTTGGAGTGGGTTATGTTGCGGGAGCTTTCGAACACAACACTACACCGTAAAAGCAGTTACCACAGTCGATCAGTCGATCACACGACATTTACACACACACACACACACACACACACACACACACACACACACACACACACACACACACAAACCTTACATTGCTTGACAGGTCTGAAGAAAGAAGACAACGGAAAATAACCTACACTGCAGGACCTAAATAATTCATTGCACCACATGGAAATTTTCCACTGGGTGGCATTTTTTCAGTGTTTAATCAATGTTCCTCCTTTTGCTATTTAACTGACACAACACTAGTTCCTTTACAGAAATTTCCGAATTCATATTCCTTTTATCAACACTAGCTATGAAACTATTATTGTTAAAGCAGGCATCAGTCTTTCTTATCAATGACAATGGAGCTGCTTTCTGTTATTCAGTCATAGACTACTAGTTTGCTCGTTCTTATGTGGCAAAGTAGATCAAGACTTATTATACAGCGTGTTCAGTAGCAGTCTCAAAGTCTGTAAGTGTGTTGGAGGCTAGGCTGTGCTGAGAAATAATTGTTTCCGAGTTAATTAGCACTAAAGTTAGCCAAATAGGCAGTTGCGCTCACACCAAAGACGGTATCGCCAAAACTGCGTTTCGTCAGATTTCCTAAAACTGAACAAGGGAGCAGCCGGCCGCTATGACCGAGCGGTTCTAGGCGCTTCAGCCCGGAACCGAGCTGCTGCTACGGTCGCAGGTTCGAGTCCTGCCTCGGGCATGGATGGGTGTAATGTCCTTAGGTTAGTTAGGTTTAAGTAGTTCTACGTTCTAGGGGACTGATGACGTCAGATGTTAAGTCCCATAGTACTTGGAGCCATTTGAACCATTTCTTTTTTTAACAAGGGAGCGATATAAAAATTGGACATGAGACGGTAGTAAGGACCGAACCCGGGTCAAAGGTTTAACAGATTCGTTTGCTATCATTTCATCATCTACACTTTGAGAACTATTGACACTAATTGTATGTGGCGGGCCGCTTGAATTTGCGAGCGCAAGTGTGTGATTGGCTAACTTCAATGCTAATGAACTCAGGAACGGGTCAACGTATCGAATTCCTTCCTTAATGATTATTTCTCAGTACAATCTACCCGGCTACCCCATTATAATCTTTTCGGATTGTTTCTGACCACCCTGTACACCATTGTAATAGATGCAGTTTTCGAAAATCACAGAAAAAACTGCAAAACAGCAAAATCTCGGTAAAAAATAATGCAACTAACAAGAAAATAAGTTTTTTTTACCACGCTCGTTGCACAAAACTTTGGTTCTCGTGGCACAGCAATCCGTTTGAGATATTTGTACATAGTTCGTAATCGCTTGTTGTATGTTGGTCATTTTAGAATGAAAGAAGACATCACTGCATGAACTAAGGATAAGGGAGGAAAATTTGAGTTTTACGAACCTTCTACGATTAGATCATTAGGGAAAAACACAGATTCAGGATGCATAGCAAAACGAGGGAATAAAGTGCCCCACTCCCTACTCGTGCAAACCACTAACGCATTTGTCATAACCAATTTAGAGAAAATTCGGAAACCACGAATCTGGATATCTGGCCGGGGATTTCAACCTAACTCGTCCAAACTGCGAATACAGTTCGTAGTCACCGTCTCTCTTTTCTTGGTTTTGCCGCATGAACAGTGACCAAAGGACAGTGGCAGACTAATAAAGGTAGACCACACATCGGTAGGTGGTTAAGTGTTCATCCTTCAGCTGTGCATCGACTACAGAAGCAGGCGCGCTGAATGAGGGTTTAGCACCCAAAAGAATCATGCAAGATCCACCAAGTGGTATTATGAATACAGATTACCGACATGTATTTGCAATTCAAGTCACAACATTTTGACAGCACTTCATTTCGGCTATATCCTTACGGCAGTCTCCGGTGCGTAGAAGTTGCAACAATCGCTACTGGTTATCTGATAGTGATAACAGAAACAAAAAAGCTGCCTAAATTTAGTTCATGACGATGGCTAATAACCAAGGATGATTTGTTGAATACGATGATGATACAGTGCTATTCCAGGTCAGCTAATAAGCATTGTGGCTTGAGTGTTCCATTATACCCAGAATCACACAAAAACCTAAAGGTGAGGCAGTTCCCTTAGTCTCAACAGTTAAACTCTATGCATGCCAAAATGAAATATTAATAGTCTCATGCCACTCAGATGACACACATAACCAACACTGTAATCTAAGGCACGAGGGTAAGTCAATTATTATCCCCAATTTAGTTATATTTTTGTTTGTTTTGGTAGTACTGTCGTTTTAAGTTGATGACGCAAGCTTTGTTTATTTGTTGTTATATGTTTGCTATTTTCAAGCTGCTAGGTTAGGTTCGTTATCGCTGCCGTGCTGTTAATCATGGCTGCTCCGCTGTCTATTTGCACTAAAGAAGAGCAACGTTCAGTGATCCGTTTTTTGTCGTCGGAAGGCGTATCAGAGTCCGAAATTCATCGAAGACGTTGGGTACAGTATGGGAACAGTAGTTTGACGCAAAGGAGTGTCTATGAATAGATTGAAAAATTCCGAAATGGTTGCACAAGTGTTACACACGGTGAAGGAGCCGGACGACCGTTTACCGCCACAAATGAATAAACCATTTAGCGTTTACGTGAAATGATTCTCTTAGACAGACGATTAACTATTGACGAAGTGGCACATCGTCTGCAAATTAGTCACGGTTCTGCCTACGAAATCATCAACAACAGACTTGGGTTTCATAAAGTTTGTGCAAGATGGATCCCAAAACAACTCACACAGTTGCACGAAACAGACGCACTTGGACACCAGCAAAAAACATTTGGATCGCAATGGTAACGAAGGGGACAACTTCTTAGACAGGATCATTACTGGTGACGAAACATGGGTCCATCATTACGAGCCGGAGAGTAAACGACAGAGAATAAAATGGAAATATCCAAATTCGCCGTGCAATAAAAAGTTCATGAGCCAACAATCTGCTAGGAAACTGATACGGTTTTTTGGAACGCACAAGGTCCAGTATTGGAACATTATGGGGAAAGGGGCACAACAATAAACAGTGTACGTTACAGTGAGATGCTTACAACCAGGCTGAAGCCAGCAGTTCGAGGCAAACGCCGAGGATTGCTGTCAAAAGGTGTGTTGTTACATGGCAATGCCCGACCGCATGCTGCTGCCCACACTGCTGAAACGCTCCAGAAACAGTACTGGATCACCCTCCATATAGTTCCGATCTTGTCCCTTCTGACTATCACTTGGTTGGTCCACTCAAACAGGCTTTAAGGGGCCGTCGATTTGCCTCGGACGAAGCAGTGAAAGACGAGGTGCATTCCTGGCTCGCAGCTCAACCGACAACCTTCTTTTATGGGGGCATCAGGCAGCTTGTACAACGATGGACAAAGTGCATTGAAGCGCAAGGAGACTAAGTCAAAAATAATGTTCCTTTAAGTTTCCTATTTGATTACAATAAAATGTTATAACTACTTTGCGCATCATAATTGACTTAACCTCGTACATGGTGATTGTAACTGAACTTTCGCTACTTGAGTGGGCTCCAACGATAAACGAGTGATCACAGGATGATGTAACCTATGACGGGGAAACAATTGAAAGGGACACATTGTAATTTCCACATAAGAAGGTAAAATTTTATAAATGCGTACTATTTTTACGTTCGAGATTACGACGGTTACTCAGTGTGACGAATATTCACGGTAGCCTGGAGCAGCACTAGAGATTCCATTTCACATTTGTTAGCAGTATTTTTGGACAGTGGTCCAGGGAATGTTCAACTGTCGTGACGCAGTTCGTGCAGTGCTTGAAGATTTCACATTGCGTCCAACATTCTCAGCCATGGCAACAGTCCCTTCTGCAACAAGCTGTTGTGCAATGAATGGTCCTTCAACTTCTCCCAAGAGTAGTTTACAAATGGCCAGATATTTCGAATTGCGGATGAAGTTCTTCAGTCCTGATGCGGAAAGAGGACCTCTCCGTATTCCTTTAATGCGTCGAAATTCGCGAAGAACAGTAGCATTATTGGCGTTGTTTTGTTGCAACAGCTTTACAAGTGAAGCTCTGCTCACCTCGTCCAGATCCATGCTGACTGCCTCCAACTACGAGGGCTGTTTGGAAAGTAAGGTCCGATCGGTCACGAAATTGAAACCGCGCTGAAAATAAAAAAAAATTATATTTGCAAGTTAGTCACACCTTCCAGCTACCCCTCTAAATAGTCGCCGCTCGGCCTTAGACATTTGTCGAGGCGTTGTACAAACTTTCCAGTACCCTACTCACAGATAACAGCCACCTGTGCTTTCCGCCAATCCTCTTCGCTGGTCTGCCGAAATTTTGTCTTCGTAGCCGGCGGTTCATCTGAGCAAAGATGAACATCGGAGGGAGCCATTTAAGGACCGTATTGTGGGTGATCAAACACTTCCCATCGAAAACGCTGCAGAAGCGTCTTCGTCGCTTCTGCAGAATGCGGCTGAGAATTGTCTAGAAGAAAGAAACGCATTACTTTATGTTACGTAGGCTGCATAGCTTCAGGCGAAGTCTCTCACCAGGTCCATATACTTGGCGGGAGACACTGTTGTTTTAGGCATTTCTTCGTGATCACTTTGAGCTCAGAACTGAAAAGAGCGACGCGAGTCAATCGAGAGGCACACTAAAGATACTGCCCAACACATCTGTGCAAAATACCATTGAATTTGCCCTGAGGTTTCCATTTCGCGCCAAATCGGACCATACTTTCCTAAAGCTTCTCTTACGAGGCACATTGATGCCTGAGTTTCAGTCCTACGACGCTGTACGAGTACAAGAACCTAAACGGTAAGTCATGATACTAGCAGTACTAACAGCGGGAATCCTGCAGCGCACATTCCTACACAGCTGGGTACCCGTGCTGTAGTCTTCCGTCAACACTGGCGCGAGTAGCAAAAGTTCAATGATTACCGCCCTGTATACTGCTACCAAAATGACCGACGCAATAGCCAAGAACACTGCCGTAATATACACCCATATCATATCCACATGACTCACATTCGTTCCTTTATTACCCACTAAAGTATTAACATCAAATGTAAAAAAAAAACTACAATAACAATCTCAAACTGTTGCTGAGTGATGAGAGAAGGGCAACAACTGGCGAAAAAATACTCTTGTTAATAATTTCAAAGAAAGAATTGTTACATGACCATGCGAAAGATGTCCAAAGCGCCATCCAGCTTCGCATTCTGGAGAATGTGATTCAGTAGTGGAACGGTGGCCTAAAAGGAACAGAATCCACAACTAGTGGTTGTTGGCTAATAAAGCAAGACAAATAGGACTTTGGAATAGTCAGTCCTGGTATTGTATTTTTTCAGTACTGACCGATCTATAACTGCGCCGCGGCTTTTGAAGTTACAGCTAATATTTTTTTTAAAGATTGTTAGGCAGTTATTACTACGAGGCAGAATGCCTGTAATTTATTGAGAGAATATATTACGTTTTTAATTCAGTGAACAGCGGTTTAATTTGCAGAGTGTATTTATACGAGAACGTGGTTACTTATTTTCAGCAGCTTTGCACAGTGCGCAGCTTTTAAATCGCTGCGTGAGGCTAAAATAAACATTTATTCTTTGTTTTAACATTTTGTGTTCAATTGTTTTGTTAGCGGCGAGTGGAGCTCCGGAAAATTTTTTAATGGCGTGTGTTAAATCTCGGACCTCAGTTACGATTTTTGTACTCGTCACTGAAATTTGCCAAGAGACTTTTATTTTGGGCCACCGGTGGTTATTCCGTGAAAAATTATAAAACGAATCTACCTTTAGCCCGCGCTATAGCGCAAGGCATTGGAGGCAATCCACTTTCAAATAAATTCAAGCCGCTTAACTTAACAATGAAAATATACTTTTCTCGCTGCTCACTGCAATTACGGCTATTGTTAAGTGTTTTCCCGCGACGAGGGCAACACGTGCAACCGCTACCTAAAGACGACCACCCTGGAAGCCAAGACTGACATTGCGTACTCGGACCTTCGGCCTCGACACTCGGTAAAGTTTCAGGTAGGCTGTGTACGACGTGTTCAGAGTCACATAAGCCAGCGTTTCTGGTGGACACACCAACGTACATTAACTGCATATAAACGGAACATCATCTTCCCCATATAACTGCCTCGATTTAGCTGGCACGTGACAGTAAAGATGTTTCGGTTTCGTGAAACTGAGGAACACATTACCAGTCGTCAACTGTTTGCGTTGGCGTACGCATATGGCATGCTGGCCATATGCTGACGTATGGCATGTTGGTCTACAAGCTGATGGAACATGTGTCGATTTCATTATAGAAGTCTACAACGCTCGAACAGCCAGAATCGTCTCGTAGACTGGTGTGTCCGAAACGATACTGCGCAGATATTGACTGACAGATTTTCCTACAATGAAGATGATAGGCACCAGTTGGAATGCACGCAGAATAACGTGACCGGTGATGCGCAACTGGCAAGGCATAAGGTGGGGGGAGAACCCTAGTGGTGGGAGTTATGGGTCGGCCCCGTATTGGAAATGCCTTTCGCTGGAAGAAAAGTAAAGTTCTGAACTGAAGCTTGCATTCACATTTTTTGTAAATGCAAGTGAAGCCCTTACACGTCCACTCTTGGATGGTAACCATTCAAAAAGATCTGTCACCTTTCCTTTGGTTAGTATCTCGAAAAAAATTTCAAGGAAGCGTCATTAGTAGTGAATTTTGAGTAAAACCTTCATTTCTCTTGTTGCCATGTTAAAGTTTGTTTCTTTTGCGAAAATACAGCATAGTTTACATAGTGGTACCTCCCTAACATGTTATGCAGAGGCAATTACGAGAGAATTCTGAAACATTTGCTTATGAAGGAACTTAGGACAAGTAAGATCAACAGCTTGTGTGTGTGTGTGTGTGTGTGTGTGTGTGTAGTGAGCAAAGTGTTATGAAACAATGTGTGTATAGTGTGCGTAGTGACTGATAGTGAGATATGGGTGAACAATGTGACATTATATTATTTAATAAGTTATTAGTAAAAAAAATGTATAATAGGAGTCAATCTAATGATGGTCTCTAATTACAAGTCTGTAAGTACACTCCTGGAAATGGAAAAAAGAACACATTGACACCGGTGTGTCAGACCCACCATACTTGCTCCGGACACTGCGAGAGGGCTGTACAAGCAATGATCACACGCACGGCACAGTGGACACACCAGGAACCGCGGTGTTGGCCGTCGAATGCTAGCTGCGCAGCATTTGTGCAGTGTCAGCCAGTTTGCCGTGGCATACGGAGCTCCATCTCAGTCTTTAACACTGGTAGCATGCCGCGACAGCATGGACGTGAACCGTATGTGCAGCTAACGGACTTTGAGCGAGGGCGTATAGTGGGCATGAGGGAGGCCGGGTGGACGTACCGCCGAATTGCTCAACACGTGGGGCGTGAGGTCTCCACAGTACATCGATGTTGTCGCCAGTGGTCGGCGGAAGGTGCACGTGCCCGTCGACCTGGGACCGGACCGCAGCGACGCACGGATGCACGCCAAGACCGTAGGATCCTACGCAGTGCCGTAGGGGACCGCACCGCCACTTCCCAGCAAATTAGGAACACTGTTGCTCCTGGGGTATCGGCGGGGACCATTCGCAACCGTCTCCATGAAGCTGGGCTACGGTCCCGCACACCGTTAGGCCGTCTTCCGCTCACGCCCCAACATCGTGCAGCCCGCCTCCAGTGGTGTCGCAACAGGCGTGAATGGAGGGACGAATGGAGACGTGTCGTCTTCAGCGATGAGAGTCGCTTCTGCCTTGGTGCCAATGATGGTCGTATGCGTGTTTGGCGCCGTGCAGGTGAGTGCCACAATCAGGACTGCATACGACCGAGGCACACAGGGCCAACATCCGGCATCATGGTGTGGGGAGCGATCTCCTACACTGGCCGTACACCTCTGGTGATCGTCGAGGGGACACTGAATAGTGCACGGTACATCCAAACCGTCATCGAACCCATCGTTCTACCATTCCTAGACCGGCAAGGGAACTTGCTGTTCCAACAGGACAATGCACGTCCGCATGTATCCTGTGCCACCCAACGTGCTCTAGAAGGTGTAAGTCAACTACCCTGGCCAGCAAGATCTCCGGATCTGTCCCCCATTGAGCATGTTTGGGACTGGATGAAGCGTCGTCTCACGCGGTCTGCACGTCCAGCACGAACGCTGGTCCAACTGAGGCGCCAGGTGGAAATTGCATGGCAAGCCGTTCCACAGGACTACATCCAGCATCTCTACGATCGTCTCCATGGGAGAATAGCAGCCTGCATTGCTGCGAAAGGTGGATATACACTGTACTAGTGCCGACATTGTGCATGCTCTGTTGCCTGTGTCTATGTGCCTGTGGTTCTGTCAGTGTGATCGTGTGATGTATCTGACTCCAGGAATGTGTCAATAAAGTTTCCCCTTCCTGGGACAATGAATTCACGGTGTTCTTATTTCAATTTCCAGGAGTGATATGCATATACGAATTAGCTTATTTTAAATTGACCTAAATTTGTAAATACTTTGACATGTCCTACATCCTTGTAAAAATAGATCTACGGACGAATAAAGCTACTACTACTACTACTACTACTACTACTTACGAAGAAACACATCCTCAGTACAAAAATAAACGTGTAATGTCTTCACTTATGTTTCTCTGAAACCTGTGGCATTTCTCGTTTTACCAGCTGTCTATAGCCCCTAAAAACTAAATTCTTTCGTCTAAAAGTCTGTAGTTAGTGTAATAAGACGGCAGATATGAAGATTAGCATAATAAACACACGACAGGTCCTTCTCTGTTTCCGTGCTATCGTTTGCCAAAATCTCATTTTGATATTTGAAACTGTTTACGAAATACGAGGAATGCTGTGTATATTTCACTCTGCGTTTATCACTGGTGCGAGCTGTCGCAAATGAGCTTGCTACGTCAGATCAGTTTTCTCGAGATTGCTGGCGGGTAGACCTCAACGCAAGTCTAAAGTAAAATTTAATATGTTTGGTAAATTTCATAAGCAGCAACGCATTATGTAACATGCACCAAATCCAAATCATACTGATCCCTATTTTTTATTGCAAAGCTATTAGATTCTAACGCAGTGTCTTAACCTGGAGATATCACAATAACTATGACCGTCAACGAAATGACCGGCACATCATCATGAAGCTGAAATCTGAAGCTATACGTAAGGCAAAAATGACATTTTTTTACCGAATAGTTTCTGCAAAATCGTTTGAGAAATATCGCAGGGTGTGCGCCTCCAGTCTGTCGAAGGTGATCGGCCGAAAGAGGGCAAACTGAGTCGTCCACCTCTTCCGAACAACTGAATGAACTTGCCCAGCGCCTCGGATTAAAATTGTCACTGCAGCTAGGGCACCAAACCCTGCGCAGACTTTACGCTGGTTGCAACTTTGCAGTTTTTCTGACACTATAGTAGTGGCCACATAACGGTCTGGATGATGTTCTGGATGTATTTTGCTTTGTACAGTCTTCTAGAGCAAACTGAGGTCTACAGTCGTTTTAGGATATGACTGCTCACACCATGCCACCTCGTGCTGCTCCAATAAGAAGCTGATTAATAACAACATATCTCTGGTTTCCAATCCCGGTCTTGGTACAAGTTTTCAAAATGGTTCAAATGGCTCTCAGCACTATGGGACTGGAGATCTGACGTCATCAGTCCCCTTGAACTTAGAACTACTTAAACCTAACTAACAGAAGGTCATCACACACATCCATGCCCGAGGCAGGATTCGAAGCTGCGACCGTAGCGGCTGCGCGGTTCCAGACTGAAGCGCCTAGAACCGCTCGGTCACGGCGGCCGGCGACACGAAACCCCCAAGACATGATCATTATTGAGCATATCTGGGATGCCTTGCAACGTGCTGTTCAGAAGAGCTCTCTAGCCCCTGGTACTCTTATGGATTTGTGGACAGCTCTGCACGATTCATGGTATCAGTCAGCTCCAGCACTACTTCAGACATCAGTCTAGTCCCTGCGTCGTCGTGTTTGCAGTACTTCTGCGTACTCGCCGGGGCCCTACACGATATTAGGCAGGTGTACCGGTTTCTTTGGCTCTTCAGTGTAGTCTACCAAGCATAATCAGAAAGAAGTATATTGGACTCTTATGTTTTCTTAGGAAAAGTGTTCCCGATAAATATTACGGGATATTGTTGATATACTCGTTGACTATTTTTCTACATAGTCGACGTCCCGTTCAGTGTATGTAGTTAACCGTGGCACAAGCTTATTTATATCCTCCTCGAAGAACTCTCCTGCAGCTCCTCCCTCCCACTTCAGAGCTTCTTTCTGCATTGTTCGTCAGTTGAAAGTTTAATTCCACTCATATATGCACTCAATAAGGTGAAAAGATGATACTCTGAAGGCAGTAACTCAGGGGAATCCGGCGGATAGTTCGAAATATGGCAGTGAAATAAGTCCAAGGGCGCCTTGGTAGCTAAGGCTGTGAGAGGACGGGCGTTGTCGTGAAACAAGCACACACCCGGCCACAAAATTTACGTCGTTTTGTTTTTAATGTTCGTTTTGAGTTTTTTTTATTTTCTCACAATATCATTGAGCGTTGATGGTCTCCCCTTGAGGTAGAAATTCGACGAAAATGATGCCTTTTCGCTACCAAAACACTAAGGGTATGATTTGTTTGTCCGAAACTGTAATTTACAATTTTTGGGCACATGAGCAATTGGTGTGACGCCACTGAGACGACTGTCGTTTTGTCTCGGGGGTGTAATGAGCCAGCCACGTTTCATCTCGCAGCACAATAGAGCTCAGTAAATCCTCACCATCCCAGTCAAGTCGCTCAAGAAACCCATGGCGCCACTGACGCGATTTTTCTTCCCCTACTCTTTCGGCGGTTTTGGGATGCATCTTGCGCAGAGTTCTCGGTATTTCAGCGTTTCTGTGACTGTCTCGTATAAGAGAGTTATGGAGAGTTGTGGACCATTGCGGAAATTTCACGAACTGTCACTCGGCCGCCTTCACGAACAGTTTACTCAACTTTTGCCCGAAGTCATCAAGCTGGACGGTCTTCCACTCCCCTGTTCGTCATGAACGTTTGTTCTGATTCCACTAAACTCCTTACAGCACTTAAACACACTCGTTCTGTTCACAAAACATCCGCCGTAAACCGTTTTGATACATGAAAAATATTCGGTTTATGCCTTCCGCGAACAGGAAGCGGATCACACATTACGTGACTCGCACTCCGCTGGATTTATTACCATCTTTTACGCAACTGGGCACTGAACGTGAGTTTACGCATTACGGTGTTCCTGCGAAGCCCCTATCGGAAACCAGTACGTCAACTGCGTTCTACGCCCCGTTCTGTTGCCCATCATCGCAAGCCGTCCTGGGTTTACATTTCGCACACGGCGACAGTGTATGCTGTTTGTATTCGTACTTGCCAAACCGAACCTTTGCCAGCAAGGTCAGACGACCGTTGTGGCCGAGCGGTTCTAGGCGCTTGAGTCCGGAACCGCGCTGCTGTTACGGTCGCAGGTTCGAATCCTGCCTCGGGAATAGCTGTCTGTCTCTCTCTACAGTATCTACAGTACATTTTGTGGGAAAAGAACGTCATGGGTTACGAGACTTGGTGTTATCAGGCGTACCACAAATGGACGACACTCATGGTCATAAATTAAGGATAATGCTGATACATGGAGAAACAACGCTCTGGTAGCCGGTTTTAAGGTTTAAATCAGACGTTTTCAGACGTGCTAATGGTGACTGTGTGTTGAAAATGGCTCAAACAACACATATGGATGAGGCTATGAGGGCAACTGAAGGCTGGTCAATCACAGCAGGTCGTATCACGGGGTCCTCGTGTGCCACAAAGTGTGATCTCAACATTATGGCAACGATTCCAGCAGACAGGAAATGTGTCCAGGCGCTACAGTACGAGACGTCAACAGTGTACAACAGCACAAAAAGACCGATATCTCACCATCAGTGCCCGCAGACGGCCACGGAGTACTGCAGGTAGCTTTGCTCGGGACCTTACCGCAGCCACTGGAACTGTTATCTCCAGACACACAGTCTATAGACGACTGAACAGAAATGGTTTATTCGCCCGGAGACCTGCAAGGTGCATTCCACTGACCCCTGGTCAAAGGAGAGCCCGTAAAGCCAAGAGTCAAGAACACAGTATATGGTCATTGGAACAGTGATCCCAGCTTATTATCACGGACGAGTCCAGGTATAGTCTGAACAGTAATTGTTGCCGGGTTTTCATCTGCCGTGAACCAGGAGCCAGATACCACACCCTTAATGTCCTTGAAAGGGGCCTGTATGGAGGTCGTGGTTAGATGATGTGGGGTGGGATTGTGATCGGTGCACGTACACCCCTGCATGACAGAGAAACTGTAACAAAAAAATGGTTCAAATGGTCGACGTATCGCTGCACGTCTTCACACGTCTAGGACACTACTGCAAGAATGAGAGGCTATACCCCAGCAGCTGCTGAACCACCTGATCGAGAGTATCAGGGTATGCCAACCCGTCGTGCGGCCTGTGTACGTGTGCATGGTGATCATATCCCATATTGATGTCGGGGTACATGCGCAGGAAACAGTGGGGGTTTGTAGCTCATGTGTTTCGGGACGGTTTTTTCAATTTGTCACCAGTACCCTGGACTTACAGATGTGTGGTGTGTGTTCAAAAAATGTTCAAATGTGTGTCAGATCTTATGGGAGTTAACTGCTAAGGCCATCAGCCTTTAAGCTTACACACTACTTAACCTACATTATCCTACGGACAAACACAGACACCCATGCCCTAGGGAGGACTCGAACCTCCGCCGGGACCAGGCGCACAGTCCATGACTGCAGCGTCCTAGACCGCTCGGATAATCCCGCGCGGCCGTGTGTGTTCCCTATGTGCCTATGCTATTAGCGCCAGTTTGGTGTAGTGCCACGTTGAGTGGCACCACATTCTGCAATTCTCCTTAATTTATGGACATTAGTATATATGAAAGATTTGCGGTTTGATGACATAACGGCGATTCAGGCTGAGTGACGTGCAAGTTGGACAACGTCCCTAATAAGAACCTTTCTGACTGTTTCACACGGTTCCCTCAACGTCGTTTGCGTTGTACTCAAGTGGGGGAGACTGTAGACCACCTAAAGCATTAAAAGCACCACGTCAACGTGTCTCTATTCTTTAATAACTTTCCCTACTGACGGGATCATTCTTCTCAAATTCAGTCCTTGAGCGCCGACATGCTTTCAAAACAACAAGGTCAGCTATACGAAAAGTGGCAACTTTAGATTTTTGCCCCCTCTTGTGAATATTTCTGCGGGTGCCAATGGTACGAAAATAATTCTTCTACTAAGATGGTACCATCGGTAACCAAGCAGCTCGTTACAATGAAATTACAATGAAATGAACACCCTTAGCTGCTTACAGGCGTTGACATACTTCATTTTCTTCTGTCCCAGTTGACGTATGTCAGAGCCTGTAAGCAGCTAAGGGTGTTCATTTCATTGTAATTTAATTTTCTGCATCACTCTGATGGGGTACAACATCCACTTGTAGGTAAGTGCACTTCCGTATACATGTATTTGCCGGTGTCGCGTGGTTTTTCCGAATGCTACGAGTGCGCGCCTGCCGCATTGCGCCAGCGTCTTCAGCCTCGCCGGGAGCTCCCCGACAGCCGGGGCGTGCAGCCGGGCTCGCCGCCCTGTCCGAGGCACACGAGGCCCGCGGCTGCGCCTCCGGCTCTGCTGGCGCCCGCGCCCTCCTAATTCCATATTCTGTCAGCGGGCAAACCGTGAGGAGCGCTGAAAAGGGCCGCGCCGCGCAAAGGGCGCCGCGCTCATACCTGTCCTCCCCTACCCGCCCTCCAAAGGGATTACGCCGTCTGAATATGAAAGTCACGCGGCTCTCACCCCGAGCTTAAAAGTGCGCTCCTCCGCGACAGGCTCTGTGCTGTCGCTGAGATCTTTTTTAATTTATGCCATTTCGTACTTCCCTAACACACCTTCAGCCACAGCTGTACTGTGCAAGCCTGCAGCCAATGGGGGCCCCGTGCTTGCCGAGAACACCCTCTTGGACAGCTTCCTGCAATGCTAGGAGTAGACAACCTGGAACAAACTTATCAGAAATCTCGGCAGAATGCTCTTGTGGCATCTTGCCCTCTTACAAGCATAATATTTTAGCATTTCTCCACGGCAGTGGAAAAAAAGAATCAGTATCACCGCGTCCAAAGAAATTTAGGTTCAAAAAATGGTTCAAATGGCTCTGAGCACTATGGGACTCAACTTCTGAGGTCATCAGTCCCCTAGAACTTAGAACTACTTAAACCTACGTAACCTAAGGACATCACACACATCCATACCCGAGGCAGGATTCGAACCGGCGACCGTAGCGGTCGCGCGGTTCCAGACTGTAGCGCCTAGAACCGCTCGGACGGCAGAAATTTAGGTATACTTCGTCATTTAACCACATGGAAGTACATTGAAGACCCAAAGAAACTGGTACACTTGCCTAATATCGTGCTGGGCCCCCGCACGCACGCAGAAGTGCCGTAACAAGAGGTGGCATGAACTCGACTAATGTCTGAAGTAGTGCTGAAGCGAATTGACACCATGGATCCCAGCAGAGCTGTCTGTAAGTCCGTAAGAGTACGAGGGGGTGGAGATCTCTTCCGAACAGCACGTTGCAAGGCAACCCAGATATGCACAATAATGTTCATGTCTGGGGACTTGAGTGGCCAGCGGAATTGTTTAAACTCAGAAAAGTGTTCATGGAGCCACTCTGTAGCAATTCTGGACGTGTGGGGCGTCGCTTTGTCCTTCTGGAATTGCCCACGTCCGTCGGGATGCACAATGTGATCGGCCAGTGTGGCCGAGCGGTTCTAGGCGCTACAGTCTGGAACCGTGCGACCACTACGGTCGCAGGTTCAAATCCTTCCTCGGGCATGGATGTGTGTCATGTCCTTAGGTTAGTTAGGTTTAAGTAGTTCTGAGTTCTAGGGGACTGATGACCTCAGATGTTAAGTCCCATAATGCTCAGAGCCATTTCTGCACAATGGGCATGGATGGATGCAGGTTCAAAAATGGCTCGGAGCACTATGGAACTTAACATGCAGCCGGCCGGTGTGGCCGAGCGGTTCTGGCGCTACAGTCTGGAAGCGCGCGACCGCTACGGTCGCAGGTTCGAATCCTGCCTCGGGCATGGATGTGTGTGATGTTCTTAGGTTAGTTAGGTTTAAGTAGTTATAAGTTCTAGGGGACTGATGACCTCAGATGTTAAGTCCCATAGTGCTCAGAGCCATTTTTGAACTTCACATCTGAGGTCATCAGTCCCCTAGAACTTAGAACTACTTAAACCTAACTAACCTAAGAACATCACACACATCCATGCCCGGGGCAGGATTCGAACCTGCGACTGTAGCGGTCGCGCGGTTCCAGACTGAAGCGCCTAGAACCGCTCGGCCACTCTGGCCGGCAATGGATGCAGGTGATCAGGCAGGATGCTTACGTACGTGTCATCTGTCAGAGTCGTATCTAGACGTATCAGGGGTCCCATATAACTCCAACTGCACACGCTCCACACCATTACAGAGCCTCCACCAGCCTGAACAGTCTAGTGTTGACATGCGGGGTCCATGGATTCATGAGGTTGTGTCCATACCCGTACACGGCTATCCTCTTGATACAATTTGAAACGAGACTCGACCGACCAGGCAACATGTTTCCACTCAACAACAGTCCAATGTCGATGTGATTGGCCAGGCGAGACGCAAAGCTTTGGGTCGTGCAGTCATCAAGCGTACACGAGTGGGCCTTTCGCTCCGAAAGCCCATATCGATGATGGTTCGTTGAATGGTTCGCACCTGACACTTGTTGATGGCCCAGCAGTATAATTTGCATCAATTTGCTGAAGGGTTGCACTTTTGTCACGTTGAACGACTACTTTCAGTCGTCGTCGGTCACTTTCTTGCAGGATGTTTCTCCGGCCGCTGTGAAATCGGAGATTACTTAAATCTTGATAACCTGCCATTGTAGCAGCAGTAATCAATGTAACAACTGCTCCAGACACTTGTTGTCTTATATAGGCGTTGCCGACAGCAGCCCCATGTCCTGTCTGTTTACATGTCTCTGTATTTGAATACGCGACGCCGTATTCTTCCACCAACTGAGCTTATATTACTGCTCCATTGATTCCTTCCAAATGCCGAAAATGAAATACACCGTGATACTCCTCTTTCTCCTTTTTATCTTGACTCCTCTAGTGCCTTGTTACGGTCTTGGGACGCGGAGATTTCAGTGTATAAGAGAGCGGCAGCCATGCATCTACAAACAAACAAAAAATAAATAATTTCATGATAAAAATTTTTCGACGTGATAGTTAAAACCTTACTAACACCTCTTGTAGTTTCATGGATGCATGAGATGATTGAAAGATCGCATTTCTGTGTCGGTGGCGTCCCACCGTAATCAGGAAAAAATGTGTGCTCACGACAAACAGTAAACAAAAATAATACCAGTCTTTTTCACTTCGTTTCGAGCCATTCACTCATTGCTGCTAACAGTAACTACTTTGTTCAATCAGCGTCCACTTCTTTTGGTGTATCTTTGCTTTTACTGTCCCTTATAGTTTACTATCAAACTTTCTATCTTTATGTGTCCTTTACACCGTTACATACAAATTCGATTATCCTCTTGTAGATTTTAATGTTGAGTTGACATAGTAAGGACTTGATTGACTTTACTTGTGGAATTTTATTCGTAATAACAAATGCTAAAAAATTGTTCCTCGACTCACTATATTTTTTGCACTGAAAAAATATATGGTACGTGCCTTCCTGAGTATTATCATGTCAATTACAGGCAGGTGTTTGGTTCTTTGCAGTCGGCATAGATGCTGTGGAAATTCCGCACGATTGAAATTTATTCTACTTAATGTGGATGTCGGTGTCGATGGATGTCGGTGTCCGGTGCGCTACAAGCAGGCGCCAATAATGTGCTTGCACCAGAATATTTATATTATATTGGGGAAGCCTCTCTGAATTATGACTCTTTGACAGTTAAAGCACGTCTTCTGACTTTGTATGAAACATATTCCTCGTGAAACGGAAGTATTTTACGACTACAGTACACGGTTACAGTGCATGTTGCCTTTACCTGCCCCTGCGCGTTGCTGAATTACGGGAAAGGGAATCAATATCCCGATACATCGACTGGTCGCGCACAGCCGGCCACTAACGCATACGTCAGATTTATTGGAGGCCGCAGCGAGCGATAATCTGGCTGAGTTATAAGCCCTGCCGCTCTTTAACACGCTACCCTTGGGGGCTGCATTTTATCGCGGGTTTAATTCAAGCCTCTTTCCTAAATATCCCGCGGCTGAGCGGCACAGATTCACCAGTCGGTTATACGGCATTGTGTTTTGTACATTTTTCCGAAAGAAAATTGTGAGCACAGGATACACTTAAAACATGACTTTTCAGATTATTTCCGCGACATAATGTCCTTATGTGGATGGTGAGGAGGCAGTGTTGGCGACTGCTCATAAGGATGTTGAATTTCAATGATCTTATGAAAATTTTTTTCGTAGTTTCTTGATCGTTTGCCCTGCTGTACGTGATTTGCCTATTACGTCTACATCTACACCATAATCCGCAAGCCACCTAATGGTGTGTGACGGAGGGTATCTTCCGTACCACTATCTGATCCATCCAACCCTGTTCCACTCTTGAATAGTGCGTGGGAAGAATGATTGTCGGTAACCCTCTGTATTGGCTCTAATTTCTCGAATTTTCTCCTCTCGGTCAATACGCGAGATGTATGTAGGGGGAAGCAATATGTTGTCTGACTCGTCCTCAAAAGTGCTGTCCCAAAACGTCAATAGTAAATATTTCCGTGACGCACAACGCCTTTCTTGTAACGTCTGCCAGTGGAGTTTGTTTAGCATCTCCGTAACGCTCTCTCGCCAGCTAAATGATGCCGTAACGAAACGCGCCTCTCTTCGTTGGATCTTCTGTGTCTCCTCTATCAGTCCTACCTGATAGGGATCCTAGATAGATGAACAGTACTCAAGAATTGGGCGAATAAGCTCCATATAAGTCACTTCTTTCGAGGATGAGTTACATTTCCTTAAGATTCTTCCGATGAATCTGAGACTGGTGTCTGCTTTTCCCACTATCTGTTTTATATGGTCATTCCACTGAAGGTCGCTCTGGATAGTTACGCCTAGATATTTTACGGCAGACGCTGTTTCCATCTGTTTGTCATCAATAGTGTAGCTGTACAATAGCGGATTTATTTTCATATGTATGCGCAATAAGTTACTTTTGTTTGCGTTCAGGGTCAACTGCCAAAGTCTACATCATTCAGCAATTCTCTGCACGTCGTTCTGCAAATTCTGACTATCTTCTGGCGTCGCTATTTTGGTATAAACAAGTGCATCATCTGCGAATAGCCTTAAAGAGTATTCGACGCTTTCTACTATACCATTTATAGATGTTGCGAACAGCAACGGTCCTATCAGACTCCCCTATGGTACTCCGGATATTACCTTTACCTCTGTCGATTTAGTTCCGTTAAGATCGACATGTTGAATTCTCTCTGCAAGAAAGTCTTGAATCCAATCGCCTGTCTGCTCCGATACTCCGTAAGCTTGGTTTTTTCCATTAAACGTCATTGCGGGACGGTGCCAAATGCCTTACTGAAGTCAAGGAACACAGCATCAGCCTGAACGCAGTTGTCCACTGCGCTGTGGATCTCGTGGAGGAACAGAGAAAGTTGAGTTTCGCACGGTCTCTGTTTGCGGAATCCTTGTTGATTTTTATAGACGAGCTGTTCATTTTCCAAAAACGTCATAATTCTTAAGCATAAAACATGTTCCATAATTCTACAACAGATTGACGTCAACGATATAGGTCCATAATTGTGTGTGCCAGCCAGGGTGGCCGAGCGGTTCTAGGCGCTACAGTCTGTGAACCGCGCGACCGCTACGGTCGCGGGTTCGAATCGTGCCTTGGGCATGGATGTGTGTGATGTCCCTAGGTTAGTTAGGTTTAAGTAGTTCTAAGTTCTAGGAGACTGATGACCTCACAAGTTAAGTCCCATAGTGCTCAGAGCCATTTGAACCATTTGAACCATAACTGTGTGGATCTGTCTTATGGCCTTCCTTAAAAATGGGAATGACCTGCGCTTTTTTCCAGTCGTTTGGTACCTTTCGTTGCTCAAGCGATTTACGATAAATTACTGCTAGAAAGGGAGCAAGTTCTTTCGCATAGAATCTTATAGGTATCTCATCAGGTCCTGAAGCGTCTCCACTACTAAGCGGTTGTAGCTGCTTTTCAATTCAGTGCAACCCGTTAGCCGTCTATTTTCAGGAGCAATGATGAAGTGAGCGTCAACTTAGCTGGTAAGTATTTTTGTAAGATCATTCTGCTTCTTCACAGGCGGCTCCTTTATAGCTGAAGACATGATGCTGTCACCGACATACTCGTACACTGCCTGATCAAAGCCTTTTGTAATGCATAAGTGACAGCTAAACGTCACGAGAGTCGGAAGCGACAGAATAAAACGAGAGTGTTGTGTTGTCAGTAGAGAACCAGTGGGTCGCTCAGGAAAGGTCAGTGACTTAGAATGATGAATAGTCACTGGATATCACTTTCATAATAAATCCCTCAGGGACTTTTCAGTCCTCCTACAGCTGCCCAAGTAGACTGTTGGTGATGTGATTGTGAAGCGGAAACGCAAAGGAACAACGGCCGCTGAAACAAGCCCACTGCGATATCAAGTTCTGACCGACAGAGACTGTCTCACTTTACGGAGGGAGGTTGTAAAACATCGCTTGAAATCAGCGGAAGGTTCACTTTAAGTTCCAAAGAGCTCCCAGCAGTCCATCTAGCACAATGACTGTGCGAAGGGAGTTCAAAAGAATAGGGTACAGAGATCGAGCATCCTCTTATAAGCCAAAAATTTCCGTAGTCACTCCTAAGCAGCGGGTTGGGCGCTGTAAACAGCGACCCCACTGGACCGTGGATGACTGGAAACGAATGAGTTAGAGCGGTGAATCAACTACGAGTACACCCTGTGTCAATCTTACGAAAGCGTACCTCCATCAAGTGCACTTGGGTTGGGTCGTTTTGGGGGAGGAAACTAGACAGCGAGGTCATCGGTTTCATCGGATTATGTAAGTCGGCCGTGCCCTTTGAAAGGAACCATCTCGGTATTTACCTTCAGCGATTTAGTGAAACCACGGAAAACCTAAATCAAGATGGCCGGACGCGAGATTGAAACGTCGTCCTCCCGAATGCGAGTCCAGTGTGCTAAACCACTGCGAACCCTCGCTCGGTTCACGTGTAGTGTCGACAGTGAACTACGGAGGAGGTTGTGTTGCGGCGTGGTGGTGTTTTTCGTGGCTAAAGAGTTGTAAGTAGGCTGTTTAGGTTTTTTTATTAGTAACGCCGCCGCCACGTAGCGCTCTGTATGAAAATCACTGGCTGTGCCGCGTGCAGTCTGTGGCTGGTTTGCATTGTTGTCTGCCATTGTAGTGTTGGGCAGCGGCAGCTGGATGCTAACAGCGCGTAGCGTTGCGCAGTTGGAGGTGAACCGCCAGCAGTGGTGGATGTGGGGAGAGAGATGGCGGAGTTTTAAATTTGTAAGAATGGATGTCATGAACTGATATATATATTATGACTATTAAGGTAAATACATTGTTTGTTCTCTACTAAAATCTTTCATTCGCTAACTATGCCTATCAGTAGTTAGTGCCTTCCGTAATTTGAATCTTTTATTCAGCTGGCAGTAGTGGCGCTCGCTGTATTGCAGTAGCTTGAGTAACGAAGATTTTTGTGAGGTAAGTGATTTGTGAAACGTATAGGCTAATGTTAGTCAGGGCCATTCTTTCGTAGGGATTACTGAAAGTCAGATTGCGTTGCGCTAAAAAAATATTGTATGTCACTTTAAGCACAGTTATGTATAATTTTTCTAAGGGGACGTTTCAGAGTGATCACTTATTATGATTAAGAGATCGCTAAATGTTAAAGGATATGACACATTTATGGCTTTCTGTACTGCTTACAGTAGAGGAACACCTCGGAAATTATGATGGTTTGCATTAGCGTCACAATGCACTCTGTCGTAAACCAGCATCTTTGAGGGAATGGTTTGTGTACAATGAACATTCTAGTAATGGACTGGTCTGCTCAGATTCCCGACCTGAACTCAATGGAATGCCGTTGGAATGATTTAGATCATCGACTCCGCTCCAGATACTAGGGTCCAACATCACTACTTTCTCCGGTTGCGGCTCTTCTCCACAAATATTCAGACGCATCATTGGAACTGTCCCCAATAGAGTTTAAACCGTTATAAAGGCGTAGGGTGTGTACAGCTCGTACTAATTTCCACTGACAGACGTCCTGATGCTTCTAATTCACACGGACTTCGCTAATTTCTCCTTATCAAGCAATGCACTGCACTTACTGTTTAGTGGCTATTGTTTTAATTTTACAGTGACGTATTATGTATGTACGTCACTAGCGTGAAGACGAATAATACTAATGCGAAACCTGTCGATTTTTATGCTATTGTAACAGACTAAAATGATTTTAACTATGCAAACGAATATTTGGCTTTAGAAGTTAATGTTGCACACTGAAAGAGTTTCAAGTTAAGAATTAGGTAACGAAGCCAAACGTATAAATTAATAGTTTGTTTGGAATTGAGGACTTTTAGAAAGGCTCTGGCTTAGTATCAATAAAATTTGCACTAAAAAATGCTGAGCAACAATGTGTTAAATCAACCTACATCAGTATACTGAAGAATATGTACATCAGTGACACACCACACATTTGACATGATGGAACTAGTGAAGAAGTCAGAATTGTAAGAGGTTGCAGGTAAGGAGTGTCCTTGCCTATAAATATGTTACGGCAGTCCTTGAAGAATCTTTGAGTTACTTACACAGGATACAAAAAAGAATACGTAACAGCATATCTGAAATATCATTTTGCTAATAACAACCTACTGCTAATGTCGATGGTAATCGCTGCACACTGTTGTCAATAATTCGTTCTACTTCTTTTATAATTTTGTGGCCTTCGGGACGTGCCCATTCAGCCATCTCAAGAGTGCAACGTCAGTTATGACGACACGAACGTAAGGACAAACATCACGCAATCCCCGAGCGGAGAAAAAAATCTCCATACCGGCCGGGAATCGAACCCGTCCACGTCGCTTGGTAATCCGCTGCGCTGACTGCGCAGCTACCAAATCGGACGTTCGCTCTGTTTTATTCTTCACCCTCAAGCTCCCAATCATTACTGCTTGGTTCTGTCTCGGGTTTAAATATTTGGCCGATACGCATGTCGCGTACGGCGTCAATAAATACAATAGAAGGGTCCCACAACTAATACCAGCAATAATTATAAGCATTCATCGGTTTTTTAAAACAACCGCAAAAAACTCATCTTAATTAATGTTATATAAATTAAATATTAATATATTTCATTACAGCGCTTTATTAATGTTGGTGAGATCTAGTAGCCGTGTAAAAATTCAAATGCTCAAACACATCTAAGTGAAAACAGACAAATTCATTTTATAAAAACAATATCTGTTGCATTTACTGAGTTTTTAAAAAACGCTCCTCATTTATTGTTACATACTTTGAATTCAAGTTAGGTGCTACATAAATGGTATGATTCCACTTTTTACAGAGTCAGACAATAATAAAAAAGGACCTTTTCAACAATTTAATAAATAATAGCTTAACTATATATAACTTCCGCAAACGTCCACTCTGCTTGTGGCAACCCATCTAAATGAAAGGAACATATTTGTTTCCAATGCCACACGTTGCTGCTGTTCCGTCCACCGGCTTCATCGGGAGGTCATTTCTCACTGAGAGCGTCACGCCCAATATTCAAATGTTAGCACTGCAAATCTCGCAGCGGCGGAAATAGATGCTTTGGCGAATATCCGAGACCAAAATAGAGCCATCTCCGCTCCCCTTCCCTCTGCGCCTCACTCTCCCTTGCACCCTCCTGTTCCCTGGAAACCGTTCTTTCTGGGGTGTGGTGACGTACACTGCTACACCAAACGACTTCCCAGGTACACTGGGAACATGTAAAGTAGTCCGTACTAATTGTACTGTTCCAGGACAAGTTTTGAGTTTGATGGTACATCGAATTTTTGAATGAAACTTTACAAGAGACCGCCAATGCTTTAACCTTGAAGAATAGACGATAATAGCTGTTGCGAATGATCATGGGAAGTCAGGATGGCGGAATGGCTTACGTGGAAATTTAATGACTTAAAGATATGATCTAGTTTCGATCGCAAGAAAGATAAATATTAGTTGTGAACGTATTATATTGTATCATCATATGAAACTGAAATTCAGCGAAAAATCATTGGTTTGCTGGGACAAATACAGAAAGACGTAGGGGGAGATGGGGGTTAAGTGGCCACGGTGAAAAAACCGGCTATTGCATTTTTTTTTTTTTTGCCCCAAACAGTGCTATTTCCTACCTAGAAGTGCTCAAACTAGTTCTGACACACATCATCATTTTTCTCAGTGCGTTTTATAGAGGAAGTACAACTTTCCTGATTTTCATTCGTCTGAAGTAAGTTAAGTCATTTATATTATGCTTATTACGTCACTTACACGTGGAGCAATGATTTTTACAATTTTATTGTTTAATCAAGGCCTTTTGTCCTAGAGCTGTAATTCCTTGTTGGGTTTGATAGGGTCAATTGTGACACGGCGTCATATCAGAAGAAACGGCGACACTAATCGTGTGGGCGCTGAAGACCTTGCTGTCGTGCGCCCCAAACCCCTCTACTACTACTACTACTACTACTACTAATCGTCGGGAAAGCTTGCCAAGGTGTTTATAACAATAACAGTTAGCCCCATCCACGTATCACGCATAATATTACAGATTTGGCTGACTTCTAAATCATTTTATGTGCAAAAATCTCCACTGGTCGTTCTAACATATTGCGACAATTTTGAATTAATTAATATATAACGCCTAAACCGTCTCTATTCTGTTATATTTAACCTAATATAAATCCGATTAAAAGCACTCTGAAGCAGTTGCTATTGTTTCAGATACTAGGCATCAAAATGCATATAAAATTGTCCTGAAATCAGTGCAACAAACATGGATTCCTGTTGCGATGGTACTGACCACATTACACCCTTAGGTAGGGAGAAGTAGTCACTAAGCAGGCTTTCAGAAAAATTCATACAGGTCTTATATACAGTCCAGTCCCATTAATGTGACCATCGCCTATGTTCGATGTCGACGTGCACTAACCACTCACAGAAGGCAGGTGGCAGAAGTAGCAGTGGACGGTACAAAAAAAAGTGTCGGGGGGACGGGGAAAACAGTGCAGTCATTGTCGTAATGCGGAAACGGAGCGAGAGCGAGTTATCTGACGTCCGAAAGGGTATGATCATTGCCCTTAGGGCCAAGGGTCGAAGCATTTCGGAAACGTATAAGTATGTAAACTGCTCGCCCGGGTTCCGGGGTTCGATTCCCGGCGGGGTCAGGGATTTTCTCTGCCTCGTGATGGCTGGGTGTTGTGTGATGTCCTTAGGTTAGTTAGGTTTAAGTAGTTCTAAGTTCTAGGGGACTGATGACCATAGATGTTAAGTCCCATAGTGCTCAGAGGCATTTTAAACTGCTGCCGTGCCGCCGTCGTTAAAGGAATCGTGCGTGGCGAAGTGGCGCTATCTAAAACCCGCGCCGAGGCAACCGTGTGCACCACTGGCCACAGATGAGCGGGGTGAACGATTGCTGCGGAAACCTTTACTTGCGAAGAGACGTGAGCTGCGCGGGGTAACCGCGTGATCTGGGGAGCCTCGTCACGGACCGATGACCTCAGCAGTTTGGCCCCACAGGAACTGACCACTACCGAACAGACGTGGAACTGTTGAGCAACTGACCGCCCAGATCAAACAGTGGCCTACCAGCACTGTCTCCTCAATGATCGTTCGGTGATCGTTGCTGCGTTTGGACCACCGCAGCAGGTGCCTGGTCCATGCTCCAATACTGACTGCTGCTCACTGGCGACGAAGACTGGAACTAGCATGTCAGTACTAATACTTGACGTCCACTGGATGGTTATACGTCGCCTTTTCAAATTAATCACATTTTATGCTCCATCGAATAGATGGCCGTTTGTGTGTAGACAAGCGTTTTGATGTGCCAGCTGCGTCTTACAAGATCGACAACCTCATACTTTAGCTGCTAAGACGTGGTGACATGCTACACCAGAAAATACGATGTTCAGGAAATAAATAAAGATTGCAAGCTCAGCATGTGCGGTGCTTTCGTCAAGCGCTAGCGAAAATGCAACAAAGCTCTGCGCCTTTTTCGTGAACTGTGTCTCTAAATCCACTGCCATGTCCAGAATTCGGCGAGACATTGTTTGCTTTCACAAGCAAACCCCTTCAATTGCCTGCACCTCCCTTGGAAACAAACATTCTACAACTGCTACCATTCACGATTTTACGAGTGGTCCTACCGAAAACGGCTTGCCACTTGTCGCAATGATGTGAGCGACCGTGTAGCTTGCTTGGACTGCAGATTCAGTACTGTTTTTTCCGCTCTAGTTCACCTGAAAATTATAAACGCATTACAGAACACTATACCCTCCATATTACGAAACCGTCTTTAAACTTACGTCTCCTGGTATGCCGTTCTTAAGCCTGGCTACCAGTTCTCTGCGTGAAACGCCTTCTACCTGATCGTAGTGCGCTGCGTGAAGACGTGTATAATGTCGTTGTATACTGTACCTCTTCGCAGAATTAAATACTTTATGACATACACTACACTGCGGACAACCATCCCTGTCAATGAATAGAAAGGTATCCTCCAATAGAGGTACAGGGCTCCCGCGGCTAGTCATAGCTGTCATTGAACACGGATGATTGCGTCAGTTGCGGCTGCATGCGGCCAGGGGGCAGTGAGTTCGCTTTCCCCCTCCACGCCGGCTCCGAGCTGCCGCAGTGAGCGCTCCGGCTCCACGGAGCTTGGTGGGAACAGCCTGGTCTGGGGAATGTTTTCATGGCATTCCGTGGGTGACCCCGTCTTTCCAGAAGGCACAATGCATCAACACAAGTATGTATCTGCCACTGGGCACCATGTCTAATCCTACATGCAGTCTGTTTTTCTTCGGCAATGTCACGCAACTTGCAGTGTGCGTGCGAGGCTCGAAATCACCACGATGAGTGTACCGTACTTCCCTAGCGACCAAATTCCTCGGATCTAAACCCAGCCGAGAATATCTGGAACAACCTCGAGCGCAGCTGGCCATGGCACTGAAATCGGAATGGTTCCAGATCCATGTCGGTACCTTCCAGAACCTCACTGACGGTCTCCCCGTATCACACGGTCAGCTCTGGAAAAGGTGGCTTCCAGGTTTTTGACAGGTGGTCACATTAATGTGACTCGACAGTGTATATTATATTATTTTATTTTTCACTTAACAAGTGTGTGACATCTTATAATTTGTAGATTCAAAATGTGTGAGTGTAAAGGTTCTATCAACAATCATGGTTTGGTGAAAATTCGATTTCCCTTAGAATAGATACTTTACTCTACTTTCCCCTATTAACTACAGAATATTAATCTTCTACTTTTGTCGCATCTTGGTGTTTTTGATATTGATTTAACGGTTTTCCATTTTCTATACTAAAATAGTTATTCATTAATTCGTAGGGACAGGGAATCTCGGTTGCGATGACTGTCAGGTACCAGTTGATTTGTATAAAACATGGAATTTTGCTATTGGTGACAGAGTCTTACGAATTACCCGCATTGTGTAGAGAGCCATTACTTGAAATTTTTTGCTTTTGCTACGTACAGGCATTTCTGCTATTGATATTTACAGTATATAGGAACTTTTTATGTTACATGTTATTAATGATTTTGTCTGAAGTTCTAATGTTCATTGTTTCGGCGGAATAACACGAATTACCCACACTGTGTGGACAGACTTACCGTATATTAATAAATTTAAAAATAGCCCAGGCAGAACATAGCATTTCCAAAATGCTGGAGGACGCTGGACGTAAGTAAACAGAAAAGAATCGAAAAAGAACCTGTTACTTTCCAGCCTAAAATATACAGTGGGGTACGCCACAAATCAATCTGTCAGCACAGGGCAGATGTCGCCTTTGAGATGCAACCATTAACAACATTTCAACACAGATTGTGCAAAAGTGCCTAATTCGTCGATTAGAGAAACGGCACAGTGCCACAAAATCGGAAAATAAATGGAGGCACACACAGCGCGAGTAATTCTTTTGTTAGCGGCATAACGACACAGCTGGTCAATGGCTACCACATGACGGCATTGGTTGCCTCCAGTATGACTCTGACACGCACTGCCAACATCTCCTGCTACATACAGAGAACAGGCGCAGCACATGAATGGCCCCGTGCGAAGTTTAGCCAATTTTTGTAGACAATACTCCGACTGCTTATTCTCACCTTTGTTCTTGTTTACTTCTTCACATCTTAATCAGAGCACAATAGATGAGAATCATTGACGACGTCAGTTTTCTTCGGATTCTGCCATTCCCTACATTCATACCTCACGTTTTGTCTTCAACTGCCGCAGACATCCTCATACTCGAAGATCGTGACGATGTAGGTAGTTGACTCAGACGTAAATTCCTTTAAAAACTGATTCAGTGTGTTCCGGACATGCGCATCTAGTCGAAACTTCTGACCAATTATTATTATTATTATTATTATTATTATTATTATTATTATTATTATTATTTTATCCACGCAACGGCCCACACCTGACTTCAAACTGTTGTTGCCATTGGCGGTATCGCACTAGTGTATGTTACGGAGCTTGTGCGGCGGAGTGGTTGTTTGTTTGCTTTACTTAACACTAAGACACACGTCTAACCTAATTTCAGTTATACTGTTCTATTGAAGTTGTATCAGAGTTTCTGAATTTCTAGGGCCCCTCTCTACATCCTACCGCTGGAAAGGTAGGCCTTAATAAAACTGTAGTGCCGGAGACTCAAATTTGGTGGTGCTCTGGTCCAAATGTCTGATCTGCTACTACGTATGAATGCACGTTTGCTTGTGAATAATTCGGCACTTTTGATCAGCAGAGCGAATCCATCAACAATTAATCTAATCAATTAATCAATTGGTAGAGCACTTGCCCGCGAAAGGCAAAGGTCCCGAGTTCGAGTCTCGGTCGGGCACACAGTTTTAATCTGCCAGGAAGTTTCATATCAGCGCACACTCCGCTGCAGAGTGAAAATCTCATTCTGGAAACATCCCCAGGCTGTGGCTAAGCCATGTCTCCGCAATATCCTTTCTTTCAGGAGTGCTAGTTGTGCAAGTTTCGCAGGAGAGCTTCTGTAAAGTTTGGAAGGTAGGAGACGGATACTGGCAGAAGTAAAGCTGTGAGTACCGGGCGTGAGTCGTGCTTCGGTAGCTCAGTGGTAGAGCACTTGCCCGCGAAAGGCAAAGGTCCCGAGTTCGAGTCTCGGTCGGGCACACAGTTTTAATCTGCCAGGAAGTTTCATATCAGCGCACACTCCGCTGCAGAGTAAAAATCTCATTCTGGAAACAATTAATCTAATTTTTAAGCGTTTTACGTTTGTCGGTCAACCAACTATAGCTTCAAATTTTCTTGCGGTAGGCATTTGATGTATCTAAAAATTACAATACTTTAAAGCAAAAATGACTATTGCATGCTGCAAATAAATTTTTATTTCCTTTCTGTAACGCGTCTGGACAAACAAGTTAAATAAAAACATTTACACAATGTGATCAAAAGTATCCGGGCACGTGGCTAAAAATGAGCCCGTGGCTAAAAATGACTTACAAGTTCTTGGCGCCCTCCATCGCTAATGCTAGAATTCAGTATGGAGTGGGCCCACCATTAGTGTTGATGACAGCTTCCACTCTCGCAGGCATACGTTCAACCAGGTGCTAGGAGGTTTTATGGGAAGGGGCAGCTCATTCTTCACGAAGCGCTACACTCAGGACAGGTATCGTTGTCGGCCGGTGAGGCCCAGGACGAAGGCGGCGTTCCAAATATTCCGAAGGTGTTCTATACGATTCAGGTCAGGACTCTGTGCAGGCCAGTCCATTACTGGGATGTTATTGTTGTGTAACCACTCCGCCACAGCTGTACATTATGAACAGGTGCTTGATCGTGTCGAAAGATACAATCGCCATCCCCGAATTGTTCTTCAACAGTGGGAATCAAGAAGGTGTGTCCTGTGATAACGCCACGCAAAATAACAAGGGGTGCAAGCCCTTTCCGTGAAAAACACGACCACAACATAACACAACCGCGTCCGAATTTTACTGTTGGCACTATATACGCTGCCAGATGACGTTCACCGGGCATTGGCCATACCCACGCCCCGCCATCGTATCGCCACATTGTGTACCGTGATTCGTCACGCCACACAACGTTTATCCACTGTTCAATCGTCCAATGTTTACGCTCCTTACACCAAGCGAGGCATCGTTTGTCATTTACCGGCGTGATGTGTGGCTTTTGAGCTGCCGCTCGACCATGAAATCCAAGTTTGCTCAACTCCCGCCTAACTGTCATAGTACTTGCAGTGGATCCTGATGCAGTTTGGAATTCTTGTTTGATAGTCTGCATAGCTGTCTGCCTATTATACATTACGACCCTCTTCAACTGTCGGCGGTCTTGTCAGTCAACAGACGAGGTCAGCCTGTACACTTTTACGTTGCACGTTGTGTCCCTTTACGTTTCCACTTCACTATCACATCGGAAACAATGGACCTAGGGATGTTAAGGAGTGTGGAATTCTCACGTACAGACTTTGTCACAAGTGATACTTAATCGCCTGACCACGTCCGATGTCCGTGAGTTCCAGAGAAGGCCCCATTCTGCTCTCTCACGATGTCTAATGACTACTAAGGTCACTGATAAGAAGTACCTGGCAGTAGGTGGTACCACAATGCACCTGATACGAAAATCGTGTGTTTTTGAGGGTGTCGGGATACTTTTGATCACATAACGTATGTGCGGCATGTAAAGGGCGTTTTTCATTTAAATTGCTGCAATTTATAATTATATTTCCATTGCATCTGAAGATGTCTGTCGTGATAAGAGATTGAACATCACACACAAATTTATGCCGCAGACCACAACCTAATTCCCATAAAACCCTTGTCACCTGTGATGTCCAAACAACGGCCGCCAAAGCCTTCCATGTATGGTAACAGACAGGCGTCAATCACTATAGGAAATACAATTTGTTGCAAAGAGGAGCTATAGAAAGAAGTATCTGTCGAGGACATTTTAATTAATTCGACATTCAGAAATGCAGCATTATATTCAATGGAGACTATCGCCTCTAACAAGACACGCTACATCCGGGTTGAAGGAGAGGCATGAAAGATTTTGAGATGCAACTGGCCCATGAAAAAAGTGAACTTTACATGCACTGCTCGAGACAGGAACTGTATGAGAGTGCATAAACAGTTGAAGCACGACACGAAGGGGAGGCAGAGATGTGCCACGTACGTCATGTAGCTGGTCAACATGTTGACTGAGAAGACGTGGAGGTCAGCATGCTTCACCGCGAACAGTTGGGTGAAAGAAGTCATGCAAGACTGGAATGCGACGGGAATAAGACACAAAATCCATAAACAGCAACAGAAGGATATGCCCAGGTGCAGCGAAATAGTGGAAGACCATGGAAAGGAAGCACTCCGTCTTCAGGCCACAAATGGCCCATCGGGACCATCCGACCACCGTGTCATCCTCAGATGAAGATGCAGATAGGAGGGGCGTGTGGTCAGCACACCGCTCTCGCAGTCTTTATCATGGTTTTCCTTGACCGAAACCGCTACTATGAGGCCGTGTTGCTCCTCCATTGGAATCACGAGGCTGAATGCACCTGGGAAAACGGCAACTACGCATGGCGGCCCGGATGGTAATCCATCCAAGTGCCGGTCACGCCCAACAGCGCTTAACTTCAGTGATCTGTCGGGAACCGGTGTATCCACTGCGGCAAGGTCGTTGCCGCGGAAGACCATAGGTGGACTGATATCAGGATCAGAAATAAGATCAAAGCAAAGGAACGAGAGAATGAAGTATTGGGCGATAAATACGGTGTACTGAACTTGCCGCTCATGGTCCTAAATAGTCGAAACGAACCAAATAAGTACATAAATTTCTTAACAGTAAACGTCATTGTACTCATCTTCATCGCTGCACCAACCTATGACTTGTGAAAAGTGGAGCCAGTCTTCATCGAAGTTACAGTGTTTTAAATGAAAGGTACTCTGAACAAAGCACTTAATGCTTTATTGTTTCAACAAGAGTATCTGTTGTAAGGTGTCAGGCAAATCCAACACCTTCCATGAAAGCCTTGACATGATAGGCAAATCCAGTAGTATGTCACATAGCTCCGAATAAATCGTGACATTAAATTAACCAAAGTAATACGAGTAACGAGTGAGCAAATGGAATACCACAGACTGACACAAGAATGCCTAAATGCATGTCATATCTTCCCACCGTGAGACAGACGCATTTCCGAGGGGAGAAAGGAGAACAGAAGCCGAGAGCAGAACCGTGTTAAGCCAGAAGGCCCTACGATAAGGGACGGACAAAAAAATGGTTCAAATGGCTCTGAGCACTATGGGACTCAACTGCCGTGGTCATCAGTCCCCTAGAACTTAGAACTACTTAAACCTAACTAACCCCATCCTTGCCCGAGGCAGAATTCGAACCTGCGACAGTAGCAGTCTCACGGTTCCGGACTGCGCGCCTAGAACCGCGAGACCACCGCGGCCGGCTAGGGACGAATACCCACGTCGCCAACTAAGCGCTAGGACCATCCCCAAGCCCATGTTAAAAGCTAGATCCCTCCAGAAGAACAGTATAGATCTTACACCTAACACAAAAAGGGCCACTTTTTCGCGTCTCTGTTACGTCTGGACCACCCCCCAGCTATTGTTAAAAGCTAGAGCCCTCCAGAAGAACAGTATAGATCTTACGAAAGGACCACACCAGCTGCAAGTTTTAGCGTGAGACTTTTTCGCGTCTCTGTTACGTTGCAAACTTTAAAAACATTGTCCCACCACGAAAAGTATAGAGTTTCTCGTTGGATAGACAGAATTTTTGTAGGCGGAGCTGAAGGTTAACATTGAGACCCTGATTGGTCAGATGAAAACACAGCCAGATAGCTTTTTTAAACCAACTTCGGTAAATTGTAGTAAGGAGAAGTTAGGGGGAAGTAGCTTGCGAGACGGCGAGGTGAGTGGAGCTGTGCTGACCTCCGCCCCCTGACGAGCACCGACAAGGTAATGAACGCACGCGATGCCGCATAATAGCGCATAAAACTTCACTCAGAACTGCAGAAGTCTCATCTGTTACACCCCCTTTTTGCGTAATACTAGTGTCGATCGTCAATTGAAGCTCGTGGTGTTCACATTTGCCACTTGAAGTAAAAATCTGAAACGCGATGATTTTTCTGTTACAGAAGCCACATCAGCCACTGTAATTTATGATAACTTAAATAAGTAATTAAAGATAATTGAGGGTCACTGTAGACCATTTTGATAGTTTTCTCTCTTGTGAAACTTAATTTAAACCTAGATTATAGATGTGATATGGCATAGGTCATCCTTTGTGAAACTTAATTTAAACCTAGATTATAGATGTGATATGGCATAGGTCATCCTTCGATCCATTGTAGAGCTTGGAATATTCGTTCACATTTTTGTTGAACGCAGTTGGTTTTTACCATCCTGTATTAAAACATTTCCTTTTATCAATAGTGCAATTTATAAACAAGGTTTTGTGAGGAGAATAAAATTTCCAATGGTAAACTTAACTGCTTTTTCGACGTTATTTTACCAGCTAACTAAAAATAGGAAAGCCTTGAACCCCTTCCACTAAATTTAGTTAGTATTAAGATTCTTTTACAGGGAGTGCAGTGGAGCTGACGCTGAAACCATTAAGTATTTGGTTATATCATCGCTAGTCTCACTGAACTCTTCTGAATTCTACATGTCATGTGTGGTCTGGCGTCTCCTTACCAGCAACAGGTCCCAGGTTCAAACTAGTGAATTCCCTAAAAAACACGCTCAGAGCGTCGTTGCGCAAAAGTGGTAGGGAGACACGATATAGAAGAAACAGACACCACGCAGAATGTTAGACTGTGCTTGAAATGCTTAACGTATCTGAGTTAGAATTGCTTGTTATGCTCCAAAAAAGCGATGCACAGTAATTATTTTTGCCATAGGCGGCCAGCCGCCAGTATTCCGATATACTGATGTGTACTGAAAAAACTATAATATTTGGTGATTCAAGTAATTACTTAGCGGTATGAACGTCGTCAGTACATTAGGTGCTGTAATGTGATGTGTTGCAAAATATATTACGGATGGGAAGTCTTACTATTTATTTTTCGTCATAATATAGACATGCGCTTTTAATTTAGGCTAATAACGTCACTCCGTTGTACGAGAAGACTGTACAGCTATATAAAACCAGTCTGCTGACTGAAAAATACAAAAAAAAAAAAAAAAATACTTAGTCAGATGCGACCACTTTTCACCGAGACTCTATACCTCACTTGTGTCCTAGATCGTACAGTTCATATGCACCGATACATTGCAGAGCACAACACACAACTCTGGATGCCATTAAATACGGTGAACGTAAATAAATATATGTCCATTTTAACTGCGAATCGATGCACGAGAGCATATTTAACGCCACTTAAACATTACGACTCCCCGTGTTGCACAGCTGGCGTGTATTTTTGTGGTTACTGAATTCTGAACTTTAATCAGTGAACCGGTCTGAAAGTTCTATATTGCCATAACAGTGAGATCGCCTGACGGAAAATACCGACCGCTGGATGGGTTTTAAATATTTGAAGTGCTTGTCGGTATCCATATTGAGGCTGCACGCAACGTGAGCGTGGCGTGTCCGCATACCAACCCACCCACACGCACACGCGCACACACACACACACACACACACACACACACACACACAGAGAGAGAGAGAGAGAGAGAGAGAGAGAGAGAGAGAGAGAGAGACTGAGTGAGAGGAAACCATTCGGCGATGCCAGGGGCTCTGTGGGTATGTTGCGTCAAAAACGATGACTGACATCAAACGGCGCTGTAGTTGCCACAGTTGTTAATGAAGTTTAGCGTTTCGTACCATCTCTACACACTCAATTTTTTTTAAATCACATTATTACGCAGACATGCCACATCGATTTAGTCGTGTTACTCTGTTCCAATGGGTTACCTGCAAAAATAAATGACATTCGCTCCACTACGTCTTTTTAAAGTCCCTTATGTTCGGGAATCAGTTTGTTATGTCGTCTGCAGGTGTGTTCTGTTATGGTAAGAGGGACTCAGAGGGTTTCAAAAATTACTTGTTTGTGCACATTTAGTTCAAATATTAAATGCAGACCAGATCTCTCTGAATTAAAAAAATTACATATGAAAATTAAATTAATATAAGGTGTTTCAAATATGTTAACCTATCCGTCAACACCTGTCTTTCATTCTTAATGTGAACTATCCATTTCAATAGGAACATGTTGTTCCAAGAAAAATCATAAGTTAATTTTTTGCGGACTATAAAATTCGAATGCAACTTGAGAATTTTCTCTTTTGGAGTTTATAATCGTTACTGCTTTCGTATTTGCCTATCCGCTGGTCATTAGGGATTTTTGTAAGTTTTGTAACTTTTATTCTTTTTATTCCCACGGTCTTTTGTAAGTGACAGCCCTGTTTAAAACAGTATATGGTTCATTCTCACATATCGTACTACAATACTCGACCGTTAGCTCCAATGGAATTTTGTATGTTGTGGATGCTTGGATTGGACATAGTCTGTTATTTTATTTGTATTTTGATTTTATTAGGAGGAGAAAGGAGAAGATTTGCGTTTAACGTCCTATCGACAACGAGGCCATTAGGGAAGACGCACAAGCTCGGGTTAGGGAAGAATGGAGAAGGAAACCGGCCGTGTTCTTTCGTGTGAATCATCCCGGCATTTGCCTTAGGCGATTTAGGAAAATCATGGAAAACCTAAATCGGACCGGCCAGACTTGCTTTTGAATCGTCGTCCTCCCGAATGCGAATCCAGTTTGCTAACCACTGCGCTGCCCCGGTCGTTATTTTATTAGGAGGCAATCTGCTTCTGTAAATATTAGTTTGTCTACATGGTACGCTGTTAGTGTTACTGGAAGTTACACGTTTTATTAATATGTCCTCTGTATCAGTGTTCTACTGTACGGATGCCACCATACCTTCTTTGCTGGCAGCAACTTTAATTTTGATTCATGTTAAATTGGCGCTGTACCACCTCTTATGACTATGGAGGCTACGACTTAGCTTAGCTGGGGGCCTTCCTTTCGCGACAGGGCGTTATTTCCGTCTATATATTTTACTGAGAGACGGCTTCCACGTCTAAATTTTTCCGTGGTCTTTGTTTTAATATTTATAACATAAATTAAAAAAATTGTCTTGTAGTTTACCCTGTGGAAGTTACCAAAAGGATTTTTTCCATTTTCTTTAGATCAATTCCTTGGCACCAGAGGATGCAATTGCACATTCACGAAACTAGTTGTAATGGAGGAGTTCAATAAATCTGTTCAAGGCGGTTATTTATTCAAATGGATTTCTGCAGCTACGGCTGCTCCACTCATCAGCTGATTTACAAATGCTGCAATAATCTACACTGATTAGGTGGAACGGTTCAGTAAGAATGCACTATCATATGATGCAGAGGTTAGTTGGCACAGACGCTTGCAGTTTGGTCAGACTGGTGTCAGTGACGAAGAACAAAATGGCAGATCATTTCTCCTTGGAGAATACAGGATCGTAAGAGAAATAGAGGCCGTGGTGCTCGATAATCGCCCGATAGTGGAAACAGTGGAAGTAGCTAACGGGTCAGTTTGAACACGACCAAGGTCGCGTCCTGGTGGGTTCCGCGAGTACACACGCTCATTCCAAAAACCGTACGAACGGAAGCGGAGTGGAAATGTTGCAGCTGTCTCTAGATGGCTTCTTTAGCTGTCTAATCACACTGGAAGCATGCTGGATATATCACAACGACTCCGAGACAAAGAAGTAACGGAAACAGCAGCAACATACGGACCCACGGCCGACGAAAAAGGCGGAAACCTAACCATCGTCGGGCTATGTGACGCTGAGTGTTTTCTGGGACTACCACGTATTATGCTCGTCAGCGGAAAACCGTCTCAGACGCAAACAGCCGTAATCACGGGACTAGGTGACATTTCTGGAAACCGGAAACCTTCTCTGTAGGAATCACCATGTGTTCTGAAAACAACGACCGTTTGTAATTCATCTCGCTCTGTTCATCCACGAGACCCAGAAAAAGGGAGATACTGGCGTTCAGGTTGGTGCCGTGTTCCTAGAGTTGTAAAAGTACTGTAGGCGACCGTAGACTGTCATAAATAAGCGTACGGTAGTTTTGCTAGCAGCCTCGGTTAGTCAAGATCGTAACCGCATTACCTATACATTAAGTGTGTTGCGTGACGTTACCACAAAGCGATGCCTTTGTTTGCGTAAGCGATCATTTTCTAAATAGATTCCCCCTAGAAACTGGAACCTGTGAACCGTCTAGAAACTGAGTCAGGATATATAAAGGGCTGTATGACCAGTGGAACATTTTTGTTCTATATAGTTATCCCTCTCTTATTTTTAAAATGCAGTAGTTTAGCAAATTTGAAATAGACAATGTTTAATTCGGAATGAAAATTGGTGATTTGTGACGACAAACACACGGATGTTTGAGTAAAAATTACAGAAAATACAGATTTATCGTATAGTGCTAAAAACGCAGTTTGCTCAAACAAAGGTAAAATTTAAAAAAAAAGCTAAACAAAAACATATCAAACACTGCTTTAATATCTTGTCGAGCTTATATAAAACATGTTTCTGTTATTCGTAAACAACTTTCGCACGTATCAGGAATAACTGCGAACTCTTTCCCTTGATCATGATGAAGAACCTTCTATTGAGTACGAAATAACAACACTAATTATATAGATTTTTTAATGTTTATACCTGTGAATTATATTTGCAGAAATTAACTGCTATGATTACATGAATGCGCAAAAGTAACCTTATCATCTAATTTTTATTACTTACAAAATGCAATTTACATTTTGTAAGAATAAAAAATACACAATGGCCTAAATTAAACGGTGGAAAACAAACAGACAGACAAAAAACAAAGAGGAGCAGTCTGCTCGCAGTCTCTCAAAAAATGGCTCTGAGCACTATGGGACTCAACTGCTGTGGTCATCAGTCCCCTAGAACTTAGAACTACTTAAACCTAACTGACCTAAGGACATCACACACACCGATGCCCGGGGCAGGATTCGAACCTGCGACCGTAGCAGCAGCGCGGCTCCGGACTGGTGCGCCTAGAACCGCACGGCCACCGCGGCCGGCTCGCAGTCTCTCTCTTACATGTTCTTCCATGTGTCGTCCCTTACCAGTGCTACCAATATTACCCGTAGTCCTACGTCATACAAAATCCTTTACGTACTGTACCAAAAATACGGCACCGTAGTTTTGGTAGAGCGCAACTCTTCGTGTTCCTTAACTCCTAGAAGGCGTTGATACAGTTCCGCACTGCTACGTTGTGGACAAAATGTAGAACATCAACCAAATGTGTGACTGGACTGAAGAGTTTCTAGCAGAAAGAACATAGTATGTAATTTTCAACAGACAGATAACTTCAAATGTAAAAGTAATTTCGTGTTCATCTTCGCGTGGTGTGGCCGCGTGGTTTGAGGCGCCATGTGACGGATTGCGCGGCCCCTGCCGCCGGAGGTTCGAGTCCTCCCTCGGGCATGGGCGTGTGTGTGTTGTTAGTGTAGTTAGTGTAAGTAGGGACCGACGAGCTCAGCAGTTTGGTCCCTTACGAATTCATACACATTTGAATATTTTTTCGTGCTCATCAGAACGGAGTAATGTAGGATCCTTACTGTTCACAACATGTATAAATAACCTAGTGGACAACGTCGAAAATTCTATGACGCTTTCCGCGAACGGTGCTTTTGTACAGAGGGAAGTCGCGACGCTAGAAATTTGTACAGAAATGCAGGAGGACCGGCAGAAGTTTGACGCTTAATGTAGGGATTATCAGACGAGCGTCAACATAAATAATTGTCTCGTATTTCTCCTAAATAGGTAGAAATAGCTATTACTAAATAATGACTCGATTACAGAACAGTCACTAGAAGCAGTCACATCCATAAAATATCTAGGAGAATGGCCAGGGACACTGCAGCGGCGCGGTTCCTTCCGTCCCTTTACGACGGACCTGCACCTACCTGTGAACATTGTCTCAGCAGGTCATCAGTAGGGAAGCCAAGCGAACCGCACTGTACTTCGACGTGAACCAGGCTGCAATTAAAGTCACTGATCTACGTTTCGGGAGAAAGTTTTCCACACGAAATGAAAGTTTGGAAATTTTGTCTTCAATTAATATATTCTGAAACTTAGGTGAACAAGTATCACTGCAAAGCCAGTGCTAGTCTTAACACAGTCACTCACAATCCCTTTCACTCACGTTAGCAAGTTTATGGTGTTGCGTTTCCCGAAAACGTAATAGCTACAAAAATACGGATTGTTTTTTATTGAGAATGCTCGACAAAAATATAAGTCTGTCGGTACCTAATGCAGTCACAGTTTTTAGCCACCGACCTGCTCAATGCGCCATGCGTAATTTATGTCTTTCCTCCTCATAAAATTCATTTAAAAATTCCGAAATTTCTACCCACCCATCGGAATAATTATGCCGTCACTTTCCAACACTTTTGATGTATGAAACACTGCTAGATCCGGCAACTTATCATTTCCATCGGAACTACTACTACACGCGTTAGAACTGTTTCATGGCTAGGCTCCAACTCCTCTCTAGAATATGCTTTATCACTGGTCAGTTTACTCAGCAGCCAATAGCAAAACAACATTCTCCCGCGTCAGTCCACGCTTTTCATCAATAACCAATCGCAAACTAGTAAACCTAACGACTGCACTTTTTACCGACGTAATTATCTAATATGCATAAAATTATTTACTATTACTGAATCAAGTGTCCCTTAACCATAAACTTACTTTACATATCTACACTTCTGGAAGTGGAAACAAGAACACATTGACACCGGTGTGTCAGACCCACCATACTTGCTCCGGACACTGCGAGAGGGCTGTACAAGCAATGATCACACGCACGGCACAGCGGACACACCAGGAACCGCGGTGTTGGCCGTCGAATGGCGCTAGCTGCGCAGCATTTGTGCACCGCCGCCGTCAGTGTCAGCCAGTTTGCCGTGGCATACGGAGCTCCATCGCAGTCTTTAACACTGGTAGCATGCCGCGACAACGTGGACGTGAACCGTATGTGCAGTTGACGGACTTTGAGCGAGGGCGTATAGTGGGCATGCGGGAGGCCGGGTGGACGTACCGCCGAATTGCTCAACACGTGGGGCGTGAGGTCTCCACAGTACATCGATGTTGTCGCCAGTGGTCGGCGGAAGGTGCATGTGCCCGTCGACCTGGGACCGGACCGCAGCGACGCACGGATCCACGCCAAGACCGTAGGATCCTACGCAGTGCCGTAGGGGACCGCATCGCCAGTTCCCAGCAAATTAGAGACACTGTTGCTCCTGGGGTATCGGCGAGGACCATTCGCAACCGTCTTCATGAAGCTGGGCTACGGTCCCGCATACCGTTAGGCCGTCTTCCGCTCACGCCCCAACATCGTGCAGCCCGCCTCCAGTGGTGTCGCGACAGGCGTGAATAGAGGGACGAATGGAGACGTGTCGTCTTCAGCGATGAGAGTCGCTTGTGCCTTGGTGCCAATGATGGTCGTATGCGTGTTTGGCGCCGTGCAGGTGAGCGCCACAATCAGGACTGCATACGACCGAGGCACACAGGGCCAACACCCGGCATCATGGTGTGGGGAGCGATCTCCTACACTGGCCGTACACCTCTGGTGATCGTCGAGGGGACACTGAATAGTGTACGGTACATCCAAACCGTCATCGAACCCATCGTTCTACCATTCCTAGACCGGCAAGGGAACTTGCTGTTCCAACAGGACAATGCACGTCCGCATGTATCCCGTGCCACCCAACGTGCTCTAGAAGGTGTAAGTCAACTACCCTGGCCAGCAAGATCTCCGGATCTGGCCCCCATTGAGCATGTTTGGGACTGGATGAAGCGTCGTCTCACGCGGTCTGCACGTCCAGCACGAACGCTGGTCCAACTGAGGCGCCAGGTGGAAATGGCATGGCAAGCCGTTCCACAGGACTACATCCAGCATCTCTACGATCGTCTCCATGGGAGAATAGCAGCCTGTATTGCTGCGAAAGGTGGATATACACTGTACTAGTGCCAACATTGTGCATGCTCTGTTGCCTGTGTCTATGTGCCTGTGGTTCTGTAAGTGTGATCATGTGACGTATCTGACCCCAGGAATGTGTCAATAAGGTTTCCCCTTCCTGGGACAATGAATTCACGGTGTTCTTATTTCAATTTCCAGCAGTGTATTTTACAAAAACGCCCTTTTTCCACGTCCATACTTCTTCGGAATGTTCCCACACTAAATCACACTACATAACTCGTTAAACAATTATCTTCATATTAACCTTAAACCACACCCAAGCATCATTCATACTGCTAAAACACATTTATAACATTTTATGTACAAAAAAAACATAATAACACTTTATGAAAATACTAAAACAGTTTATGAAAAACATTCTATTACTTTAGTGCACTCTAGTGGTCACAATCGAAACTAAATCACAGTCCCCTATCCAATACTGTCCTCTATCGGCTGATACATAAACTACGTGCGTCTCCAGTCTCGTGTCACCATCTGTCACTACCCAGCTCTGAGACCCATCTGCCACTTAACCGCCTCCAAGGCTACGCCGCAACACATTTGAAGTGGAACGACCACATTAAACTAATCGCTGGTAAGGAAGATGCCAGTCCACCCACAAAGGAGGCAGGTTACAAGACCCTCGTTCGAACAATTCTCGAAACCTATTCGTCATTGTGGGATCTGTATCAGAGGACATAGAGAAGATACAAAGAAGAGCAGCCCGTTTTGTAACGGGTTCGTTCAGTAAGCATGAAAGCATCACGGAGATGGTTATGCAACTCCACTGTCAGTCGCTGCAAGAAAAGCGTCCTGCTACATGTTGAAGTTCTGTGAGCGTACGTTCCTAGAGGAGTCAATCGACGTATATCTTACTCTTATACAAATACCGTAAAGGTAAAAGTACAGAAGTTCGTGCCCGCACGGAAATTTACCATTAATCGTGACTGAAATAGGGAAATGAGGGAAATGACATTTGAGCACAAAGTACTCTCCACCACACACTGTAAGGAGGCTTATGAAGTGTAGATGTAGATTTAGTACGAAAAGCTGTCGAGACGTAGTGTCACTGGAAACTATCCAAGAGGGTGTTTCTGCCCCACAGAAAAATCCCAGTTCAGTCTGCTCATGACACAATCAGTATGCTTCTTGTGATTCTTCAGTTTCTCCCGGCGTATTTGTTGGTCGAACAGTCCACAGGCATACTGCCGGTTCATAGTGTCCAACGGGCACAGTATTGCGGCGGTCAGACATGTCGCCATCGTCAGGTGCGCTGACGAACTCAGCTCCTGAGGGCGGGCGGCCGATTTAAATCCCCACCCCGGTCGCGGACATCGTCAGTGCAGTGGAACAGCTTGTAGCGCGATTACCACAAGCAGCAGAAGAAGTGCGTCGGGAAACCTGCCTGGCTCTGACCAGAACTCAACCTACGAAGACTAACATTACCAATAGAGAGACGGCGGCCATTCGGGACATAAAAGAGTGCTCTGAGATTGTTATGTTACCTGCTCACAAAGGCAATGCTCACAAAGGCAATGCCACTGTTGCTTTTTCCCGTAAGGACTACATTGAGAAGATGCAGCGCCTGCTAGATGACGACTCCTATAGGAAGATCAACGCTGGCCACACGAAGAAGGTGGAGAACAAGACCAGGACTCTACTCAAGGACACGGATATACCAGAGGGAATTGACAACTCAAGGACCTGTACCACCAAGATTCTACGGACTCCCTAAGGTCCACAAAGAGGGGGTACCTATGCGCCCGATTGTCAGCAATTAAGGCACCTACTTTGTTGTTGTTGTTGTGGTCTTCAGTCCTGAGATTGGTTTGATGCAGCTCTCCACACTAAACTATCCTCTGCAAGCTCCTTCATCTCCCAGTACCTACTGCAACCTACATCCTTCTGAATCTGCTTAATGTATTCATCTCTTGGTCTCCCTCTATGATTTTTACCCTCCACCCTGCCCTCCAATGCTAAATTTGTAATTCCTTGATACTTCAGGACATGTCCTACCAACCGATCCCTTCTTCTAATCAAGTTGTGAAACAAACTTCTCTTCTCCCCAATCCTATTCAATACCTCCTCATTAGTTACGTGATCTATCCACCTAATCTTCAACATTCTTCTCTAGCACCACATTTCGAAAGCTTCTATTCTCTTCTTGTCCAAACTATTTATTGTCCATGTTTCACTTCCATACATGGATACACTCCATACAAATACTTTCAGAAACGACTTCCTGACACTTAAATCAGTACTCAATGCCGGCCGCGGTGGCCCTGCGGTTCTGGGCACTTCATTCCGGAACCGCGTGACTGCTATGGTCGCTGGTTCGTATCCTGCCTCGGGCATGGATGTGTGTGATGTCCTTAGGTTAGTTAGGTTTACGTAGTTCTAAGTTCTAGGGGACTGATGACCACAGCAGTTGAGTCCCATAGTGCTCAGAGCCATTTGAACCATTTTTGAATACTCGATGTTAACAAATTTCCTTATTGAGAAACGCTTTCCTTGACGTTGCAAATAAATGGAGTACTTCAAGGAGGAGGTCTTGGCATCATCCAATTGGAAACCTACTGGTTTCTTCAGTTATGTCGATGAGACATTCGTCATCTGGCCCCATGGTAGAAACAAGCTCCTGGATTTCCTTACACACAACTCCATACATCCGAACATCAAATTGACTATGGGGACCGAATCAGAAGGAAGATTACCATTCCTGGACGTCATGGTCAAGAGAAGAGCTGATGGTACCCTGAGCCACGGTGTGTACAGGAAGAAAACGAACACATTGACCTGTACCTGCATGCCACAAGCCTTCTCAGAGGAGTGGAGTACTAAAAACACTAGTACACAGGGCGCGCAGCATCTCAGACGCAGAGAATCTGCCCCAGGAATTGGAACACCTCAAAACCGTGTTCCGAAAAAAACAACCTGTGGAGACGGATGAAGTCACGGAAGAAGAGGTAGCCACTGCCTTTATTCCGTACAATGGCGCACAATCGGGGAAAATCGGCTGTATATTAAAGAAACACCGTGTTAAAACCGTCTTTTGCCCGCCCAATAAAACACGGGCATTACTGGGAAGTGTGAAAGATGACCTCGGTTTGAGGAAGGCCGGCATATACCAAATTCCTTGAGTGTGGGAAGACTTATATCGGACAAACAGTACGCACCATCGAAGATCGTTGCCGAGAACATCAAAGGCACACTCGACTGAAATATCCAAATACGTCTGCGGTAGCAGAGCACTGTTTGTCCGAGTAACACGAGGTGGATTATGAACGGCCCAAGATCCTGGCTCAGACCTCTAAATACTGGGACAGCGTTATAAGGGAGGCTATCGAAATTCGCACCAGGGAAGATCTTATCAACCTAAATTGCGGCTACAATCTTTGCAAGGTTTGGGACCCGGCATTAAATGTAATTAAGAAAACTCTCAGCAAGAAGTACGAAATGGCGACCAGGACGACGTATCGAGCACATCGACGCTACGACAGATTCCGACGCTCACGTCTTCGCGACCGCCGGCGCCCGGGCGCGGACTGTGAAGAGAGCGGCCCGCGGGGGGAGGGGATTTAAATCGGCCGCCCGCCCGCAGGAGCTCAGTTCGTCAGCGCACCTGACGGTGGCGACATGTCTGATCGCCGAAATACTGTGCCCGTTGGACACTATGAACCGGCAGTATACCCTTCGACTGTTCGAGTATACTTCTTCTTAGGGCTATCAAATTTTGACTCGAACCCTGTATTATTCCAGCAAGGCACCAAGTCACTTCTACCTCTACAGCTGGATGAAGAAACCATTGCATAATAGCCATTTCAAGACAAGGTAAATTTCTAGGTATATCTTCGATTGGCCAGCCAAGACGCAGCACTGCACCAAGTACACTACTGGCCATTAAAATTGCTACACCAAGAAGAAGCGCATATGATACACAGGTATTCATTGGACAAATATATTATACTAGAACTGACATGTGATTACATTTTCACGCAATTGGTTTGCATAGATCCTACGAAATCAGTACCCAGAACAACCACCTCTGGCCGTAATAACGGCCTTGAACGCCTGGGCATTGAGTCAGGCAGAGCTTGGATGGCGTGAACAGGTACAGCTGCCCAAGCTGCTTCAACACGATACCTCAGTTCATCAAGAATAGTGACTGGCATATTGTGACCAGCCAATTGCTCGGCCACCATTGACCAGACGTTTACAATTGGTGAGAGATCTGGAGAGTGTGCTGGCCAGCACAGCAGCCTGTGTCCAGAAAGGCCCGCACGGGATCTGCAACATGAGATCGTGCATTATCCTGCTGAAATGTAGGGTTTCGCAGGGATCGAATGTATGGTAGAGCCACGGGTCGTAACACATCTGAAATGTAACGTCCACTGTTCAAAGTGCCATAATGCGAACAAGAGGTGACCGAGACGTGTAACCAATGGCACCCCATACCATCACGCCGGGTGATACGCCAGTATGGCGTTGACGAATACACGCTTCCAATGTGTGCGTTCACAGCGATGTCACCAAACACGAATGCGACCATCATGATGCTGTAAACAGAACCTGGATTCGTCCGAAAAAATGACGTTTTGCCATTCGTGCACCCAGGTTCGTGGTTGATCACACCATCGCAGGCGCTCCTGTCTGTGATGCAGCGTCAATTGTAACCACAGCCATGGTTTCCGAGCTGATAGTCCATGCTGATGCAAACGTCGTCGAACTATTCGTGCAGATCGTTGCTGTCTTGCAAATGTCCCCATCTGTTGACTGAGGGATCGAGACGTGGCTGCACGATCCGTTACAGCCATGCGGATAAGATGCCTGTCATCTCGACTGCTAGTGATGCGAGGCCGTTGGGATCCAGCACGGCGTTCCGTATTACCCTCCTGAACCCACCGATTCCATATTCTGCTAACAGTCATTGGATCTCGACGAACGCGAGCAGCAATGTCGCGATACGACAAACCGCAATCGCGATAGGCTACATTCGGACCTTTATCAAAGTCGAAAACGTGATGGTACGCATTTCTCCTCGTTACACGAGGCATCGCAACAACGTTTCACCAGGCAACGCCGGTCAACAGGTGTATGTGTATGAGAAATCGGTTGGAAACTTTCCTCTTGTCAACACGTTGTAGGTGTCACCACCGGCGCCAACCCTGTGTGAATTCTCTGAAAAGCTAATCATTTGCATATCACAGCATCTTCTTCCTGTCGGTTAAATTTCGCGTCTGTAGCACGTCATCTTCGTGGTGTAGCAATTTTAATGGCCAGTAGTATAATTCGTCGTTGGGAAGAATGTGCCTCAGTAAAGGGTGAAAAGGACGAACAAATCAACAATTTCCATGGTCGCAGCTTGATTTCTTCAACGTGATAAAACTCTGAGTAGTCCTCGCACAAAGCAGTAGGCTAATATACGCATAGCATTTCGTAAGCTGGCCTCAGTTCCTGTGGATGTGTTCAATCATACCTCGTGGAAGTTTCTGGTGCGTTCCTCTCTCTCTCTAGTTGTAGCCGCTCAATTAACTTGCTTTTTTCGAATTATGAAGTTTTAAATACACTTCGTTAGTCAGCGCCACCGTAAAACATAGCAGCTAATCTTCTCATAACACACATTAATCGGCCACTGCGCAACATTTTAGACGGCGCGTGTGCCCGTTTATCCTTTCGTGTTTGTCCCCAATAAATGGGAGTTTTGATAAGCCTTTGTAATAATCACGGATTAGCAGCTTTTGTGCAGCTAATAAACTGCATTCAGCTCCATAACAAGCGCGCGTATCAGATATTTGCAGAGCGACACTGAAAGCAAAACACAATTACAAAGAGGGCACGTTATCGAAGGAAATTTTGATCACACATGCGGTTGTTAGCAAATCAACAAGTAGACGTCTTTATTTTTATATTACACACATAATTTTGTGAAAAAACTGAAAATGACGATGAGCAGAAAAGGGACCTGTATTCATGCTCACGACTGAGAATCAAAACAGAATAATATGTTATAGGAACTGGAATTTAGATTAAAAAGACTTCGATACGCTGATGAAAGCTTTGCATATCGAGAGTCAGATACTATTACGAAATGATAGTGGTAGTATACTCACAGTTTTATATTTTCATCCTCCGAAATGAGAGTTTCATAGAAGCAAGGTATAAATCAATTAGGAACTGTGTCTGTATTTTTATTGTAATAGTTAAGAGAAGTGACTGAATGTACAAGTAACGGAATTTTAAGGGATGAATTATCCTACTCACTGGAAAATTCCAGATATAAAAGTAATACTTAGAATCATCAATGCATCTTGTTTGAGTTTAAAATACAACGCAAGTACTTTGAACAGATTTAGCAACAAATTGTGGCATTTTGTGACTTCCTGGTCAGATGCTTCATTTACATCGTGATTCAGCTGCCGCTGTTTATGGGTTTTATGCAACTCGTAACGCCTTCAAAAGTACATGCGAGATTTTCGTATCTCAATGCTCAAATTGTTATGGGAATCGGTAGATTGAGTGCCGCGAGTAATGAGTGTAGTGGGGAGGGCACTACGAATATAGTGTGTGAATAGTATGTTGGAGATGTGGGTCTCGCGAGGAGCGTACCAGAGATAAATCTCTGCAGTCGCACTATACCCTGTGTCCTCGGTGGCTCACACGGATAGTGCGTCTGCCATGTAAGCTGGAGAGCGCGGGTTCGAGTCCCGGTCGGAGCACACATTTTCAACTGTCCCCGTTCATATTGTAAGTAGCCTGTTTATGTGTTTATATGTTGGCAGCGCTATGTAGCGCCCTCCATTAATAACTCTGACAGAGCTGCGCGCATTCTGTAAGAGACTATGTGTTGTAAGTTAACAGTCAGCGGTGGTGGAAGTTGGGAGTGAGTATTCAGCAGTGATGGAGGTTAGATGTTAATAATTAGCAGTGTTGGAGTTTTGCAGTACTAGCGTGAGCAGACGGTCTGAATCTATAACCGTCATTGAGATTTATTACTGTTGATTATGTAATTGTTGAACTGGTTGTCACGTTCGTAAGATAAATACATTGTTTGGTCTTTCCTTTGCTAACCACATGCCTATCAGAACCTTCAGCAGTTAGAATCTTTTATTTAGCTGCCAGTACTGGTGATTGCGGCATTGCTGTTGTTCGTGTGATGAAGATTTTTTGTGAGTTAAGTGGCTTATGAAATGTATAGGTTATTGTTAGGATTTCTTCTAACTCAGGGCCATACTTTTGTATTAATTATTTGAAGCCAGGTTAATTTTAAAGCAGTCAGATCGCGTTATCCTTGAATATTGTTAGTAATTAACGAATATAATAAGTTTGAGCTGTATTAGTCAAGGCAAATCCTGTGGGTCGGATATGAAATGATAAAGACAAGCAAAGAGACAGTACATTCAATTTCACTCGGCAATATAAGCAAAAACAAATTATTATTAAGTTTCAATATTTATCAGCGCCTGTAAGTAGTTAATGGTCTGGATTTCAGTGTAATTTCATTCTTTGAGAGCTGCAAGATCACCACTTGTGAAAGAACAGGTACCACCTTCACATAATTACAATATTGCTTTGAGTGGTTTTCGAAGATGAAATTATCCTACGCTACAGAGTGTACTGCGAGTGGGATACTATGAACCTACAAAACATTGTTTAGATCGGGCGCCCGCAATTTTAGACACACAAATAAATTTGCATAGAAGCGTCTGAACCCAAGGTACTAGTTCGACTCTATGCTATTGATAAATTTAAACGAATAACTATTTATGGTTCTGGAAGGAAACTTTTGTTTGCTTGGTTGAAAAACGAGGCGTAGACTGATAAATAATAAGTAAAAACAGTGAATATGGGATTAATCATCAAAACTGTTTAACATTCTTGAATCATGCACACGCCGGTTCTCTCTAGCGCAATTTGAATATTGATAGCTGCGGCCCGATGTGGATGTCATCGTTTGTTGCCCAGGAACAAGAATACGCCATTCCGCGAAGTGGCGAGCCGGTAGGCAGTCGCGCTCCGATTTAGGGCTGTGTGAGCCGGCCGGAGTGGCCGTGCGGTTCTAGGCGCTACAGTCTGGAACCGAGCGACCGTTACGGTCGCAGGTTCGAATCCTGCCTCGGGCATGGATGTGTGTGATGTCCTTAGGTTAGTTAGGTTTCATTAGTTGTAAGTTCTAGGTGACTGATGACCTCAGACGTTAAGTCGCATAGTGCTCAGAGCCATTTGAACCATTTTTAAGGGCTGTGTGCTGGATGGTGTGGGATGGTATGACGACTCATTCTGTGACAGTTTTGGTACGGCAACCACTATAGCTACTAAAGTAGTTGTGTAATTTCTTACCGACACAACTGAGCTCTCACCGTTGGATGGTGGTACGGGACTGGAAGTCCCATCGCCAAACCTCCAACGGGAAATAAAACGATATTGTAATATAGGGAACCTTCACTACTACATCAAGATAGTCGGCCTGCTGCTAAACTGGTGGTACTTCACAGAAACCTACCAGAACAACAAAAATGTGGGGGCATTGAATTTAGTGACTGCAGGCGCATGGTGCTGTTGGTTAGCCGCGCTGGCTGCGGAGCGTTTTCCTTGTCTGTGAACAGCTGAATACCGAGAAAGCGGTTCCCTCGTCCCGTGTTCGTTGACCTCAGTCATCTGTATTCGACCAGACTAACACCCTACATTCTTGCTGCGCTAACGGCAGCGTGGAATTACCTAACTGTCTCAAAACGGTGTAGATGGTAATGCTGAGCGTCGGCTTTGACAATATCTGAATTTTTCTGCCTGTTCCTCAAAGTTTCTTGCTTTTCGGCTTTGTGGTTACATGCGCTTTATGCTGTCTGGCCGTAGTGAGTGGCCCATTAGGTTGTTAAATGTCTTTTTGCTGTAGTTGTTGGAAGCAGGCATTATGAGTCGCTGTGAAGCTTATAATATAATAAAATGATAATATAATAGGGTAGGGAATGAATGATAATATAATGTTGGAATGTGTGGCTTTTTTAAAATGGATGAATTAAAGAGATTAATTCTTTGGCATGAAGGACAAGCACAATAAGCTAGGCATTGCCTGTAACGGGAAAGGAATCATTTTAGTTTATATTTATATAAATAAATCGTCTTCATAGTATTTTATGCGTACCAATTATTAATATTATGTCCGATCGCCGTCTCCTTGACTGTGGCCGTGTTGTTATATTCGGATCTTCGTAAATTTTCCGAAGTACACAGGTGGGCATCCGTTCTTCTTATTGCATTACTACTTGAAATAATAATAACTCTCACAAATATATTTCTGTTCGATGCACATAGAAAATACACACAATGGCGGTCTGCAATTACTCGCTAAAAAATGGCGGTTCTCACTCGTTCACTCCCTGAGCAAAACCTTCCTTCCAACAACTCGTACAAGAACAAAAACTGCTCTGTCTTTTAACATCTGAAAGTCAAAAATACCTGACGGTAGGCACAGGCTCTACGCTGGGCTACTACCACCTCACCTTTTCTCTTTGCTTTTAAAGAGGGTGAAAACATAAAAGTAAGAAATGCAAAAGGTATATCACAAGCTGTGCAACAATTTGTCAGATTAAACGCATCGAGTGATCAGCTGCCGTGATTTTTGTAACGTCCGATGTTTTTCGATGCGTATTTGTGTGATATGTCCACCCGGAAGCAAACTGTAATTTTTATGTTCTTAGTGTGTGGCCGGCCGCTGTGACCGCGCTGTTCTAGACGCTGCAATCCGGAACCGCGCTGCTGCTACTTTCTCAGGTTCGAATCCTGCCTCTTGCATGGCTGTGTGCGATGTCCTTAGGTTAGTTAGGTTTAAGTAGGTGTATGTCTAGGGGATTGATGACCTCAGATGTTAAGTCCCACAGTGTTTACAGCCATTTGAACGTTACTGTGTGTTGTTCTGTTTCATGTACGTCAGTAGCTCCCAGCGGGCAGTTGCCACTTCCAGTTCTAGGAGCCCCGTCATCTCGAAACTTGGGCTGTTTGCGTGTCGGACGTGTTTAGGTTATAATGTCAACAGAGAAGTACCTCGCGAGCACGTGTTATTTCCTAGTAGGGGCGTCGCCAAGTTGATATTCGTGTATTTGAGCATGGGACGTAGATTACTCCTTCCCGTTTTGTATTCATGTCGTCTCATTCGTTTTAATGCTTCTAGAGAGCAGTTGTTACGACATGTATCTGTTATGTCGATGGCTGGTGTTTATCTATCAAATTTCACTGGAAAAAACATGCTTCATTTTTTTCATTGTCTATAGGCTCTTCAAGCTATGTGATAAGCAAGCTCATGTGAGTGGCAAGCTTACTACGTCGCAGACAATACTTAGAATCATTATCATGAGTGGATTGTACATGTGTGATACGTATCTTTTCTGTTCCCAGTTCGTCCTGTTTATGTTCACGAGCCACAGCATCATTAGATACATTTGTTCATTGATTTGTGTAACTTGCCCACAGAGTAAAATGTTACATATTATATAATTTGTTGAGTGCTTGTTTTACTTTATCCATTCGATTAAGTCGGTACTTGTGATGTTAGGTGACCATGTTTCACTGCTCTGTTTGTTTTTGGTGTAAACTTCTAGGCGTTCCCATCAGTCATATTGTAAATTTGCTCGTCGCTGGAAGTGTAGCTTTAAAGTTTTGCTTGTTGGTTGACTAAATGGTCTTGTGGGCGTGTACCATGTAATTATTTTATTAAATGGTTACGATACGTTTCACCTTTACCGTGTCGAATTATGTTATAATGGTTCCAGAATTTTATTACTCGTGTTTCTTTTTAAACCTGCACCATTGCATTACACCGCTGAAATTTTTCATTCAAATTGACCTCTACTGAAGTAAAGAATATGTATTTGGATTGCTTCGTGGCTAATTGAGATAACTCTAATTTTTCTAATGCTGATTAAACTGTAAATAATACAAATGCGTAACATCAGGAATTATGAGTATCATGAACATTCAAGTAATCTATGTTGGGAGATCCTCATTTTAATCTCGTATCGCACTTTATGTTTGGATCCTAGTAATTACAGTTGAAGTGATAACTGCAAAGCAGAAAAATTGTAATCAATTTCATCATTTGGCGCAAGTAGTTCTTAAATGATGAGTGCCTCACTTCACCTGTTGAAAGTATGCATTTCATCAAAATGTTCAAATGTGTGTGAATTCCTAAGGGACCAAACTGCTTAGGTCATCGGTCCCTAGTCTTAACACTACTTAAACCAACTTCTGCTAAGAACAACACACACACCCATGCTCGAGGGAGGACTCGAACTTCCGACAGGAGGGACCAAGCAGTCCGTGACATGGCGCCTCAAACCGCGCGACCACTCCACGCGGCGTACGCATTTGAAGGTAAATAAGTTTGTGGAACAGTATATTCACCTTCTGTACCGCCACTCAACTGGACATTGAAAGTTTAAGAATATGCTACCATATTTTCTTCTCAATACTTGAATTTCAGTAATTATTATTTGTGCTGCTGACCTATGCTTGAAGGTCTCACTCGTTATCTGTATTTAATTTGTATTTCTTACGATTGCCCAGATCGTGGTGTAATAAAGTCTGTCTGTTTAAAACTGTTAATATTCTCTGGTATCAGTATCTTACCACTCACCCAACCCACTCCGTGACTCCTGAATTGTATTACAACAAATGCCACTCCTCAAGAAAAACCTATTTCCTGGCGTTTATGAATCGTTACAACACTAAAAATAAGTAATTTCAATATGAATGAATCGAAGCTGCATAACTTAAACAGAAGACAAGAAAGAAACAACACCTATTCGTCATAAAAAAGTATATGAAGATCGCAACGCAGACGTGTCGAACTGCATGCGGGGAGATGGTAAGCGTTGGGAAGTGCCAGAAGTCACTTCCGTAGTCCCTGGGGAGTCGCTCGCGACTTATTGCTGTACAGCGACCAAAGCACGCCATAAGACTTGACAATCGCCGTTATTGCGGCATACCTGTACTTTCTCACTGGAGTCACAGAGATAGCTTCAGAGTCGGAATTAGGTATGGTGTTCATAGCGGCGTAAACTGGCAGACGCATCAGTGGAAAATTTTAAAGAACTGCAGAAGTTGCCGGATTTGAAATACTCAGCTTGGTCATGGCTTTCCGGGTTCCAGAAACACTGTGTTACTACCGAAGACAATAAACCTGCAGGACTCTACGAAGTAACTGCAGTTCAGGAGGGACCGATATCTTAATTAGTGATAAGTAATAGATAGTGTGTTCATAAATTTAGTAAAGAAACAGTGTTATATTACTAATTGTGGAGTAATACTTATTACAGACAATAAAAAGGCACACCGTCATTTAGTTACTAGGTATCAAATTTTTGTGTAAACCAGATATTAAAAAAAAAACAAATAAATAAATAACATAACAGTTTCCGACAAATACAAAAATTAGTGATTTCAATCCGATGCAGCAATATGTATGAGCGCCTTTGTTAACTGGGGCAGGGGCCAAAAGGTATAGAGTCTTTGTTGATCTGAACCAGCACGCGAATGTACACACCTGGAAATGGAAAAAAGAACACATTGACACCAGTGTGTCAGACCCACCATACTTGCTCCGAACACTGCGAGAGAGCTGTACAAGCAATGATCACACGCACGGCACAGCGGACACACCAGGAACCGCGGTGTTGGCCGTCGAATGGCGCTACCTGCGCAGCATTTGTGCACCGCCGCCGTCAGTGTCAGCCAGTTTTCCGTGGCATACGGAGTTCCATCGCAGTCTTTAACACTGGTAGCATGCCGCGACAGCGTGGACGTGAACCGTATGTGCAGTTGACGGACTTTGAGCGAGGGCGTATAGTGGGCATGCGGGAGGCCGGGTGGACGTACCGCCGAATTGCTCAACACGTGGGGCGTGAGGTCTCCACAGTACATCGATGTTGTCGCCAGTGGTCGGCGGAAGGTGCATGTGCCCGTCGACCTGGGAGCGGACCGCACTGAAGCACGGATGCACGCCGAGACCGTAGGATCCTACGCAGTGCCGTAGGGGACCGCACCGCCACTTCCCAGCAAATTAGGGACACTGTTGCTCCTGGGGTATCGGCGAGGCCCATTCGCAACCGTCTCCATGAAGCTGGGCTACGGTCCCGCATACCGTTAGGCCGTCTTACGCTCACGCCCCAACATCGTGCAGCCCGCCTCCAGTGGTGTCGCGACAGGCGTGAATGGAGGGACGAATGGAGACGTGTCGTCTTCAGCGATGAGAGTCGCTTCTGCCTTGGTGCCAATGATGGTCGTATGCGTGTTTGGCGCCGTGCAGGTGAGTGCCACAATCAGGACTGCATACGACCGAGGCACACAGGGCCAACACCCGGCATCATGGTGTGGGGAGCGATCTCCTACACTGGCCGTACACCGCTGGTGATCGTCGAGGGGACACTGAATAGTGCACGGTACATCCAAACCGTCATGGAACCCATCGTTCTACCATTCCTAGACCGGCAAGGGAACTTGCTGTTCCAACAGGACAATGCACGTCCGTATGTATCCCGTGCCACCCAACGTGCTCTAGAAGGTGTAAGTCAACTACCCTGGCCAGCAAGATCTCCGGATCTGTCCTCCATTGAGCATGTTTGGGACTGGATGAAGCGTCGTCTCACGCGGTCTGCACGTCCAGCACGAACGCTGGTCCAACTGAGGCGCGAGGTGGAAATGGCATGGCAAGCCGTTCCACAGGACTACATCCAGCATCTCTACGATCGTCTCCATGGGAGAATAGCAGCCTGTATTGCTGCGAAAGGTGGATATACACTGTACTAGTGCCGACATTGTGCATGCTCTGTTGCCTGTGCCTATGTGCCTGTGGTTCTGTCAGTGTGATCATGTGATGTATCTGACCCCAGGAATGTGTCAATAAAGTTTCCCCTTCCTGGGACAATGAATTCACGGTGTTCTTATTTCAATTTCCAGGAGTGTATATAGGATGTAACGAGCAAGCGCAGATATTTCCACTGGTGAATGAGGACAGTACACTGAACAACACTGCATCAGTACGTACCTCGTTTGCAGCTTAATAATTATAGCTATTACAAGTTGTACGTTTTTAGGTTGGGTAGTATCTCCAAGTACATGCGCAAAGAGCAAGCCATTAATGTTTGTTTTCCCTGGAACATCGATCAGGTATCGAAATGTGGACGCGTGGACGCAAAATGATTTGTCTACACTGGCAGGCATAGTACACTTAGTGGTGCCTTTACGACCGTGCGAAAAGATCAGGTAGTAAAGTTCGATACATATTTGTGGGACGACTGTTGGATGCTAGAAAAGCACAACCAGCACGCTGAAGTGTGTACATATTAACGTACCACGTATAACATTTTCTTACCTTCACATGTTAACCCTGTATCTGCAACGAATCGAAATCGCTGATTCATCTATTTCTCGGGAACTAAAAAATGGTTCAAATGGCTCTGAGCACTATGGGACTCAACTGCTGTGGTTCTCAGTCCCCTAGAACTTAGAACTACTTAAACCTAACTAACCTAAGGACATCACACACATCCATGCCCGAGGCAGGATTCGAACCTGCGGCCGTAGTAGTCGCACGGTTCCGGACTGCGCGCCTAGAACCGCGAGACCACCGCGGCCGGCTCTCGGGAACTGTTAAACTATTGGCGTGACACACAGAAATACGATTTCCTTATTTTCGAATACGCTAGCGATTACAGCTACTCCGTCGCAGCTCATGCATCATGTTCCTTGACCTCCGTTTTTCAGGAAAATGAAGCTTAGTTATCCAAATTGTTTCACTGGAGCTACACTCGAGTGTTCTAAACGCCCATTTTCACGCCCCATTGGTACGCCGAACCTTGTCAAGATCGGTGTGTGTGGCCACTGCGTCACCCTCTTCCTGTCTTCAGATCACCCGTTGCCTGTAGCAACTCTGCCTTTGAAAGAACATCTCCTGGTAACCTGTAACAACTTCAACTGCTTCTCCCACAACAAGCACCTTAGCGACTGGTCTTTGTTTTATATTTAATTTAAAGCTGTTGGGATGCATTAGAATAGCGAGCTATTTGCTTGAGGAGCTTCTTAAGTCACGACAGCCCGGAAATTAAACTGAAGAAACAAATGCGGGGACAACTCTTTCGTAGAGTCAATAACGTCGGCGGCATAGCTGGCGGGGGCGGAGCGGAAATTGGAATTGACGAACGGGTGGAGAGGCACGCCGCAGTTTGGGTGCGGTTTCTGCTGACACCGACTGAACCGTTAGCAAGACACAGACTACTACCGGACCAAAACATATTCAAATGATCATCTTGTTTTCGTATCTTGTAAACAATGAGGCAACGCACGGATTAATTTCGTACGGAATGCGCAGGAACGGCAATTTTTTTAACTCACTGGAAGAAGTCGGTATAGTACACGTGTATCAAATCTCAACGTAAATATAATTTGCCGTTGCGCCGGCAAAATTTAACATGAAAATTGGTGGCAAACGTGATGTGACGGGCACGCGCATGAAGCGCTCTGCTGTGCAACTAGAGAAACATGTTAGTCAATGAAATATTTCAATCAGAATATACTGACAGGTTTCAGATACATTATATAATGGTAAGACAGAGATTTAGGAACCAGGTTTTAAATTGTAAGACATTTCCAGGGGCAGATGTGGACTCTGACCACAATCTATTGGTTATGACCTGTAGATTAAAACTAAAGAAACTGCAAAAAGGTGGAAATTTAAGGAGATGGGACCTGGATAATCTTAAAGAACCAGAGGTTGTACAGAGTTTCAGGGAGAGCATAAGGGAACAATTGACAGGAATGGGTGAAAGAAATACGGTAGAAGAAGAATGGGTAGCTTTGAGGGATGAAGTAGTGAAGGCAGCAGACGATCAAGTAGGTAAAAAGACGAGGGCTAGAAGAAATCCTTGGGTAACAGAAGAAATATTGAATTTAATTGATGAAAGGAGAAAATATAAAAATGCAGTAAATGAAGCAGGCAAAAAGGAATACAGACGTCTCAAGAATGAGATCGACAGCAAGTGCAAAATGGCTAAGCAGGGATGGCTGGAGGACAAATGTAAGGATGTAGAGGCTTATCTCACTAGGGGCAAGGTAGATACTGCGTACAGGAAAATTAAAGAGACCTTTGGAGATAAGAGGACCACTTGTATGAACATCAAGAGCTCAAATGGAAACCCAGTTCTAAGCAAAGAAGGGAGAGCAGAAAGGAAGGAGCATATAGAGGGTCTATACAAGGGCGATGTACTTGAGGACAATATTATGGAAATGGAAGAGGATGTAGATGAAGATGAAATGGGAGATACGATACTGCGTGAAGAGTTTGACAGAACACTGAAAGACCTGAGTTGAAACAAGGCCCCCGGAGTAGACAACATACCACTGGAACTACTGACGGCCTTGGGAGAGCCAGTCCTGACAAAACTCTACCATCTGGTGAGCAAGATGTATGAGACAGGCGAAATACCCTCAGACTTCAAGAAGAATATAATAATTCCAATCCCGAAGAAAGCAGGTGTTGACAGATGTGAAAATTACCGAACTATCAGTTTAATAAGTCATAGCTGCAAAATACTAACACGAGTTCTCTACAGACGTGTGGAAAAACTAGTAGAAGGCGACCTCGGGGAAGATCAGTTTGGATTCCGTAGAAATGTTGGAAGACGTGAGGCAATACTGTCCCTACGACTTACCTTAGAAGCTAGCTTAAGGAAGGGCAAACCTACGTTTCTAGCATTTGTAGACTTAGAGAAAGCTTTTGACAATGTTGACTGGTATACTCTCTTTCAAATTCTGAAGGTGGCAGGGGTAAAATACAGAGAGCGAAAGGCTATTTACAATTTCTACAGAAACCAGATGGCAGTTATAAGAGTCGAGGGACATGAAAAGGAAGCAGTGGTTGGGAACGGAGTGAGACAGGGTTGTAGTCTCTCCCCGATGTTATTCAATCTGTATATTGAGCAAGCAGTAAAGGAAACAAAAGAAAAATTCGGTGTAGGTATTAAAATCCATAGAGAAGGAATAAAATGTTGAGGTTCGCCGATGACATCGTAATTCTGTCAGAGACAGCAAAGGACTTGGAAGAGCAGTTGAAAGGAATGCATAGTGTCTTGAAAGGAGGATATAAGATGAACATCAACAAAAGCAAAACGAGAATAATGGAATGTAGTCTAATTAAGTCGGCTGATGCTGAGGGAATTAGAATAGGAAATGAAACACTTTAAGTAGTAAAGGAGTTTTGCTATTTGGGGAGCAAAATAAATGATGATGGTCGAAGTAGAGAGGATATAAAATGTAGACTGGCAATGGCAAGGAAAGCGTTTCTGAAGAAGAGAAATTTGTTAATATCGAGTATAGATTTAAGTGTCAGGAAGTCATTTCTGAAAGTATTTGTATGGAGTGAAGCCATGTATGGAAGTGAAACATGGACGATAAATAGTTTGGACAAGAAGAGAATTGAAGCTTTCGAAATGTGGTGTTACAGAAGAATGCTGAAGATGAGATGGGTAGATCACATAACTAGTGAGGAAGTATTGAATAGGATTGGGGAGAAGAGAAGTTTGTGTCACAACTTGACCAGAAGAAGGGATCGGTTGGTAGGACATGTTCTGAGGCATCAAGGAATCACCAATTTAGTATTGGAGGGCAGCGTGGAGGGTAAAAACCGTAGAGGGAGACCAAGAGATGACTACACTAAGCAGATTCAGAAGGATGTAGGTTGCAGTAGGTACTGGGAGATGAAGAAGCTTGCATTAGATAGAGTAGCATGGAGAGCTGCATCCAACCAGTCTTAGGACTGAAGACCACAACAACAACAACAACATTTAATTTTCCAGAAAATTCACAGTGAGCTTTTCTAAAACCTAAGAATACAAGTGTACAACCAAAATTTCCTTTGCACCATGCGCTACAGTGCAAACTGCCTGAACGTTATGGCTGGCAGCAGTTGAAAACATTATCACACAGTGACGAAGACTATCGACGTGTGGCGATATGTATCGAGCAACGAGAACTAGGGATGAAAATGACACTGCTATGGGGACGCAGGGTAGCACCTGTTGTTTATATTAAATTTTGGTTTTTATTGTTTTGAGTATATGAAGTTATTTTTGAAAACTTGATTTTCAGAGCAGTCTTTTGTAAAAAATGATTTCCCATTGTAAGTTGTGTCACAGGTTTTCAGAAACCGCAATTTGTGATTTTCATGGCTGGGAACGGGGACAGGGATATTGTATAGTTAAAGAGGTGCGTTTCTGCACCTAAAATTTTAGAAATTGAGCACTGAGATACTGCAAGACATTACAAGTTTTATGTGCAGTTTCGCAATGAAAATAATGTGAAAACCTTTACAAAAGTGTAAACATATTGCACACACACACACATACACACACACACACACACACACACACACACACACACACACACACACACACACTATCGTATAGAATAAAATAATGTTAACTTCAACAGGCTAACAATACAAGTCTTAAATTTTTAACTAAAATAAGTCTTCCATATTACATTGGTTGCAAATATCAAACTGTATAAGAAACACCACTACAATGCAATATATAGGAAGCCATAGAACTATAACATGTGCAAAAGTAGAAAAAGAAATGGTTTTATTTTTGAAATTTATGAGTAATAAACTAAGAAACTGAAATCTTATATGTACAAATAGTATGCAGTAAATTTTCCTATTATTAAAAAACATTGATGATGTTGTTATTTCATCGAAACATTTTGGGTAGAAAAGTAGAAAAAATGTGTCTGAAACTATTAAAAAACAAATATATTTCTGAGAGCAAACACGGGTACAAGAGTGAGCTGCAACCTCAAGATGAGTTCTTGAAAATGTTTCTTCACAAGAGACTTACTGGTTTTCGTCGGACATTCGGCGTGAGTTAAGAGTTGTTAATACCGTCACGAGTGAAAGTGGCTACATCAGTGAATAGCATTAGTGGGATTACTCGGCTATTTCCAATTAGCTAACGGCAAAACTCCTACAGTCTGCCTTCATCTACTTCTCGAAGGTGTTGAATTAGCATTAAATGTAAGGACAAAAACCGTGCATACGTAATGCCGTTCACATTCTTGTATTTCGAATACCGATGCATCTAGAAATTCTGCGTGTACTTGTTGAAGGACCGAGTTCTGCCAATTACATGCATGTCTTGTACTTCGTCCACATTGTTCATTTGCTCGTTCAGATAAGATATGGCTGCTAGGCACTGCACCAGTCTCACACAGTTCAGTGCAAAAACACCAGTGAACATTCTGGAATTGGTACTCTGCGATTAGGAAACAGTCTGCTTTATAGTGAACAAAAATTAGCAGTCACCACACTACAAAATTCAAACACAAATACGACATTGGTGTACACAGCATTTGCAAATACGTGCAACATGTTAAGCAACACAGTACAATTGGTCAAGCAAACAACTGTCACAATTGAAAAATGCAATTATGAAAATTCAAGTACAGCTTCATACAACTTGAACTTCAAAACAACAATTGCACAAGGTAAATAAACCCATAGTAATTTGAGTACCAACATTTCAAATGAAGACCCATCTCTGCAACCAGCTGTCTCTCTAGCAGTAACAACTGGACAGATATGGGATGTTTCATTTGGATTAGTTTGTACAGTGGATCTCAAAAGAAAGTTTATATTTTATATGTCAAAATAAAATAGAGGTTAAAATCTATTGACAAAAGCTTTATTTATTGTTGAAATCTACAGCTTAGGAATTTACTTCCTAAAAATAATATTACCTAAATGCAATCCAGCACGTCTGTGACACTCATTTAGACAACATTCTGTATGGCGGCTCGGGATGCACACATTGGAATGGCTGCCGCTTCGCTAGGGATTTTTTCTTTCAGTTGTTCCAGAAAATTCGGATTAGTGACATTCACTTTAGAGTTGACACATCCTCATAAGAAAACATCCACGGGGTTCAAATCTGGAATGCGCGGGGGCCAATTTACGTCACACTCCTCGAGATCAGTTTGTTATGGAAAATTCCACGAACTTGCACTGTAGACGCATTGAATGTGTGTGCTGTGGCTCTGTCTAGCTGAAATCACGTTCTTTTGTTATATACAGGAAAGTTTTGCAACTCAGGCACCAACAAGTCGTTTAACATCGTCGTATAACGTTCTGAATTGACTGTAACTGCACGACCTTTCTCGTCTTCGAAAAAATAGGGTCTTTTGTTCCTCGAACCGACGTCGCAGCACATACAGTTACTTTTGGCGAATGAAGGGGTTTCTCTCGTTTTGTTTTCTCATGCTTCTGCACTCGAGCAGCGGAAATTCTGCTTGTTGATGTAACAGTTCAGGTGAAAATTAGCACCGTGAGAAAACCAAATGTCATTAAATCAAAGCAACTCAGTCACATCACTAACGAAATGCAGCCTGTATCTGGTATTCTAAGGCTTTAATTCTTTCAAAAGTTGAATATTTTAAGGGCGTAGTTTAAGATAGTTTTGCAGAATACGGTGCAGCGATGAACTATTTAAAGAACTTGCACGTTAAGAATGGAGTAGTTAACATCGTCACGAAGAGTTCGAATTACACTCTACAAGGATTCGCCCTTGGTCGCCTGGATTTCGGTTTTGTTAGTGCTGAACCGGTCTCCTCAAAACTTTTGATCAATTTCCGGATAACGGGAACAGTTAGAGGATCATTTGCTGTATGCAATCCGCGATCTGTCGCCGAATCACTGCGTTTGTAAAATTCTCCACACAGATCTCGTGGTCTGCTCCCAAGAAGCGCTCCATATTGACTGAATTCCTGAAGGCCAAGCAAGCGATGAACATACCCTCCACCTTTTTCCATTCTCCATAGATTTGTTGTGCATGCACAGAGAGCTCTTCAGATATGAACTTCCTCTTGAGACACCGTTTATTACCATCTCCGAAAACATTTATTACCATCGGAGAAACCCGGAGCTGCTCAGGTATTTATTTAGGTGTGTGTATACGCCCATACCACTCAACGTCTGGTCTTGGGCTTAATCTTTACGACATCACACATCTTGAATTACGTGTCTTACAATGATATAATTTTGTAAGTACATCGGCAGCTATCTGAAAAATGGGTTGCCAATGGAGTGAGTAGCAATGAAGTAATAAATTTAAACGTCATGAATGATGTGACAGTTTCTCGGTCATCTCACTGTTTATGACGTCACATCTCCTGAATTATGCACTGTAAGTGCTACTATTTTGCACTAACATTCAGTGGTATATTAGTATATAATTATACAGTCTGTAAAATATGACGGCTATACATTTGGTAGTAAAGAAGCAATAAATTACAACGTCATGCCACACGTGACCTTTTACAACAGAAGCAACAGAAAAGTAGCAAGCAATAAATATTTTTCTTTCATCATTTTGTAGGGGTTGTCAGCTTGAAGAAATTTCGTAAAGATTTGAAATAACGTGTTAAGTTTATTGCACGTTGTTAAGTGCAAACATCCTCAAATACTGGATGAATAAAGTACGTGAATTCATGCGTAGCGGGCTACGCCTCTTTTTCACATCTACCCCTACCCCTTTGATAGGCACGTGGTTCTTACCCCCCGTGACTGTCGCCTGGCAGTGGTACGTGTACTAAGTTTGTTTGAAATCGGTCTCGTGGTTTAGAGAGAGGCATGGAACGTCCATATAGAGACATACATACATAAATTTTGATAGTATGAATGGATTCCTCCTGTAACAACATGCCTATATATGCATAAATGCCATGTAACTTGGACACCATTAACATTTCGTAAATACACTGCCGAAAAAAAACTGCCTTTTGGATGTTTCCAATTCACTCAGGATGTATTGTTACAACAGTGCATATGGAATACATGAAATGATTACATTTACAATCAATAACTAACTAGACCACTACACTAACTGTTGGCGGACGACGATGAAACCATTATCAGTACATCTATTACCCCACAAGTGTCATATGCCGTCATCGGATTAAAATCGACATCGTCTTTCCAAGTGTACTAAACATTTTTTTCCAGCAGTGTAGTTCAAATTCCGGCAAATAATAGAATGCAAACGAGTACATAACTTATTTACTGGCACAATTCACGTTTTTTTATATACCGAAATACTGAGCGAGTACTTTGTTTAAATGGAACAATATATATTACTTAACCCTAGATCACTAATCCTTAGTAAAATTTACGATTTCAGTAGGTTATAAAAGAAATTTTGTACTTAATTTTGGTAGGTAACATACCATTGGAAATCTAATAACGGTAATTACGTAATGCATAATCTATAAATTATGATTTCCTTCGAATAAAATGTGGAGTAGCAAAGTATGCGATGGTTTAGTAGCAATGTAAAATTTTCCTGCCAATTAGTGTTCCAGGGTAGCAGACATTCGAACCCTCACGGCAAACTGAGATGAGTGATAGAAGGATTTTTAATTTCTGTAGTGAAATTTTCCCAAAAAAAGCATGATAGTTTTAATAGTTTGTTAAGTGCTGTCAAGGAGGATGCCTGTCTGCGTGGAGTCTGAAGGATTGTTTGCAATTCTAACCACATCGATTTCTTCTTCATTAGGGTACCCCATATTTCACACGCTGTCAGAAATGCAAATTCCCTTCAACCAGCACACAACGGCAATGACTGCCGTGTGCAGTCTACGGCAGTTCCTCTAGCTGTGTTCAGCGGTGTTTACGCCTTTGTCGATGGTGACAGAGCTTTGTGACTCCTACTATGACGCTTATATTTCCAAAAATTACCTACCTGCTTTCACGAATATTTCACTGCAAAATTTTAACAAACATTATATCACTAAACATTTGCTGGTAAGATATTTCGAACGTCATTAACCCTAGAACACTGAAGGGAGGAAGATATTGCATAGCTACTAAACCATCGTATACGTTACTAATCCAGATTTTACTCAAAGGAAGTCATAGTTTATATGTTATATGTTAGTTAATTGTAATTATTAGATATCCAACGGTACGTTACATATCAAATTTTGTTCAAAATTACCCGTTTATATCCTATTGCAATCGTAAATTTTACGAGATTTTAGTAAACTTGGCCTGAGGACAGTATATAGTTCCATATTAAAAAAAAACAAACACTGCTGCTTCCATACTTCGGTATTTACCAAACGCGTAAATGTTACAACAGGAGCGAAGTATTTTCCACTTTGTGTGTTACCATTTGGGAGTGTTTAGTAACCTAGGGTTGAGAATGTATACTATTCTTTATTAAAATGAAAGTAGCATAGTTGGCTCAACACCTCGTTAAATACCCAGCACGTAGGTGTTACAACAGCAGCAAATTAGTTGCCATTTCTTATTTTACCATTTATCGGTAAATTCTTTTTAATACTTTGACACATTATCAATATTCAGTTTATCAGAGACACGTGGTTGACATTGTGTTTACACGGTAAACTCGAACTTCATTGACAATATTTCTGAAATGGTTCAGGGATATTTTTTATTATCTTGGTATAAAGAGCGGGAGGCCATCAGTTGTTCGTTACAGACTAATACAGTGATCATGATTTATTCGGATTGTGACAGATACTACCTCTGTTTCTGTGTAGAAAAAAAAAGAAAAAATTGACAACACAAAAAAGCCGGTCATATGGTATCACGAAATGCACGACACAAAACACACAATAACGCAACAATCCTCAGATGCAAAAACCTTTGACGTGGTTGCCGTCATTGTGGAACATCTCACCATACCGACGTGGTACCGCTCTTCCATAACATTAAGTGAACCTATTACACACGGCATGTAATCACCCACTCTTCATCACTAAATCTACTTCACCAAATCTATCGGTACTGCCGTGGAAGACTATAAATATACAACTAAAACTGCCGGAAAAATAAAAATAAGACAAAACCCAGGAATAGTGCATCAAAGCGGGAGGGTGGAATGGGTGTTACTGTGGTTTACAGCAACTACCACAAGTGAATGGCTTTCACTTTGTTTCCAAGCGAGACAAACTGCACATACTGTCGACATTTGCTTTGTTGTGCAGGTATTTTCAGTACAGTACAGCGAAACCTCCTAAATTCTGTCGGTGGCGTTCGGATGTTGTTGCATCACGAAGTTGTTGACACCTAAGTTTATACTCACAGCCCTGGCACAGTCACAGGAAATTTCAAAGCGCGGCCCCTCCCGCCGGAGGTTCGACGCCTCCCACGGGCGTTGTTGTGTGTGTTGTTCTTAGCATAAGTTAGTTTACGTAGCGTGTAAGTTTAGGAACCGATGACCTCAGCAGTTTGGTCGCTTAGGAATTCACACACTCACACAAATTTCAAATTTAGCTTACTTTGTAATTCAGTTATCGATAAGTTGATTCATATTTTGTTTAAAAAGCAGTATTATTTTAATACGTATAATTATTCTTTCGTGGGGATTTGTTCTGATATGTTATTTCTTTTTTAATTTAGGGAGACCTGCCCCGGCAGCTTCGCGCGTTACCATGCTGTTCCCGAGATTCAGGGAGGCACAGGCGCCGGAGCTAATCCACCCGCCGCATTAACGACCAGAGGCAGTGTTCCGGCAAACTAAATGCGTTTTTAGGTGATTTCCCACGGGCGACTAGGTGAATAACTGACTGTTATCCACGACCCGCATTGTAAAGTTTCTAGTTTATTTATCGTATCACGAAAAGTGATGTGAGCTTCATATTTCCATTCGATTTTTGTACACTGGGTATTTTTCAAACAGAAGTTTTCAACAGGCGATATGTTATGCCACAGATGTTCTGAGTACAAACGATATGATATTTGATTCCAGAATTATCTTTGCTGGTTAGCAACATTGTCGTTGGCAGCATCATTCGTTGAGAAGTACGTTACTCAAAAATGGTTCAAATGGCTCTGAGCACTATGGGACTTAACATCTATGGTCATCAGTCCCCTAAAACTTAGAACTACTTAAACCTAACTAACCTAAGGACAGCACACAACACCCAACCATCACGAGGCACAGAAAATCCCTGACCCCGTCGGGAATCTAACCCGGGAACCCGGGCGTGGGAAGCGAGAACGCTACCGCACGACCACGAGATGCGGGCAGTACGTTACTGAGTCGGTTGTTGGTCACACTGCTGAGTACTCTGAAAATTGTTAATAGAGCGGAGAAACAAGGAGCCAGAGGACGATGAAACTTCAAAGATTGGTAAAGATTGATTTGAGAAGTGTGAAGATTTTCAGGTAATGGTGGTGTTGCATTGCTTGCCTGCGTGTAATTTTGATTTATTTGAAAAAAAGGAAAGTTTTATTGGGATTTTTTCATTATTGATTTCGGCTACTTAGTTAGACTGTTCAGATGATTAAACGAAGTCATCTGCTCACGTAGCTTGCATCAGAGTTTTATTTGCACTACTTCTTAATTAGTTCATTAAGTAATCTCATGGGAGTGTAATCTATGAGGTTCATTCAAATGAACCTGGCCAGTGCGTGTATCTTTGTCTTACACGTAAGATGGCACCACGTAACTGCTGGTATGGTGGCGCTACGTATTGGTAGAGGGACTGACGCGTGCGAACCGTTTGATGTTGCACAGCGCCAGTATGGTTTCACGCCGAAGAGGTGGTCACATAAGTTATCGTCCCCTAACAAACATGCGGGCGAGTAAGCAGGAACACAGAGGAGTGATTCGAGTTTTGGCGGCGGAGCGAGTTGGTGGCCGTGAAAGGTATCGAGGGATGAAGGCTGTGTACGGTTAGTACAGTCTGCGGAAGTGAATGCTTTAGTCTTGGACAACAGCATAAATCACCGTAGACGAGACCATCGGTTACTGGGTATTAGCTATTCGCGGACATCGATTCGCAACGGACGTCGGAGAGTGTAAGCTTGGATCCGACAGCAGACTACTAGCTTCATCAAGGATGGAATCGACCAGCCAGTGTCGCAATGGGATAAATGTGCCAACAGTTTTGGCGACTATTTTTGAGTATGTGTACTGTGCATAACTATATTTTTGAGTTAATAAGATCGTTACCGTTACTTTATACTAGTGACCGGGTTTCTACACTCCTGGAAATTAAAATAAGAACACCGTGAATTCATTGTCCCAGGAAGGGGAAACTTTATTGACACATTCCTGGGGTCAGATACATCACATAATCACACTGACAGAACCACAGGCACATAGACACAGGCAACAGAGCATGCACAATGTCGGCACTAGTACATTGTATATCCACCTTTCGCAGCAATGCAGGCTGCTATTCTCCCATGGAGACGACCGTAGAGATGCTGGATGTAGTCCTGTGGAACGGCTTGCCATGCCATTTCCACCTGGAGCCTCAGTTGGACCCGCGTTCGTGCTGGACGTGCAGACCGCGTGAGACGACGCTTCATCCAGTCCCAAACATGCTCGATGGGGGACAGATCCGGAGATCGTGCTGGCCAGCGTAGTTGACTTACACCTTCTAGAGCACATTGGGTAGCACGGGTTACATGCGGACGTGCATGGTCCTGTTGAAACAGCAAGTTCCCTTGCCGGTCTAGGAAAGGTAGAACGATGGGTTCGATGACGGTTTGGATGTACCGTGCACTATTCAGTGTCCCCTCGACGATCACCAGAGGTGTACGGCCAGTGAAGGAGATCGCTCCCCACACTATGATGCCGGGTGTTGGCCCTGTGTGCCTCGGTCGTATGCAGTCCTGATTGTGGCGCTCGCCTGCACGGCGCCAAACACGCATATGACCATCATTGGTACCAAGGCAGAAGCGACTCTCATCGCTGAAGACGACACGTCTCCATTCGTCCCTCCATTCACGCCTGTCGTGACACCACTGGAGGCGGGCTGCACGATGTTGGGGCGTGAGCGGAAGACGGCCTAACGGTGTGCGGGACCGTAGCCCAGCTTCATGGAGACGGTTGCGAATGGTCCTCGCCGATAACCCAGGAGCAACAGTGTCCCTAATTTGCTGGGAAGTGGCGGTGCGGTCCCCTACGGCACTGCGTAGGATCCTACGGACTTGGCGTGCATCCGTGCGTCGCTGCGGTCCGGTCCCAGGTCGAGGGGCACGTGCACGTGACCACTGGCGACAACATCGATGTACTGTGGAGACCTCACGCCCCACGTGTTGAGCAATTCGGCGGTACGTCCACCCGGCCTCCCGCATGCCCACTATACGCCCTCGCTCAAAGTCCGTCAACTGCACATACGGTTCACGTCCACGCTGTCGCGGCATGCTACCAGTGTTAAAGACTGCGATGGAGCTCCGTATGCCACGGCAAACTGGCTGACACTGACGGCGGCGGTGCACAAATGCTTCGCAGCTAGCGCCATTCGACGGCCAACACCGCGGTTCCTGGTGTGTCCGCTGTGCCGTGCGTGTGATCATTGCTTGTACAGCCCTCTCGCAGTGTCCGGAGCAAGTATGGTGGGTCTGACACACCGGTGTCAATGTGTTCTTCTTTCCATTTCCAGGAGTGTATTTGAATGCCTCTTATATTTTTTTAGAAATGTTTTTTTGTAAATTTTACGGCAATTATTAAAGAATCAGGGTTTCAACATAATTTTTGAATGTTAGTCTCTTTCAGTCATTTAATAAGTCGAATTTATACCACCCTCTTCTCACGTAAATTTGGTTTTGCGAATGTGCGTCGACGCATTGCACAGGGCGGAACACAGCAGCACAAAAGTGAAACTAAGGCTTGATGTGCTTAGAATGGTTGCATGTCTCACATTGCAATGGGCAAGGCTTCCTTTTCTTTAGCTGGTTCGATGCTGCACTGTATTTCAGCGTTCATCACTTTCGAGAAATACCGAGTTATCATTGCCACAGGTAAGCCACAAATATTTGTTTGGGCCAGTTTAACATGCGACAGAACACAGTATCATCATTCCCAGCTAAGATCTGCATTTCATAATTACTACAAGATTAGTTCAAATCTAATTTCTTATGGAGACAGTGTTATTATTACAGTCCAGTCTCACACTTTTGTTTGCATCATTTAATGTTTGGAATTTCATTTAGTTGCATCTGTAAATTAACAGTATATTTTTTGAAAATTTTTTCGGACATTAATTCTTTCAAAATTTCATTAGCTATTTCATGTACCGTTTTTATTGTGTTTTTTGTGTGTTGGAACGACAAGTCAATCACAATGACGTCACTCATTGAACCACTGTTGATTGCATTGCGCAATATAGAATTTCACCGGGCAGATTATTCAATATACCGGTTTAGGTTTTCTAATGATTTTGGTAAAAGTTAATTCAAATACGAATATACAAATGGTTCAAATGGCTCTGAGCGCTATGGGACTTAGCATCTCAAGTCATCAGTCCCCTAGAACGTAGAACTACGTAAACCTAACTAACCTAAGGACATCACACACATCCATGTCCGAGGCAGAATTCGAACGTGCGACCGTAGCGGTCGCGCGGTTCTAGACTGAAGCGCCTAGAACCACTCGGCCACAACGGCCGGCTCGATTATACAGTTTCAGATGGCTTTGGCAACTCATTTTGTCACATAGTGCTTTCGAATTACACCACTTGCACTGTTAAGGATTACCATACAGATATACTAAAAAAATTTAAGAACCGGAAACGAGTTTCAATTCTGTTTTAGTTTACAAAATTGAAATGAATCAAATGATATATATATATATATATATATATATATATATATATATATATATATATATATATATACCTTACACTAGTACATTGTGCTTTAGTTTTACTTTTGTGTAACTGTATTTCTCTCAGTGCACAGTGCAATGGGGTAAGACGTATTTAAAAAAGCAAATTTTTGTTAAGAGATGGTGGTTGAATTTTGACTTATTAAATGACTGAAAGAGAGTGGCATTCAACACTATACTGATACTCTGATTCTTTAAAAAGTGCAACCAGGTTTACAAAAATCAATTGTACAAAAATACATTACTATCGTGACATTAGTTACTGAACTTGTAAAGGAATGGCGCATCTAAAATTCTGAGTGCAAGCCACGTGAGCAGATAACTTTGTTTAATTACGTCTGAACAATCGAACTAACAAGTCATAGTCAATAAAGGAAAATACCACTAAAACTTCTCTGTTGTCAAACACATCATAAATTACGTTCGGACAAGGAATGCACTTCTCAAATCAGTCTCTACAAAATATTATTTCCCAAATTCAACGACCTCTGCTTCTTTATCTCTGTGCTCTGTTAGCAATTTTCAGATAGCTGAGAAATGTGCCCAAACCACACTTCCTCAGTTCCGCACTTATTTCTCACGGATTGCTACCAAAGATGACAGTGGTTGTAGTCAGAACCTCCGTGGCATAGCAAATCGACTATTGAAAACTTCTATTTGAAAAATTTCCAGTGCACAAATGTAAATTATGACACGTCGAATGAAAATATAGATCTCACATCACTTTCCATGAATATGAAAAGTAAACTAGAAACCTTGCAGTTGGCCAGACAAGATGTGGATTTTTAGGTGGTTTCCCACATCCGACCAGCTGATTATCGGTCTGGTTCCCACGTCCCGCATCAGTTACGTGATTCTTCGCATACATTTCGAAAACATTCTTACAGTTTCCCCGTGCGATAATGTTAGACGAAGACAGACACAATGTCGCCCCCAAGGGTCGCGGAAGTGGTGGGGAGAGGAGGGAAGAGTTGGAGACAGGAAGAGCATTTGCCACGCACTACTATTGACATTGCCAAATACAGATTAGATTAACACGCCGACCCAGTGACGTCACGGGATACGGTCAGGAAAAAGGAAGGACGTGGAGTGGGCGAGTATCGCGGCCGACAGAAGCTCGTTTGCTGTGTATCGTGAACTGGTATTTATTAGCCTGCCGTGCATGCCACAGATATTAATCCTGTAGCTGCTAGACACGGATGTACCAGTGCACAGTTTTCGTGCCGTAGTGCTAGCGAAGTGTAAAAGCGACAGGTGCTGAGCGTGCCAGTAGCGATAACGTCTGATATACAGGTTTCGAGGTTTTCGTCGGAAATGCACGCTGTAACAAACAGGGCATATGTGGACAACTGGTACACAGTTCAGTATCTTACATAAAAGAAGAGCAAATGCGGGAGGTATTGCTTATATGAGCAGGAAACGTACACAAAAACTGAAAAGTAAACTGCCGATTCTAGGCGCTACAGTCTGGAACCGCGCGACCGCTACTGTCGCAGGTTCGAATCCTGCCTCGGGCATGGGTGTGTGTGATGTCCTTAGGTTAGTTAGGTTTAAGTAGTTCTAAGTTCTAGGCGACTGATGACCTCAGATGTTAAGTCCCATAGTGCTCAGAGCCATTTGAAATTTGATTTAGAAATGTCAAGGAGCGGCGCTATAGAACGTCAGTGCCGCATAGAAGCCAACGCCTGCAGCTTGGTCACCCGTTCAGCAGGAAACGTGAACTGGTACTGTAACTTCTTGCAGTGGGCGTAGCGGTAATCAGGAAGCCCAATAATGTCGAACTCGTCCGCTACCGACACGGCAACACTGTATTAGCTCGCATCTGCTAAAGGAGATAACTGGCGTTGGCGGATGGAACTTCGACACACAGCACTGCATCCTCAATTTATTCCTCACCATATCCTTCACAATTTTCCACGTTTGTCGCGATCGTGCTGTCACACCTTGTACTATAACTGCATGGAACTGGGGGACCTAGAAACGACGGAGAGGCTTCGTCCCCGCCGTAGCCCTCAGGGGTTCACAACCCCACAACAGACTACAGCAGTCCACTCACCCCTCCGCCGCCCCACACCGAACCCACGGTTATTGTACAGTTCGACCTCTAATTCCCCGCCCCCCTCCCCCCTACGAAAACCTCGAAACCTGTATATACGCCTCCCCGGGAACATTTCACACCACACGAGTGTAACGCCATTGTTAGCGTGGTGTCCGCCGGGCGGATTTGTGCCGGGACCGGCACGCCTTCAGGCCCGGAAAGCAGTGCTTTAGACCACACGGCTAACCGGCCGGGCTGCTGTCACACCTTACATAAAAGTCGTCGCTGAAATGATCTCCAACTGAAGCACTTGTACCACGCTGATATGAAGGGCTTATTCCAATAGTGGTACAAGTACAAGAAAATCAAATGGCTCTGAGCACTATGGCACTTAACTTCTGTGGTCTTCAGTCCCCTAGAACTTATAACTGCTTAAACCTAATTAACCTAAAGACATCACACACACCCGTGCCCGAGGCAGGATTCGAACCTGCGATCGTAGCGGTCGCGCGGTTTCAGATTGGCGTGCCTAGAACCGCTCGGCGTACAAGTCCATTACCTCCACTTTCTGTTTATAATACTTCTACAATTAATGATCCAAACAAACAAACAAAAATGGTTCAAATAGCTCTGAGCACTATGGGACTTAACATCTCAGGTCATCAGTCCCCTAGAACCTAGAACTACTTAAACCTAACTAACCTAAGGACATCACATACATCAATGCCCGAGGCAGGATTCGAACCTGCGACCGTAGCTGTCACGCGGTTCCGTACTGAAGCGCCTAGAACCGCTCGGCCACCGCGGCCGAAAACAGAAAGAAAGGTTCATCTCTAGCAAGAAGCCTTATGCTTGGATATTTCTGGTATCTCTACTGCAGATATTTCAGCGGTCATTTAACTTTAGAACTCTGTATCTCATAATGAACAAAAATGGACTTGTACCACTATTGAAATAAGCCCTTCATGTGGCGTTATTATAATATCCCACATAAAAATAAATTACAAGATACGTTAAATATCATGCATGTTCTTCATTGTGCTGTCACAGTTGTTAAAGTATATGTAAAACACCACTACATTTGCTGTTAAGAGCTACATTAATTTGTACGGTAGGTTACCTTGCGGAGTACTTTGGTACGTATTCCAGGAACATGTGGTTATATGCAAGCCTCGTGATAGAATAATGACTACGAATGCCACTACAGCGTACTGCCGAAATGAGTCACCAATTACTTGAAAAGGCGAACCATAAACGAGGCCATAACTAGATTGTGATTGTATACAGGACTTGCTTAAAGAGAACTCAACACGTCGTTCTTAGCGGAACAAGAGAGACACATACAAAGGTTATTTTCGGGAATACCCAAAGGAAGTGAGATAGGACTGTTACCGTCTACATTGTACATACGCGATTTAGAAAATAACGTCGGAAGCTCCGAGAGAAAGTTCGTACATGATACTTTTGTCTATAAAGAGGATCATAGTAAACTGCAGCAGGACCAGCAAGGAAATGATGATTGCTGTAAGGACTGACAGTTGACACAACGTAAATAAATGTAAGGTATCGCGCACAAATGTCGAGGAAATCTACTACTGTGTGATTACGCTCTTAGTGGCAAATCAGTGGAGCAGAACCTACCGTAAAAGTGGAATGACTGCATAAAACAAATTGTAGAGTAAGGAGACAATAGGCTACTGTTCACATGAAGAATTTTAAGCAATATAATTCATCCACAAAGAAAGTGGCTTATAAGACTCTTGTTCGACCGATTCGTGAGTATTGCTCATTAGTTTTGAATCGCTACCAGGTCTAATTGACAGGAGAGTGGGAGAAAGCGCGCGCAATTCAGCGAAATGCGATGCGGTTAGTCGCGGGATCGTTTAATCTGCACGAGGGCGTTAAAGACGTGCTCAGCGTACTTGCGTTACAGAGGCTGCAAGAAACGCGTGTCCATCACGAAGAGGTCTACTATAGAAATCGCGTTAAATTGTAGTACTCCCCGAGAAGGGCCGTGTACAATATGACATCTTCTTACTTGCGTCTCACAACTGACCACACTTCAAAAATCGGTAAAATTAGAGGTAATACGGAGGTTTACATACAAAGAAAATGCCGGCCGCGGTGGTCTCGCGGTTCTAGGCGCGCAGTCCGGAACCGTGCGACTGCTACGGTCGCAGGTTCGAATTCTGCCTCGGGCATGGATGTGTGTGATGTCCTTAGGTTAGTTGGGTTTAAGTAGTTCTAAATTCTAGGGAACTAATGACCACAGCAGTTGAGTCCCATAGTGCTCAGAGCCATTTTTTTGACAAAGAATGTTCCTACGCTCTATTCCTACGCCATGCACTTTCATGTGCCTTGCGCAGTGTAAATGTAGAAGTAGATGTAGATAATTTAACTAAGTACAGATAGGTTCTAGCTCAAAGTTGCAGTCCAAACGCGGTAAGTGAAAGCGGTACCCGCGACAAGTTGATTTACTTTTTAAAATTACTGCCGATGAGGAGAAGAAAGAAGTATAAGCGTTGACGGAAAATATAACTTAAGTGTTAAAGCTGTGTATGTCGATCTTGTGAAGTTTACAATATCGGGAGACAGGGCGCTGAGCGGAATTTTATTCAAGTATGTACCCAACAAAAGAGGAAGCAAAGCGGCCAAAGTAAGTATTATATTGAAGATGTAGACAAATATGTTGTTAAACAGAAATTACTGCGATATTATGAACAAGACAAGGAAAAAACAAACATGAGAAACTACGGAGTTTTTCGTACAGAACTGGACGTCAACGCTAGCAACGATACCTCGCAAAAAAAAGAAAACAAATGTTTATGAGATGTAATTTCGAAAGGTTGCAAAGTCAAGAGTTGTTATTTCCCCACAAAATGACGTAGTTAAAAGAAACAATTAAAGCTTCCTGCCATTTAATTACACGGAACATGAACTATTATACATTACATGCTGTTGTTACAGTGATAGTACGAGAGAAGTGTTGTCAGACAGCAGTGCAGGTCATTACTTAGTTGTTGGGCGTTGACACATAACGTGCAACATCGTTCCACTTAGGACACTGGGGTGTACGCTCTAATACTTCGCGTCACTGCTTTTCAAGCGTAAAAAGGACAGTGCTCCCATCCCGACCAGGTTTCCAGGAAGTGCAGATGGTACCAGTGGACAAGCAAGTGACACACAATACTTCTGCACTTCGGCTTGGCTCTTCCTCACTACATTTCAGTGACATTTGTACTTGACAGTAATCTGCTGGGAAGGTTGACATAATACAATATTCTACTGAAAGTGTTTTCATGTCTCCTAAAGCACTCCGCATGGCCCAAGGTATATTCAAATAGCTCTAAGCACTATGGGACTTAACATCTGAGGTCATCAGTCACCTAGAACTTACTACTACTTAAACCTAACTAACCTATGGACATCACACACACCCATGCCCGAGGCAGGATTCGAACCTGCGACCATAGCGGTCGCGCGCTTCCAGACTGAAGCACCTAGAACCGCTCGGCCAAACTGGCCGGCCACCCAAGGTATATGTTACTTAAGGATGTTCAGTGAACGCAAGCGGAGAAATTAAAGCTTTTAATAACTATTTTTTTCATAAAGAAAGACCTCAGAAGTACTTTGGCTGATTGTTAAGTAAAAATAAAGCAGTTTCCTGTCAGAGTCTGTTTTTTATTTTACCACTACGTGTTTCAATTGTCCAGACGATCAAGTGGATGATTACGTAGTTGCGTTCTTGGTATTATACATGTTGAGTTGGCGGAAGAGCCAACACCGTGTTACTAGAGGAGGCCGAAATGCACGCGACTTAGCTCACGCAGGCTGGCGTGAGGAGGGAACAACTATACTGACGTGAGGTCTGGAACATGGCAAGGAAATAGAATTCAGAAAGCGGACGTAATTAGTTTCATACTTAACTTTCATCCATTAATGATGAACGTCGCTCTTGACGGTACATGATTCACAATATTATCTGTTCAGAGTAGTACCTTGCTAGGTCGTAGCAAATGACGTAGCTGAAGGCTGTGCTAAACTGTCGTCTCGGCAAATGAGAGCGTATGTAGACAGTGAACCATCGCTAGCAAAGTCGGCTGTACAACTGTGAGTCTAGCCTAGACCTGCCGTGTGGCGGCGCTCGGTCTGCAATTACTGATAGTGGTGACACGCGGGTCCGACGTATACTAACGGACCGCGGCCGATTTAAAGGCTACCACCTAGCAAGTGTGGTGTCTGGCGGTCACACCACAATACTTCTTTATACGAAAGAATAGTTTAACCTGTCATCAATTTTCAGGAGAAAATGCAAAGAGTAGCGGTTCAAAGCGTGTTTTTGGTTTTACTTTACCTCAAAAGACGAAAAATAACCTACTTTTCACTGTTCCGTGCGTTGCGAAAAGGCGCCGATCCGTTGCGCTGGTTCCAAGAATATAACTACGTTACTCGCCATCTGAACATTGCACAGAGGTGAAACAAATGACTGCTACACAAAACAATTTTAATTTTTAAAGAAAGACTTTTCTGAACAGGAGACGAGGTGACGCCCTGCATTTGCCGAGGAAGGTGAATATCCTGGTGAGATGCAAGCAAAGTGGTGTGTCGTTTTGAAGTGTTGTTTGAGCAGAGGATGTGACAGCTAGGGGCTGCCCGCGCTTTACCTGCAAAGTGCGACACGGACGCGAGCACCTCGAGCACCATGCTGCTGGCCGTGGAGGCAGGCGTCAGCGGCCCGCTGCGTCCGCGTCCGCGGTGGCAGCGCGCATACCCGCCACTGGCCGGACGCGGCTCTCGGCCAGACGCCGCCGCCGGCCGCCGCCGCTGCTGCGCACGCGTGGCTCGGCGCGGCTCCAGGCGGTCTGGGACGGCCGGGCTCACCTGGCGCCGTCGATATTGCCGTCATCAGTCCGCCGACGCGCCAGTGGCCTCGCCCGCCGACACCTGCGTGGCCGGCGGCTCGCCAAGTCAAGTCCGACTCTCGCAAGCCTACAGGTATCGAAACAGCTGCGATCTATCAAATCCTACCCTAATCCGTGTTTGATGGACCGTAGGTCACGGGTAGCGCGCAGATATGGCGTGAGCTACACAACAGTAAAGGAGCGTCGGCAGTTAGTGTGGGACAAATGATCGGCGTACTGCGGCTCGCGGGTACCCTTCAAAGTGGTTGTTTCACAAAACACGGGCGCGCAAGTTCAGTATGACTATGATTCCACTGTCCAGCGCGGAAGCTGACTTTATGTATATAACTTTTTCAAACCATCAGCTCAATTCATGGAATCAATACTAGAAATAAGAATAATCCTTACAATGATTTAAAGTCACTTGTTGTTGTCTTCAGTCCTGAGAATGGTTTGATGCAGCTCTCCATGCTACTCTATCCTGTGCAACCTTTATCTCCCAGTACTTACTGCATCCCATATCCTTCTGAATCTGCTTAGTGTATTCATCTCTTGGTCTCCCTCTACGATTTTTTCCCTCCACGCTGCCCTCCAACGCTAAACTTGTGATCCCTTTATGCCTCAGAACATGTCCTACCAATCGATCCCTTCTTCTTGTCAAGTTGTGCCACAAACAAACTGTAAATAGCATTTCGCTCTCTGTACTTTACCTCTGCCACCTTCATAATTTGAGAAAGAGTATTCCAGTCAACATTGTCAAAAGCTTTATCTAAGTGTACAAATGCTAGAAACGTAGGTTTGCCTTTCCTTAATCTATTTTCTAAGATAAGTCGTAGGGTCAGCATTGCCTCACATGTTCCAGCATTTCTACGGAAAGCAAACTGATCTTCCCCGAGGTCCGCTTCTACCATTTTTTCCATTCGTCTTTAAGGAATTCGCGTTAGTATTTTGCAGCCGTGACTTATTAAACTGATAGTTCGGTAATTTTCACATCTGTCAACACCTGCTTTCTTTGGGATTCTTTGGGATAATATCATTATTAAGTATGATATCGAGTTCTGTTCAACATACCTACAGTTTAACTAAGACTTAAAATGCAATTAAAGTTTACTAAGTTAATTTTAGGGAGTGTTGTGGAGTGAAAGAAAGTGTAGTGTCGAATACTAAGAAATATTTTCTGAAATGGATGATTTGGACACGCAGAGACGATGAACGAAAGAAGATAGGCGAGACAAACATGCATGAAATTTGGAAATTTGTGGGACCAAACTGCTGAGATCATCGGTCCCTAAGCTTACACACTATTTAATCTAACTTAAACTAACATACGATATCGGCGACAGACACACACCCCTGCTCGAGGGAGGAGTCGAAGCTCTGACGGGGCAGCCACGCAGATCGTGACAAAACGCCTCAGACCGCACGGCTACCCCACACGACATGCAAGACAAGACTGGATTGAAGAGTTGGAGGAGGCAGACCTCAGCGAAAGTACACTCATGTTCAGAAAAGAAAACAGAACACATTAAACGACAAGAGATAGTACGTTCACATTCGCAGGACATGTACATTATTAGTATGTAATGCATTTATGATTAGCATTTCAGTGATCTCCGATCACGATGTGTGCTGTTGCCTAGTAGGCACGGGGTCCTCCATGGGTCCTGATAACTTGTTCCGTCTGTGATCGCATCGACGCGTATAAGGCGCGAATGACGACCTGTTGTATAGCCGTACATGCTGCATTCACCTGGTCCCAAATTCACGTGGTAGAGCGCTGGAACTGGCGTTTCACCATATCCCACACATTTTATTGGCGGCATATCTGGTGATCTGGCGGGCGAGTGCAAAAGGCTGACATCCCGTGACAGCAAGAAGGCACGTTTTGGTGCAGGTGCGTGTGGTCGTGCATTGTACATGCTTTATACAACGGATACGCCCAAGATTGAAAGCGTCCAGCTACCTCGCTACGCTGACGATACGGCGGGAGAGTAAACGCCTACATCCTTGGTATCGACTGCAGCTCGCCAATCACCGAGGGGGCCGTCAAGTGGCGCTCAAGTTCAACAGCGCGAAGGCACAGTTCCTGATGGTCACACGTTTGCCATTCCAGAAGATCTGCCGCCTGCTAACGTCGGTGGCAGCCTTTTTTTTTCCCGCCGGCCGCGGTGGTCTAGCGGTTCTAGGCGCTCAGTCCGGAACCGCACGACTGCTACGGTCGCAGGTTCGAAACCTGCTTCGGGCATGGATGTGTGTGATGTCCTTAGGTTAGTTAGGTTTAAGTAGTTCTAAGTTCTAGGGGACTGATGACCACAGATGTTAAGTCCCATAGTGCTCAGAGCAATTTGAACCAATTTTTTGAACCTTTTTTCCCGGAGGCTATCTCGGACTCAGCAGCTGCAGGAAGTGAAATTCAGACTGAAATCGTTTACGCAAGCTCTGGTCCCCTCCTGAACCCGACATCCATGCTTCCGCCACATCTCGGTGTCCCACTGTACGAAGAGTCCACCCCCGGAAGCTGAATGGTCAGCGCGACTGACTGTCAATCCAAAGGGCCCGGGTTCGATTCCCTGCTGGGTCGGAGATTTTTCTCCGTTCTGGCACTGGGTGTTGTGTCTTCCTGATCGTCATCTTTTCATCCCCAACGATGCGCAAGTCGCTGAAATATGCGGGCACGGTAGCTCAGCGTTTTCGGTCAGAGGCTTAGCTAACCTCTCTAATAAAAATAAACTGAGTGAACGAACAACCTGAACGGGTGTCATGAGACGTCAGCTCCGAACATATACAACTAACAAAATAGAACAAAATGAGATCAACAAAGAATTAAAAAAATCGCGTCAAATCGAAAGACTTGCACCTGGAGAACGGTCTTCCCGATGGGGATCTCTAGCCACACGACATTTACATTTTATTTACTGTACAAGGAGGTGCTCCGCCCTGTCATTGAGTACTTCACCGTCGTCTGGGGCAGCCGAGGAACAATTGAACAAGCGCCAATCTCTGCAAAATCACGCCTTCCGCCTGGCTCTGCGCCTGCCGAAATACTTCCACCCGGACCCCTTCACGTCATCGTAGAAGTCTCACGCCGCAAGACCGTGTCCAACTGTTCGTATGTTTTATACGAAGACACGGCACGTCTTCTCACAGAGTGAGCAGCCTCTGTACAGGAAACGAAACAGCTGAAAAAAAAAACAGAAGACAGTCCAGACCGCAAGTCCACATTCATCACGTGCGTGGGAGGCAAAACACTTCGCGTATCGAGCTCCACCACCTTCCGAAGGGCCAAAACAATCCGTCAATTGGTATCACGCCAGTGAATGTCATGTGACAATGAACAATTTTTCATTTGTTCTTTGAACTAAATTATTTGTGAGCTTGTTGTGTGAATATACTTGGAAATTGTCATTTACTACGGTATGCATCAAGAAGTAGGATACGAAACATCTCTACATTTACATACGTAATCCTCAAGCCACCACACGGTGCCTGGCGAAGGCTACCCTGTACCATTTCTAGTCATTTACTTTCATTTACCCATTCGCAAATATATTTATGCCTCACTATGAGCCCTTACCTTATACTCGTGGTCTTTACGGGTGATGTATGTTGGCGGCAATAGAATGGTTCTACAGTCCAATCGCCAATTCTCTAAATTTTCTCAACAATTTTCCTGGAAAATAACATCGCCTTCCATCCAGGGATTTCTATTTGAGTTCCCCAAATATCTCCGTAACACTTGTGTGTTGTTCGTACCTATCAGTAGCAAATCTAGCGGCCTTTCTCTGAATTGCTTCGATGCCGTTCCTTATAAAGATTTCAGCCAATGTTCTGGTAACATCTTTGCCCATTTCTAGGCAGTATTCGTCAAAACACATTTGACATTAAGTGTAAAACAATAAAATAATAATTAATAGATAAAACCGAGAACAGTATTTCAAAGGATTTTATTATTTCTCCGACGCTTATTTTATTATTAAATTTAAAGCTGGCGTAGTTCGGCCAAAACCGGTCATGTCAATAAAATACTTTTATTTACAAAAACTCTGGGATTTCATATGAGATTATGGCCCGTTTTCACACAATTAAACGTTACGCTTTATATCCATTGATATACCCACAGTTTGTGCATTGCAATTGTTTTTGCCATCTGTGACTTACATTACCTAATAAACTAAAAAAGCCAAAGCTTATGTGGAATCAGGAATTACCGTAATGCCTCAGTCTCCACTGACACGTTTCTCGAAGTTCAACACCGACACTCACTTACCTTTATAGCTAAAATTGTCTATTTAATTTAAGGTTTTCCAAAGTCTGTTTCAGGCAGGCTTCTTCACCCCAGCTTTGAATACAATTAGAGTGAATGGGCTATATTTCGTTAAAGTTATTCTTGAGTAAACACATATGGAGATATTGAAAACGTGAAAAGATTCGTTACATAAGAACCAAGAAGGAGAAGAATAAATGCGCAATATCTGACCTATAGTCAGATGTAATACGGTGACCAATAACTACGTACAAAGTAATATACTTCATGTACTGATACAATTCCATTGATCACATGCCTTTACATTTACACCGGACACAACAGGAAGAAGAAAAATCATATCATATTATTATTAATTCCTGAAACATTATCGTGCGAGTGGAAGAGCGTTGAAGGAAGGAAGGAAGAACAGCGTTTAGCGTCCTGTCAACTACGATGTCGTTAGGGATGGAGAGGAAGCTCAGATTGTGTCAGGGATCTGACCTGTCTACGTGACATGTCACAGGCGCAAAAATGTTTATATAAAACCGACGACATGCCACGAGATAAGTTCGATATATCGTAGCATTTTAGGATGCCCTGGACAATGGCTATAATGCCGCAATCATGATAATATCAAATAAATGATCTGTAATAAAAAATAAAAAATAACTGGATAGCCGTCTCCTAATAAGAGTCGAATGTGCTAACCACTGAGCTACCTCGCTCTATGGGAAGAGCATCTAAATAAATCTCTTGAAAACTTGGATGACTGATTGAAAGAATCGTTCAAACGGCTCTGAGCACTATGGGACTCAACTTCAGAGGTCATCAGTCCCCTATAACTTAGAACTACTTAAACCTAACTAACCTAAGGACATCACACACATCCATGCCCGAGGCAGGATTCGAACCTGCGACTGTAGCGCCTAGAACCGCACGGCCACTGACTGAAATATGGATGCTGATCCCATCGTTTCCTAAAGAAGCTTGGAACGTAAACAAAGAAATAACATTCGCCACGCAAAATGGTACTCCACAATATGTCGCAGAGAGAAATATAATTCTCCATGACGTTACAGGTCACGTAACGTAAAACCACGTACATGCAACACACATGCCCAAAGCTGGCAACAGTCTCACCATAATCCAGAACGAAGTGGGATAAATTTGCCCATTTCACTTCCGCCAGACACAGCGTTTACACTACGAGGAAATTTGTGACACACATTCACCATGGCAGCGGAAAGAAAGAATGCCACTGAGTACAGCCCCCGACGCGACCCAAAACGAATGCTGCTACTGGTCGTCTCCAGTCAAAGATAGCACGACGTACCGTGTAGTTATAATCATACAATGAAGACCTTCATGACCGAATGTTTGAGCTTCCGAGAATACGCCTACGATTGCCAATTTTTACATGGAAACATTCGGACAATTAGCTCTGGAAAAAACGAGTAAGAAACCATGTCGATGGTATCGATACGTGGATGATACATTTGTGGTTTGGTCACATGGCAAAAAAGCTTTTGAGGAATTCTTTTGTTATTTAAATAGTGTAAATTCTAAAATCCAGTTTACCGTGGAAATGGAGAAAGACAATTCAATATCCTCCTTCGATGTCTTCGTTATGAGACAGATTGATGGCAGCTTGAAACTTAAAGTCTTTCGGAAGGTAACGCACACCGACAAATACTTGCATAAGGATTCCAATCATCCCCCACAACAGAAAAGAGGTGTGACTAAAAGTCTAGTGGACAGAGCTAAAAGGATTTGTGCGCCAGAATACCTGGAGGCCTAAGGACAACGATACGACAAAGCGATGGAAGAACACCGTTTCTCTACCCTTCATCAAAAAAGTAACAGATCAAATCGGCAAAGTTTTAAGCAGACATAACGTTCGACTGATTTTCAGACCAACTAAGAAAATAGGCGAAGCACTTCGTTTCTTTAGGGATAAACGTCCCCCTCTGTCTGCAAGTGGAGTATACAAGATTCTGTGTTCCTTTGGTAGGGTCTACATTGGAATTACAAAGAGAAGTGTGAGTACACGGTTGAAGGAAGATAAAAATATTTGCCGACTAGGGAAAACAGACAAGCCAGTCGTGGCGGAACATGCTCTTCAGTCGTGTGATCACGTAGTGAAATTTTCCGAAACTGAAGTTTTATGTACTATGACGAACTATTATCCAAGGCTTTGTAGAGAACCCATCGAAATATATAAACACGGGGATAATTTTAACAGAAAAGAAGAAGCCATGAAACTCAGTGATATATGGACATTGGCGCTACAGAACCGATGAGAAGTTTTATCTTTCACTCACTATGATCGATAGTTATATTTTATGCTTGGCAAGGTTTATCTCTGCAATAACGTGAAATCCAGGCCACGACCACTTTCCATGGTATTTATGCCGTTCTTTATGCCGTCCGACTCGTCATTCGGCAAGACTCAGCACAACCAGGAGCAGCTCCGAAGATGTTCAACGTAGCTTTGGACGAAACGTTTACTTATAATTTAAGCCCAACTACCTACCAAGGTACAGAGTGGGCTGCAATTCTCGTACGGTAGCGAAACTTGGTAGATACGCTAATGCGTTAAAGCGAAACCGATTTACACTGGAAAAAATTGTTTACGATTTTGGCCATCACCTGCAAACCTGGCAGTGTGCAGCATCTCTTCGACGTCTCCGGTGCTCATATTTCCACATTTTGATTTGCAGCTTCTTGTGTTGGCCGTTTGCCTTTCTCATTTTGTTTGACCTTTTCTGCACATATCCCGTGTCTAGCTCCTTACACGTGGAAACATTTCTACATATCTCTTTCTCGCATTAGCAGTGCTAGATTTGAACCTCAGGGACAAAACTGGAACTAATTTTTTCCAGCGTAATTCCGGTTCCGCGTTAACGCATTAGAATGCCTGGCAAGTTTCATTGCCGTTAGATAATTACAGCCCACACCGGACGTTTGTGTGTAGCTGCACTTTAATTACAACCACGCGGTAGCTTTCAGTTTCCAGCCAGAGAAGTTCTGTTTTAGCAGACAGATGAGTGACTACAGTCCTTTTGAGACGGACAAGCACGGGGACGAAACTCATACAGGGACATCCGTTAACACCACCTTGGTTCGCTACCAGGCCACATGAGCGCTATATGTTTGTCTTATTGTCTGATTTTTAGACTTCCGTGTTTGTTTTCGTTTCGTAGCTACCAAAAGTTGATTCCACCACGTTGTGCTTCCAATTACGACTTTTCGTGTCCATTACACTCTCGGACTTGCATTGTAAATATGTTCCTCGTATTCTGACTCAGTTCTGCTCGCGTGTTAATATTGGGTGGGGTAAATTATTTCCTATTTGGTTTTGCTTCAGTGTGAAACAGAATGTAGTTCACGTAGTGTGCTACGCACTTTTGTGTATTTGATAGTGCTTACGAATCTATGTAACTGCTCGATTTAAAGGCGTGTTAAGTAATTGCTTTTATCCTATTTTATTTTCGTTTCCATTCGTTTTCCGTGCTATCTCGCATTTGATGAAGCACCCCTTGTTAGCAATGTATGCCAGTATTGGTATGCAACTTTATAACATCTTGTCATGAAATGAGTATATAAATCTGCTTTGAAAGGGGCTGCCCGTCGCCACCGAGTCGTGCATTTCAGTGGCATTTAGATTATGGATGGAAAATTAGGTGAGTATGGCTTGTAGTCTTGGTGACTGGAGCATTCTTTCTTGCAAATGCTAAAAATGCGACAGTAGTTATGCAAATGTTTTTACACGTTAGGGATTGGTACTACGATATTTTAGCAGAAAGCCAATAAAACTTTCGGTGGCCTCGATTAAACGCGAGAGTATGAGTAACGAATTGGAACGAAAATAATGTTGATTATGAATAACACCCATACGTTGCATTTAAATCGAGCAGTTCATACACGGATTTGTAACAAACGACAAACAGACATGAGCCCACAGAATGCAATGCAACAAAACCAGCTTTTGTTTCATATGAAACAAAAAAAAAATTGAATTGTTTACCCACCCCGATATTAATAATAATGGCAAAAATTAAGAAGAATACGAGTAACATATTTACAATTCCGTTCAAAGAGTGCAATACGCACAAGAAGGTCGTCATCAGGAGCATAATTTCCACTTGATAACAGCCACACGGTGGAAACTGCAATACTGGATTTTACAAATGAAGAAGCTTTACTACAAGGCTATCAGAACCACACGAAATATAAATGAAAAATATCACCAAGAAGAACTCGTATTTTGCAAAGTAAGAAAACAGATCATCGCTCCATGTTTTCCCGAAGTCGAAGTTCACTGCCAGGCCACTAAGAGCGTGACTGTTGGTGTCTGTGCTTGTATCGTGAAACTGGCGTTGCCCTTCTGACATTTTGGTGTTCTGTGCGACCGTATTATCACGCACGACTACGTGGCACGTAATGTGTTTCCCGCCAAAGCGGACGCCTTTCAAATGCTAAGAAGATTCACATTCTCCGTAGGCAGACATTCGAAAGTATCATGTTAATGCTTCAAGTAACTCCGACGAATTTCCCAGGAGAGAGAGGGGAGCGAGAAACGAGCACTGAGAGATGGAGGGAATGGAAACGTTTCATCAACATGCCGGAGGGTGATACGTTGTAGTTGAATGTCATTATTGCCTCAAATTCTAAAGTCTTGTCGTTTTGCAGAATACAGAATAAGTCTTTGCGAAACATTGATGTGGTGCTGCTGAATTCAATGTAGATCTCAAAAGCAAATTTTCGTTCTCCAGTTTCTACAGAACTTCAGACCACGAAAAACCGGAGAAGAGTCGAACAGCTTTAACTTATGTGGAAACACAGAAGTTGCCACTCAAAGGATGACACGCGTTACCTTTTACAAACAGGATACACGTTGGATGTTCTCTGGCAGAATACGAAAGTAAAAGTGGGTGATAAAAAAGAGAGACTTACCAACAGGGGGGCGTCAAACGTAACATGAAGGAAGTTCTTCACAGCGCGAGGTGTAATTACATTATTGTTGGTGTCTGTTGCGCAGTGAACCAGGTGTGAATTCGATCTGTGCGCTATTTAAGTCTATATGGCTTGATAAAATAGTTCTGTTGCGTTTCGTTTACGCATGTAAACTGGAGTTCTCTAACTTCGAAAAATCGCTATTCTAGGCTGTTTATCGTCGACGAAGTTTCGAACGCAACTGGTGAACATTTTTTGGAAGTCTGCACCTTCATTGAGAACTGAAATATGCGTTTGAAATCAAACGCGATGGAATTTTCTCTGTTGTATGACTCAATTTGCCTACTAAAAGCAAACGTGAAAGCAAATTATTCAGCAATGGAATGCATTTGATTTAGTATGCATATTTGTTGGTGTGGAAGAGAGATGGCCTCACCACCACCAGAAAAAAATGAAACAAACTGGGCCAGCTACATTAGAAGAGGGAGAAAAAGATAGACGATAGAGAGAGAGAGAGAGACAGAGAGAGACAGACAAGGGCTGGGAAGAGAGGGAGAGGGAAAAGGGGGAAGAGGCTAGGGGTACCGGTTAGGTCCATTTCCTCTACTGAAAAAGTTATGTCCTGTATTTTTTTATGCTTCACAATGTTTAATTTGCAATAAAAAACTAACAATTCAGGGACTTACGAATATTGTGCAGCCTTCGAGACAACATGATGCAAAAAATGCCTGACTTTATTCAATATTTCATTTGGAAGTGGTGTTCCACAAATTCTTTGAGAGTATTATCAGCTGTATGCACTGGCAGCAAAACCTGTTTAATACGAACATTACTGGTAACCAGAATTTACGCGCTCCTGTCAGAATATTCTGATAATTTGTACGGGTTAGTAAAAAGGCATTCCTGAAGTTTAGTTTTGAATATTTGTGGATATCTGACGGCTACCTGCTAAAAATATTTTCTCCAGAACACAAAATTCAGTTCTGGGGACTTACCTGCGTCCGCTGTGTTTGTTCAGAGGTAATCTTTCCTTTCGGTAATGTGACTGTGAAGCTCACATTTCTTTACTAAGTTCAATCCTTTATTAACCACATAACCAATAAATGCATTGGTACGTAAGGTCGTCGAAGTGACTTCTGCAAGATGTTCTGTTATCATCTTTACACTAATATTCTTACTAGAAGCTTCTGAAGAATAAATACTTTTTGTCGTTAGCTGAGTTACCACATCCGTGCAAGACAAAGCACGGTACCACTACGTTCCAGAAGGCCGCGCACGAAAATGCAATTTTTCCGGTGGCCTTATCTCTGACTCTATTAACGACAGGGATAATGGGTCAAGTGTTACGAACAGCCCTTGGCCTAAAGATCGTTTGTATACTTGTCGCACGAACGGGCATATTGTAGCCACCGCAGAGTACTGGTTTAAAAATGTAAACATTGCAAACTTCCACCAACCCGGAAAATTGGGAACATCAGTTGGTTCTTTTGCATTCGGTGTTCTCTAGGGTAATTTTTGTACGATTTTGTAAAACCACTATTTGTTCACTGGCGTTTCCTCAGAAAACTCCGAAAAACAATGATTTTTGGTTACCAAAAGTACCAGTTGTAGGGATGGCCGCTTCTATAATTTCTATTCACGGACTTTTTTTTTTTATCATATGTCCTTAAGATGATGTTCTCAGGGTCCATAGCAAGTTTTTTTCCTTATCATTATCCACTAACGGGATCCAGATGTTCAAAGTTAGCCGTATTTATGCACGTAAAATATGCACGTAATATCCGATCTGCGATATAAATGTAATTTTAACTGACGTAGTGAACACATGTCAAGGGTTCTGGGCTCATCGCATGCGTTCGGAGGTCACGTATGTTTTTAGTTTCATTTTTCCCACCATGAAAACCTTACGAAGCGCTGCCTCTGTACAATGGGCACTACAAGCCTATAGCGGGCTCTATTGACCTGGAAGTTAACTCTTGGAGCCACCTCGCGGCCTGAGCACCTTACGCGAAGTTATTTTATCACAGAAAACACAGGATTTCTTGGTATACTGTTCGTGTAGCCTAAAAATGTTGTGCATTTCTATGTAAAGTACTGTAAAGCGAACTTGTGTTGGATGAAGAATATTTTGTGTTAATCGTACATTACGCATACTTATTTGTTGTCTATATGTGTCAAAATAGGTAAATTTGTCGAAGTATGTAAATGAAGTGTCAAAACTTTACTGACTACAGAATTAGTTTTATATAAGCATCACACACTAGTGTAACAGGGAAAAGAAGGAAATCAGCTGAGAAATGCTCCTTTCGGTGCACAAAAAGGTGAATATGCTCCTACACTTTAACAGATTCTGACAGAGAAATAGGGAATCATCTGCCTCTATCGTCATTCGGCCTTTCTCGCCATCAATTTTGGAACGCGAACATAGTCGCGCTTTTCTGTGCAGAAAGATAGTACCAGAGAAACAGTGAAGGTTATTTCTGCTACCTTTAGATTTATGTAATGAGTGTTTCAGTGAACACTGTCAAACGGTTTTTTTTTTCTAGATCTACATATGCTATAAACTGGGTTTGCCTTTCTTCCACTTATTTCTAAGACAAATAAAAAGGTAAATATTCCTTCGCGTAATTTACACATTTATTCGATACACAAATTTATCCTCACCCGATCGGCCTCTGCCAGTTGATAAACTGCTTATCTCAGTAATACTGAGTGGGGCAAATAAAAGTGGCGTGGACGAGTGGATACGACAGGATGTGAATGTAAGCATGTAACCACACCCCATAACGCGCACACCACGTGTACGCTCGCAACGTAATCCATAGCGATTCAGAGCCTAGTGCGGGCTGTGTCAGAGTGAGTGTTCATTGTGGAAAGTTAAGCGACAATAAGGTCGTGAAAACGGTGTACTCGTTTGTTTGCTGAGAAGTTTAATGGTGTCAAAGTGCCAGCAAAGAGTGCCATGCAAAAAGTAGTCTTGAAATGGCGTCAGATAAGACCTGTTTTGAACAAGCCAAAAAAAAAGAAAAAAAAACACTCTGAAATGAGCCTGCACGGCATAAAATGTGGCTATAGTTCACCAGGAAACGCTTCGGAGTCCTACCAAACCAAATCGATGCCTGTCTCAAAAGACCGGTGTATTACGTCGACCATGCGGACGAATACTCCACCTGAACCTGGACATAGATCTACCCAGTGTCTGTTGTTCAAACATTAAAACCAGCAGGTACTGCTCAGCGCCACCAGTTCTGTGAGTGGCTCTTTACTGAGAGGACAACGAATGGGTTGGACATGGATCTTTTCTTTATGTCTGGTGAAGCCCGGTTTCACCTGAGTGGTTATGTCAAGTCACAGAATCACAGGTTCTGGGCAGCGGAGAACTCGTATAACTTCCACGAGACACCATTCCAGGATCAGAAGGTTGGGGTTTGGTGTGCGGTGTCTGCACGCCACATTATTCGACCCGTCTTCTTTCATCAGAGGCTGACTTCAGTGCACACATTGCCAATTTTCTGAAATAACTTGTGGTAGCATTAAAGGAGGAGGAGAAAACCTACATGACTTCCAACAGGATGGAGAAAATGCCCATACAGCCGGCCGAACCTTGGAGCACATTTACACGATCTTCATATCTGACAGAGTTGTTAGCAGAGGTCAGCCTGGACGCGGCGCTAGCTGGCGAACCACGTCACCTGATCTGTCAGCGTCCAAGCCCTTAAATATAAGGTGAATCACAACAACCCTCATAGTCTTCAAGAAATGCAGCAGAACATTTCGAATGAGATTGCAGCAATTGGAGCAGTCCAGCTTAGATCCGCCTTCAGCAACTTGATGACCAGGACCCAAAAATGCCAAGAGATGAAGAGTGGTAGCTTTCAACATCTTGCCCAGTCAGGTTAGTTCTGTATTTCCTTTCCTCTCTGGAACTCTGTTCTCTGGGCCACTTTTATTTGTCGCACCCTGTATGACACTGGATTAGGTGTGTCGTGGTGCCGGTGGGGATTAATGTGAAACTGCAGGTCGCGGTTGCATGACTATTACCCCTAGCTTTACTCTGGGAATGTGAAATAAACAATGAAGATGCAAGTAGTTCGGCTTACAAGCTGAACTGTGGAGTTCAGACATACCGACCTCTTGTAGCACATTTGGACGCTGAGTTTCGGACTGTCCTCGGGAAGCTGCTTTGACTTACAAGTAGATACTGGTTGCTAGGGAAGCTTTCTCCACTATCATAAGTTTTTTATGGTGCCTTAGCCCAGTGTAACCGAACTGCAATGGCTTTACAACATAACTGTTTCGTGATTGATTACAAGGAATTATCAAAAGAGTTCCACATTTTCAGGGATACACCATTAACGGAATCTAATATGAAAACGAAACTATTAAAGGACATTTAATCTGGTATAAACATGGGCGCAGTCCCTATACAGAAAGGTCAGCCACTCCGTATGGCACTACCACAGTGGCCGATTTCAGGTTCCTCAGTAAGCCTCTCTGCTTGCAACACAGCTCAGTGCATTACCAGAGGGACTCAAATATGCTGAAATTTTAAGTGGAGACATACACGTTATTTCGACAGACTGGAGGTTATTGTTGCTGCTCATACGGAGTCAACGACACCAGCTACTCGTCGCCCTGTCAGCTACGAGAATAAGTAAACACTGAAAATGTCAGCCCCTCTTACTTCATAAAACGAAGTCGTACTGACACAAGACGAGCGCGTGGGGAGCTCATTGGTTCAAATGGCTCTGAGCACTATGGGACTAAACATCTACGGTCATCAGTCCGCTAGAACTTAGAACTACTTAAACCTTACTAACCTAAGGATATCACACAACACGCAGTCATCACGAGGCAGAGAAAATCTCTGACCCCGTCGGGAACCCGGGCGCGGGAAGCGAGAACGCTACCGCACGACCACGAGCTGCGGACGAGTGCTCATTGCTTTTACAAAATAAAAAATGAGTTACCCTTGCCGGCTGGTCCCGGCGGAGGTTGGAGTCCTCCCTCAGGCATGGGTGTGTGTGTTTGTCCTAGGATAATTTAGGTTCAGTAGCGTGTAAGCTTAGGGACTGATGACCTTAGCAGTTAAGCCCCATAACATCACAAACACATTTGGATATTTTTAAACTCTTGTATTTGGCCTCTGTGCACAAGGACAACGCCGGCACAGTGAACTCAACCAGCTGGGTATACAACAGTTCAATGTGCCGCCTAACGAGGAAAAGTTGTAGAAGAAATCGAAGAATTTTGAAATTCAAGTTTATTTTCTCTGTACATTTCATGAAATTAACAAGAAATTGACACAAGACCGAAGTTATGTAAACTTTTAGCTACACTGCCGAAGAATGATGCCAACATTGTGGGATATACCAAAACTTATCTAGGAGCTAGCATGGACAATATAGCACCAAGACCGAGAATTTAAAGTTAGCAATACAAAATTGTTGTTTACAATAAATGTGGTTCACTTTAACAATATATGTATCGAGCTGGTGTGGCCCGATTCCATTTACTGTTCTTTTTGTCTACACGCTGACATATGCTGCCCATGTTTATCCACTGTGAGTGTGAAATTCATCTCCTTCTGCATCGCCAGAATTCTGGTGACCTGTCGTGTACAAAATTTGTGAAATGAAACTTACCGGTAACAGAGCCATTTGAACCATTTTGTTTGGTTCAAATGTCTCTAAGCACTATGAGACTTAATATCTGAGGTCATCAGTCCCTTAGAACTTAGAACTACTTAAACCTAACTAACCTAAGGACATCACACACATCCATGCCCGAGGCAGGTTTCGAACCTGTCACCGGAGCAGTCCCGCGGCTCCGGAATGCAGCGCCTAGAACCTCACGGCCACCGCGGCTGGCTACATTAAATTTAAACGGCAACACAAGTTGTGTATTAGGAACATGAGGCGGGAACAAATCTACACTGTTGCTGCTCTGTGGTCTAGAACGCCTTGCCACGGTTTGCGCGGCTCGCTCCGTCGGAGTTTAGAGTCCTCCCTCGGGCATGGGGTGTCTGTGTTGTCCTTAGCGTAAGTTAGATTAAGTAGTGTGTATTTCCAAATTTCCTACACTGCTGCTAATGTGACGGGCGAAAGTTTTTCCTTAGTTTTTGATGTTGCTGAGCAACAGTCAAACAATAATTTTTAAATGAACACACCGCCCTTTGACTGTATTGTTGTTTATTTACTTATGAGCCAGGTTTCAGACTTTTAAGTCTTTTTAAGTGACTGAGTTTATGTCAATATATGTTAACGACATAAACTCTAGCACTTTAAAATGGCATAACAACAATACAGTCAAATAGCCGTGTGTTCATTTAAAAATTATTCCACACTTTACGAAAAAGCAGGGGAAAGCGCACTTCCCTCTTTCTGAGCACTAGATGCATATTTTTAAACGTGATGCTGTTACTGCGGCAAAACAGTTTCTTTACCATCAATCGGATTTCCGCGCCAAGAGCATTGTCCAGACCAAAGCAAAACCGTTGGCTGAACCAAATTTTTAGAACGAATGTGCCGTGGCGTCTGGCTATGAAGTCACAGAACTTCATCCCTGGCAGCATCAAGTGCTCTAACCTGGCTGTGCATTATGGTGAACTAATCTTGGATGACGCCAACTGGTACATCATTCCGTGGTGCTGCCGATCTATGCAGGAGTCCATCAATCGTAGTGCCTGGCCAGTGGTGAAGAGCCAGTGATTCAGCGACCCGTGACCAGACGTTCTCAGTGAGTGGCACATCTAGAGAACGTGCTGGCTTATTGAGAGATAACATCACGGAGACTTTGAAGATGTTGCACATCCACTGGTCATAATACGCCAGAAATGTATCGTCTCCAGTTCAAATTACCCGTAATGCGATCTTGTGCAGTACCCCATACTGTCATTCTAGGGTCTGGGCCCAGATGGCGAAGCAGAAACACCGAAATGCTGTGCTCAGTTATTCCATGGAGTTCATCGGCGGCGCGGTTTCATTGACCACAGACGGAGGCCACGGAGTGGACCGCTACACGGCTTATGCGAAACTTCCAACAGAAAGCCCTCTTGAAGTAATGAGATTCGCATACTGCCTTCTGCAATGAAAAGAGGCCACGGGAACGTTACTTGTGACACATCACCCCAGTGAGTCGACTGCAAGGCTGCCGTTTCAAGCACGCCCTCCCGTATACTCACAGAAATAAACGCGGAAAAGGGGCATAATGACTTAATATCGCATAGCGATGTGTGATAGTAATGTCACGATGCGACTGTACCATCACAGTCCTTTTGCAGTTACAGTAACTTACGGGCCATCAAAAATACACACAACTTTAATCACCAAATCCTTGTAGCCGGCAAAAATTAAAATCTATAACAAAATTAGCGAAATAGAATATACTGTCACCTGAAGCTCCAGAAATCGAGTACTTATCACGAAATGCAATCTGTGACATTCGGTAAAAATGTGAGCAAGTACAAAGTCATCCTCAGACCATGGGACACGGTAACAGATGTGTTGTGTACATACACTCCTGGAAATGGAAAAAAGAACACATTGACACCGGTGTGTCAGACCCACCATACTTGCTCCGGACACTGCGAGAGGGCTGTACAAGCAATGATCACACGCACGGCACAGCGGACACACCAGGAACCGCGGTATTGGCCGTCGAATGGCGCTAGCTGCGCAGCATTTGTGCACCGCCGCCGTCAGTGTCAGCAAGTTTGCCGTGGCATACGGAGCTCCATCGCAGTCTTTAACACTGGTAGCATGCCGCGACAGCGTGGACGTGAACCGTATGTGCAGTTGACGGACTTTGAGCGAGGGCGTATAGTGGGCATGCGGGAGGCCGGGTGGACGTACCGCCGAATTGCTCAACACGTGGGGCGTGAGGTCTCCACAGTACATCGATGTTGTCGCCAGTGGTCGGCGGAAGGTGCACGTGCCCGTCGACCTGGGACCGGACCGGAGCGACGCAAGGATGCACGCCAAGACCGTAGGATCCTACGCAGTGCCGTAGGGGACCGCACCGCCACTTCCCAGCAAATTAGGGACACTGTTGCTCCTGGGTTATCGGCGAGGACCATTCGCAACAATCTCCATGAAGGTGGGCTACGGTCCCGCACACCGTTAGGCCGTCTTTCGCTCACGCCCCAACATCGTGCAGCCCGCCTCCAGTGGTGTCGCGACAGGCGTGAATGGAGGGACGAATGGAGACGTGTCGTCTTCAGCGATGAGAGTCGCATCTGCCTTGGTGCCAATGATGGTGGTATGCGTGTTAGGCGCCGTGCAGGTGATTGCCACAATCAGGACTGCATACGACCGAGGCACACAGGGCCAACACTCGGCATCATGGTGTGGGGAGCGATCTCCTACACGGGCCGTACACCTCTGGTGATCGTCGAGGGGACACTGAATAGTGCACGGTACATCCAAACCGTCATCGAACCCATCGTTCTACCATTCCTAGACCGGCAAGGGAACTTGCCGTTTCAACAGGACAATGCACGTCCGCATGTATCCCGTACCACCCAACGTGCTCTAGAAGGTGTAAGTCAACTACCCTGGCCAGCAAGATCTCCGGATCTGTCCCCCATTGAGCATGTTTGGGACTGGATGAAGCGTCGTCTCACGCGGTCTGCACGTCCAGCACGAACGCTGGTCGAACTGAGGTGCCAGGTGGAAATGGCATGGCAAGCCGTTCCACAGGACTACATCCAGCATCTCTACGATCGTCTCCATGGGAGAATAGCAGCCTGCATTGCTGCGAAAGGTGGATATACACTGTACTAGTGCCGACATTGTGCATGCTCTGTTGCCTGTGTCTATGTGCCTGTGGTTCTGTCAGTGTGATCATGTGATGTATCTGACCCCAGGAATGTGTCAATAAATTTTGCCCTTCCTGGGACAATGAATTCACGGTGTTCTTATTTCAATTTCCAGGAGTGTAGTTCCGCGTAGTCAGCGCGTACACAACTTTCACACTAGAGCGCGCCCCGCTGAGCACAACAGCGCAGGCGCAGCGCTCGTCCGTCTCCGCACTACGAGATGGTGCTGCCTTAGAGACGGACCAAATTCTGCTTCCGCCAATCCGCGTATTAATATGTAACGCAGCCAATGAGATTGCTGCTAACGTAGAACCTTTTCTCCTCGCGGATCACACTCGCGCAGTGATACCTGAACACTCGAGGTATTATAACGAGTGTACAGACCTCCGATTAGTCAGTCTGCATTAATATACACCACTCTGTACCAGTCTACATTAGTCTGTACCAGTCTATAGTCAAGCTTCAGTCTGCGCCTAATAATATTATCATATTCCTGTACATAGCCATGAAGAGAAATGTATAGACAATTTGTCAAGTATCAGAGATATGTGGGAATATTAACGTACCAAGACCAAATGAACTTCAGATTGTCAATTGTAAACTGCATCCAGAATCAAGTTATGTAATATCTATGCCTTTTTATTATTTTAATATATATGTGTGAAAATAATCAAGTTCTGTTTAAAGTTTGTCACCGTCAATCTGCTACTCTAAGCGTGCAAGTGGCATTTCTATCGTCTGACCTAACGGCTGAAGATAAACACGCTACGATAAAACCACGAGACATATTGCTGATCCTCGCCTACTTCGTTAGAGCGACAAGTCAAATAATATGATGGTGTGTGTACCGAAGGTCTTACAGTACGCACACCACAAGATGTCTGGTGGAAACATTTCCGAGTCTATCACCGATAGTCGGGCACTGCTCACGCGGTAATAAACCAAAGGCAGAATAACATGAGGAGACGACAAATTCGAGAGATTCCAACGGAGTGGAGCGACGTTGTCAGAGTCCAGCGGCCGTATTGATGGGACGACTGTGGTGTAGTGTAGCTGACGATGGTCTGCGCGAGTTAGCCGCCCGAAAGAGACTCACTTCCAGCTGCTCCACGTACGGTTCTTTGGACATTTTCGTAGTTCATCAGGCGATGGACAGACATGGTTACAGGTCACGTGGTATAATTACCGCCCCTTGTGGTGGAGCTGCTAAAAGTACGATGTCCACAGTGTCTGCCACCGATGAGGCTTCCTCCATCAACAGCAAAGGCATAGAATGGCGCACCACATATTATGACTGAGTGCAGATTTTTTTAAATGAAAATTTTTAAGCCCTTTTAAATAAAAGAAACATTATTCCTCATGTCCACATATTCATTTCTCAACATATTCACGCTGTCAACGAACACAATTCTCACTACGAGAGACCAGACCAGTTTGTTGAGGCCGTCACTATACAATGCTTGACTTTGTTGACGTAGCCACAGCCTCACCTCTCCTTGTACAGCTTCATCACTATCAAAATTGTAAGTAGGATGTTTAGGTTTTTTATATTGATAACGCCACGTAGCGCTCTGTATGAAAATCACTGGCTGTGCTGTGTGCAGTCTGTGACTAGTTTGCATTGTTGTCTGCCATTGTAGTGTTGGGCTGCGACAGCTGGATGTTAACAGCGCGTAGCGTTGCGCAGTTGGAGGTGAGCCGCCAGCAGTGGTGGACGTGGGGAGAGAGATGGCGGAGTTTTGAAATTTGCAAGAATTGGTGTCATGAAGTGATATATATATTATGACTACTAAGGTAAATACATTGTTTGTTCTCTATTAAAATCTTTCATTTGCTAACTATACCTATCAGTAGTTAGTGCCTTCCGTAGTTTGAATCTTTTATTTAGCTGGCATTAGTGGCGCTCGCTGTATTGCAGTAGCTTGAGTAACGAAGATTTTTGTGAGGTAAGTGATTTGTGAAGCGTATAGGTTAATGTTAGTCAGGGCCATTCTTTCGTAGGGATTTTAGGAAGTCAGATTGCGTTGCGCTAAAAATATTGTGTGTCAGTCTAAGCACAGTCGTGTATAATTTTTCAAAGGGGACGCTTCAAAATGACGTCCTCGAAGGTGTTCTTTAAGTTTTGGAAACAGGTGAAAGTCGGATGGGGCCATGTGGGAACTGTATTGATGGTGACCGATGAAGTGAACCCGAGGCGTCGGCTTGTTGCAGGTGTCGCAGCGCTCGTGCGTGGTCTGGCCTTATCATGCTGAAGGAGAGGGTATGTCCGCCTTGGTCATCTGCGTGATCAGAGCAGCGGACTACTAACCGAAGGAGCCCATGTTCGAGTCCCGGCCGGGTCGGAGATTTTCTCCGCTCAGGGACTGGGTGTTGTGTTGTCATAATCATCATCGTTTAATCGACGAGCAAGTGGCCAAAGTGGCGTGAAATCGAAAGACTTGCACCCGGCGAACGGTCTACCCGACGGGAGGCCCTAGTCAAACTACATTTACATCTCTAGTGCAGAGGGCTGCAAATATGTAGACAAGGATAATAAAGATGTAAAATGTTAATAACCTTTGTTTTATTTAAAAAACTTTAAAATCGGAGGTATGACTTTTCAGCACGCTCTTGTAGAGCGGATAGCCTCACTATACCGCACCAATAAGAAAGTTACCATGTTCCGCGAGAAGGGGCATTATGGTATTACTTGATGGAAAAATTTTACTGACAGTGGTCATCTACATTAATTACACTAAGAGAAGGCACTGAACATGCCAGCATTGTGCCGACCACATAGAAAGCCGCTGCTTGCTTAGCAGTTTAAAAGACCAGCGATGATTCATCGATTACGATGGCCGCTTTAGGTGCCTGCAGTTATGTCTCATTATTTTTTACTGGTCGCAGAAATACTGCGACTCGTAAAATATAAAATCTCCTTCATCGTAAAAATATTCCCGAAATCAGCAGACATTAAGAAAGTATGGCTGGTGTGAAACTCTGCTTGCCATTTTCTCGCTCTGTATCCTGCGAATCATGAATGAAGTGCCGCAGGTAGGATCCATATTCTAGATTTTCGGAAAGCGTCGAACAGGATTCCGTACCGCAGACTGTCAAGGAAGTTGAGAGGATATGGAATAGGTTCCGAGATATGTGAAGGGCTCGAAGATTTCTTAAGTAACAGAGACCAAGACGTTATCCTCGACTGCGCGTGTTCACCAGAGACGAGCTCCGGAGTGCCGCTGGGAAATATGATTGGATCGCTTTTATTCTCAATACAGATAAAAGATCTGGCAGGCAGGGTGAACAGCAACCTGCGGCTGTTTGTTGATGACGCTTTGGTATACGGGAAGGTGGCGTCGTTGAGTGGCTACAGGAGTGTAGAAGATTGCGAAGAAAAAATTTCTAGTTGGAACGATGAAATGTAGCTTGCTATAAATGTAGAAAAATGTTAGTTAATGTAGATGAGCAGGAATAGCAGCCCTGTAATGTTCGATTACAGCATTATTAATGTGACGTTTCACTCAGTCACGTTGATTAAATAACTAGGCGTAACAGTGCACTGCGATATGAAATGGAACACGCACCTAAGGGTGATAGTAGGGCAGGCGAATGTTCGATTCGGTTTATTGGCGGAATTTTAGGACGGATCACATAAAAAAGACTAGTGCGAGCTGTTCCTTAGTACTGCTTTTACGTTTGGGATCCGCACCTGGTCAGATTAAAGGAAAACACCGAAGTAATTCAGAGGCGGGCTGCTAGATTGGACACCGGTAGGTTCGGTCATCGCGCGAATATTACTGAGGTGCTTTGTGAACTGAAATGGGAATCACTGGAGAGAGGACGAACATTGGCGAGAAAATTTAGAGGACCAACATTTGAAGTTAACTGTAAAATGATTCTACTTCCGGCAACGTACATTTCTCGCAAGGATCACGAAGACAAGGTAAGAAAAATTAGGGCTCATATGGAGTCATATACGTAGTCGTTTTTCCTTCGCTCTGCTTGTGAGTGGAAGAGGAATAGAAACTGCTAGTAGTGATGTAAGATACCATCCGTCATCCATCATACGGCGCCTTGCGGGATATGTATTTAGCTTTAGATGCAGGTAAACGAAAAAATATATCCAGAAGATTAAAGGATACATCCAAGTATTGGTGTCAAATATAAAACTTTAGTTTGGATGTAAGAAACGGCGAAATTTTGCTCAAATCCGCTGTAAATGAGAGGGAAAATCCGTAATTACACGGTACTTGGCTCGGTCGTAACGGTGTCCCTCGGAGCAGTACAGCGTTCGTAATTAAACGAGAAACCACGGTGGGTTTAATCCAAGCCTGAATTCGCTTGCCGCTACCTGACATCCACTGCCTGGCCTTTCTTTCCACTTCTGCTCTAAAGAGCACTTCTCCTGGGAATAAAACGCTCTTTGTGCTGCTTTGACTCAGAAACACCGAAATATTATTACTTTTTCAGCGCAGTTATTGTATCCCATTATAAGTAAATGTTCGTGACAAAGCCGCTGCAATTACCGAACGAAGTCAATGCAATCCGCCAAGTGGTCTGGAGCTATTCTGTTTACTTTCCAAGCAACTGGGAAGTGGTAGGGTCATTGGAAATACTTAAAATTTATGTTGTTTGTTCGATTTCGTAGGTAAGATTCCATCCATATTGATGACGTCCCGTCAAAGGTTGTTTTCTTTTTTGGCTTTTCTTCATCAAAACTCTAGCGCCTAATGCGTTTTATTTGTTAATAATTTCAGTACAGAAGCTGTTACTGCTGTATCCAGGCCCGTATACGCCTCTGAAATGCTACATGTCACTTTGCATGCCAAACGTTTTTGCGAGGAAGGCGGAATGTGGATTGAGACTGCAGATTTTCTGTCAGAGTACTATAAAGAGAAGAATTTTCACCTTTTTATGCTCTGTCAAGCGCATTTTTCAGATCACTGACGAAAAATACCTGGGCAAAAGAGAAAAAAACAATATGTTTTGCTCAAGGTGATTACGGAAAAAAATAGTTTTTCAAGAGAAGCTGATGCTCGATTTTTCCTTTCAGTTTGCTTCGTGCTTAATTCCAAAAGCACTGACAGTTTCTGACAAAAGTGGAACATCTGTCTTTGTTTGTTGTTTCTGTCTGTGTGTGTGTGTGTGTGTGTACGTATGTATCAACGTCGTTTACGTATGGGAATTCGGGTACAACGGTTTGTGGTCTATTGGAGTCGTATGAAAAGAAACGACATCTTTAATGCGTTGGTACTGAGCGTATACTACTGGTCGTTAAAGCTGCAACTGAGAGGGCATCATGCAACAAACGTCAGAATGTGTTTCAACACAACCGCACAAAATACTGAAGAGAAATTCTACCCACATTCTAATAGATTAATGTGACGATAGTCATGGGATACCTCCTCATATCGTGTCGGACCTCTATTTGCCCGGCATAATGCAGGAACTCTACGTGGCATGGACTCAAAGTCGTTGGACGTCCTCTGCAGAAAAAATAAGCCATGATACCTCTACAGCCGTCCATAACTGGGAAAGTGTTACCGGTGCAAGATTTGGGCACGAACTAATCTCTAGATTACGTCCCACGAATGTTCGACGGGATTCAGGTCGGGTGATCTGAGTAGCCAAATCATTCACTCGCATTGTCCAGAATGTTCTTCAAATCAGTCGCGAACAATTGTGACCAGATGACATGGCGTATTGTCATCCATGAAAATTCCATCGTTGCTTGGAAACATCAAGTCCACGAACGGCTGAAAATTGTCTCCAAGTAGGCGAACATAGTCATTTCCAGTCAATGATCGATTCTGTTGGACCAAATGTCCTAGTCCATTCCCTGTAAACACAGCCCTCACCATTATAGAACCACCACCAGGTTGCACAGTGCCTTGTTGATAATCTGGGTCCATGGCTTCGTGGAATCTGCGCCAGCCTCTTACCCGACCATAGCTCTTACCAACGGAAATCGGGACTCATCTGTACAGGCCACGGTTTTCCATGCGTCCACGATCCAACCGATACGGTCAAGAGCCCAGGAGAGGCGCTGCAGGCGATGTCGTACTGTTAGTAAAGACATTCGCGTCTATCGTCTGTTGCTATAGCTCATTAACGCCAGATTTCGCCACACTGTCCTAAGAGATAACGACATCTTTCGTCCCACATTGATTTATGAGTTTATTTCACGCGGTGTTGCTTGTCTGTTAGCACTGACAACTCTACGCAAAAGTAGCTACTGTCCATCGTTAAGTGAAGGTCTTAGGCCACTGCTTTGTCCGTGATGAGAGGTTTTGACTGAAAATTGATATTCCCGGCACACTCTTGACGCAGTGTATCTCGGAATACTGCACCCCCTAACGATTTGCGAAACGGAATGTGCCATGCGTCTAGTTACAACTACCATTCCGAGCTCAAAGTCTGTTAACTCAAGTCTTGCGGCCACAGTCACGTCGGAAGCCTTCTCACATGCATCATCTGAGTAAAAATAACAGCACGGTTAATGCACTGCCCTTTTATACTTTATTTACATGATACTACCTCTCTTTATATATGCGCTTATTGTTATCCCATGACTTTCTGTCAGTGTCAGTGGATAAGGAAATTTTACGCAGCTGGTTTCTCATTCAGAAATCGCTTTAAAATGCTGATTATTTGAGAGTAAGTTGCCTTATACTTCCTGTAAGAAGAAGTAACATCTACCTGCACATGTCAGAATTTGACAGAAGCTAGTCTGTGGTCTATGGAGACTGTAATCTATCTTTTGCTATATTGCTGCAAGTATCGCTCTGGATGCCAGGCCAGGAATATCACACGAATATGGATTCGATGGGTTCAGGGGTACCATACTGAACGCCAAGCAGGATGACAGCGGCATCACGCAACTGGCTCCCGAGAAATAAACGAGGGCAATTCGGAAAGTAAGGAACGATATGTTGCGAAATGGAAACCATAGTGAAAGTCAAAACTGTTTTATTTTCAGCGGTTAGCTACACCTTCCAGCTACTTCTCTACACAGTCGCCACTCAGACATCTGTCATAGCGTTGTACCAACTTTTCAATTCTCTCGTTACAGAAGACAGCCGCTAGAGCTTTTCGACAATTTTCTACTCTGGACTGCAGCTCATTCTCTGTGTCAAAATATTGTCTTCATAGTCAGCGGTTCATCTGAGCAAAGATGAACCTGAGGGGTAGGCAATTGCGGGATGTATTGTGGCCGATCAAACACTTCCCATCGAAAACGCTGCAGGAGCATCTTCATTGCCCCTGCAGAGTGCGGCCAAGAATTGTCGTGTAGAACAAACCGCATGACAGTTATGCTAGGTGGATTGCATAGTTTCAGGTGAAATCTTTCGCCAAGCCCTTATACTTGGTGGGAGACGCTAATTTCTAGCCATCTTTACGTTCTCACTGTGAGCTCAGAACTGAAAAGAGCGACTGATGCGATCGACAGTGCCCAACGCATCTGTGCAAAGCTTCATCAGATTTTCACTGTATTTTCCATTTCTCAACCTATCGTTCCTTACTTTCCGAATAACCCTCGTAGTTCGCTCTGTGGAGTAAGATCATACCCGCACGTCAGGTGCATAAATCAGAAAACAGTCTCGTTTACACGAAGAGGAGCGTCTAAACGGACTGGGCGACTCTGCTTGGCACCCTACAGTCTGTCAATACAGCTACTATTATTGCACCTGCACTCCTCACACGAGTGACACCATGCTGTCTTGTCGAACGAGTCCCCATTCTGAGTACACCATCAAGATGGACATATCCATGTATGAGGACTCCAAAGATAATATACACTATCCAATTGCACTTGTCATGGTCATAAAGGCCCATACTGTGCATACTAGTATGGTGTGCCATTGGGTGCACAACAAGATCACATCTCGTTTACGTAGCTGGTTATTTTGACAATCTGTATTACGTTTCTGACAGCTTGCTGTGTCCTTTCTGTGAAGTCTGCGTGTTCTCAATTTCCAGCAAGGTAATGCAAGACTAAATGTTGCCTGTTATATCTAGGCCACATATATGCGGAGGTCGTTTTACTGTGGACTTGGCCAGCGCGGTCCCCACATCTCCAACCCATCGAAAACAATTGGTGATGGGCTTCTGAGTGACTGGCATGAAGTCACTCGCCAATGTGTATGACTGCTGAGATCTAGCGTAGAGTTAAAGCGGAGTGGAGTGATATAACCTTGTAGGCCGCTCAAGGCATATTAGACTCGATGCCCAGCTCCTTGTACTAAAGTTTGGATTCTTTATACGTGCAAGGTTGGTTGGCTGATGTCGGTGGGGGGACGAACAGCGAGGCCATTGCTTCCATCGGATTAGGGAACAATGTGTAAGGAAGTCGGCCATGCCCTCTCGAAAGAACCATCCCGGCATTTGCCTGAGACGATGTAAGGAAATCACGGAAAACCTAAATCGGGAGATGGCCGGATGCAGGTTTGATCAATCGTCCTCTAGAATGCGAGCCCAGTGTGCTAATCACTGTGCCACCTAGATCGGTGTGTACCCTCAAGTCACCCAAACATAAGTTCGTATGTTCTTTCGACCACACTGTATATGCACGATAAATAAGTATCTGATGTTGATACTGATAATACAGTTTTCAGCAACTCCGAATAAAATTTTCGGATTCTGTAACTGACAAAATGAAGAAGCATTGTGTGCTAAGCGACGACATAACAATCAACTTCGTTTTGCTGATGATTCTGTACTATCTGACTCTATTGCAGATAAACTTCAACAGACGATTTACAGCGACACTAAAATAATAGGAAGACCAATAGATGGAATAAAATTGTTTCAGTGACGTTGAAGACATAGAATCAGCTTTCCTATTTAGTGCAGCATAAGACAATCACTGGAAAAAAGTGAAAATGATTTGATGCAGTTTTGGTAAACTAATCGTTTTTCAAACTGAATATTTCAATGTGAGCGAAACGAAAAGGCTATAATATCAGCTTTGATGTATGGCAATACATATGAGCTTTCAATGAGGGGACTATTAAAAGAACTAAGGACTGGTCGTCTGGCCATGAAGAGATAGGCGAGTGTTCCACCGACCGAGCTACCCACGCATGACTCGAACCCATATTCACAGATTTACTTCCGATGATACCTCGTCTCCTACCTTCGAAAGTTTATAGTTCTTCTGCTAAACTTGCAAGACTAGCACTTCTGGAACAAAGTATATAGCGCAGACATGGCTCAGGTACGGTCTAGGAGATGTTTCCAGAGTAAAATTTTCACTCTGCAGTGGAGTGTGTGCTGATATGAAACTTCCTGGAAGATTAAAACGGCTGATAGTGAGTCTTGTTTGGATAGCTCAGGTGGTAGAGCACCTGCCCGCGAAAAGCATAGGTCTCGTTCGAGTCTCAGTCCAGCGCACGGTTGTCATGTGCCAGGAAGTTTCCTATGAGCGCACAATCAGCTACAGACTGAAAATTTGATTTTGAAATGGAGAGAAGCATTACTAGGACAGTCAGACACCAGTGAATTAGATCTACAGACAGACGGCGTGGGAGATATATTTGTGGCTGTAATGAACCTCAAATGGCGATGACAAATTCTGTCGAATGGGTGCTTCATACACAAAGTAATTTCTTTCTGGGGTACCTTGGGATAAGGAAAGTTATTACATGTGGTCCAGTCGCATTAATGCAACCACCCGTCGGAAGGCTGAATGACCGCTTTTCCAGTGCGATCGTGCAGGAAGAGAGTGAATGAGGTTCTGGGAAGTACTGACAGGGATGTGAAGTGATATGTCTGCGTAAGCAGAAGAAACTAACGATCAAAGTCCGAAAACAATTTATTGGGCTGTTCAATTAATCAAAACAAATTCTCCAAGTATAACACAAACACAAAACAGTGATCCATCTTCGAATGACAACTATATACAAGAATAATATAGAAAACAACTGAAATAGTTCCCCACAAGTCTCCGCCAGAGACTTCTCCGAAATACCAAGGCTAATCCAGAGATCAGCGAGAAGATCCAAGCCTGGCTGAAGGGGCGGCAGCCACCCACATCTGCTGGCGATCGATGAAATGACGATGTGCGGTTTTTTTCCCTTTATTGTTATTTTAAACCTGTTTACAGGCAGGCCTACAGCAGCATTCTACGCCGCTCTTCGGCCGCAGAGAAACATTCAAGACAGATATGATGAAAATGTAAGATGAGCAGATGGTGGACATATAAACAGAAACAAACACTTTTTAAAATACATGGAGCCGTTCATGGGCGTAGAGTCCAAGATAAAAATTGTTCAGGCACCTGGACACATACATAGACGAAAGTTGTCACACGTGAACGTAGGTGCACAAAACGAATAACACTGAACCACTTAAGCACAAACGACGGCACACACAGAAACAGGAGGCAGTGATCTCCGGCGCGCGAATGTTCACTAACCGTGTACGAGTCCGGGGACCTGCCAAGAGAGGAGGAGGGGGGAGGGGTGTGAGAGGGAGAGGGAGAAGGAGAGAGGAGAAACGATGCCATGGGTAGGGGAGACAGGGGGAGGGGAGAAGGGGGGAGCCCCGGGGAAGAGGGGTGGAGGAAGGGGACGGGGGAAAAGGAAAGAGAAGGGAGGTAGGGTGCCAAGAGAAGAGGCCACAGGAAGTGGGGGTTGGTAGGATCAAAGCTGATAGGAGGGGTAGATAGAGGGGAGGAGGACATCATCATGGAGGGGTAGCTGCCGGAAGCCACCTTGGGAGAGGGTAAGGAGGGTGGAGGAATGGAGACCGGGTGGGACGTAGGAATACAGGTGGGGTTGGGAGAGGATGGGCGAGACAAGCGGGTGAGGAGGGTCGAGTTTGCGGGAGGTGTACATGATACGATGTGCGGCCGAGCGCCGACCTTTATAGCGTTTCAGCGGGTAAGTAACTCTGAACTGTTTTCTATCACGTGGTTTGACGTGTGAAAATAGTTACGGGATCTGCAGCGACCTCTTCCTTATGTTTATGTGGGTCGGTAGTGGCCCCTGGTGGCCGCTAGTGTCTTTACCGTGTTGTTATTGTTGTGGCCGTTCATCAATATTACCTGTCGGTTGTGTAGTGCTACGGTGTGCCTGCTAAGTGTGGCAACCCGCAGCTGCAGGCTGTCAGTTTGGTAGCAGATACTGTAGGCGCCGTGATGTCTTGTGGAGAAGGCCACAGCATGAAGCCAGGTCGACTCCAGTACCATGGCCAGCTCCGCTAGCCTTCTCAGTTGACGATCCATGGCTCGAAAAGCCCGATGCAGGTGGCCCCACAGATTCTCGATTGGAGTGTTTCCTAAGGCTTGGATGAGGGCATGAAGAGATGTTGCGAAGCATTCACAGAAGGTGATGGCTTTCTGTCAGATGATTTCGAGGATTTTATGAGGCTGAAGTGTGACGCGTCTGTTAGGGTTTGGAATGTAACCGGAAGTATCTGTTTCAATGCGGAAGAACCTATTCTGAAAAATTCGGATCATCTTAATATGAGTATAAGCATCTATAACTCGAATTTCAGAACCGTATGTAATAACTAGGAAAAGGAGCATGTTGAACAGTAGAATTTTGGTCGTGATAGGGAAGCTATTTACCTTGAGCCGTTAAAGTAGATAAAGTAATGCTGAGTCATTGTTGCAGATGGATTCCATGTACTGGCAAACGTGAGACAGCAGTCAACGATGATGCCAAGGTCCTTGACATTGGTTCTCCATGGTATGTCAGTTCCGTCTGCTGACAAGTGGGCATCATAGGATACGTTCTTAGCAGCGAAGGCAATAGCATTTTGCCGATGCTGCCAGTAAATCTTCCATAGAAGGACCACTGGTGATTGGCGTCCAGGTGCTATTGGAGTATGCTTGCGATGTATGTTAGGTTGAAACTGCTCCTGTAGCTCGCAATGTCATCATCAACGAGAGATAATTGAGGCCGAGCGGTTTTAGGCGCTTCAGTCCGGAACCGCGCTGCTGCTAAGGTCGTAGGTTCCAATCTTGCCTCGGGCATGGATGTGTGTGATGTCCTTACGTTAGTTAGGTTTAAGTAGTTCTAAGGCTAGGGGGACAGATGACCTCACATGTTAAGTCCCATAGTGCTTAGAGCCATTTGAAGAGACAATTGATCCCCTAGCTGATTCATTCAAGTAGGTAGGAGAAAGTGTTAGACTCAGAATGGAGCCTTCAGGAACTCCTGCAGCAATGATTTGCAGTAAGCTATTGGATCACTGTACAGTAACACAGAATTTCCTATTGCTGAAAAAGGAAAAGATGGTTTTGACAGTATGAAATGGACAGTCTTGACAGAAACATTTATGGATGAGCCCAGGATCCCAAATTTTATCAAAAGCTCTTTCTACATGCAAAAATACAGCACCAGTTCTGTGCCAGATTTGACGTGGCACAGAGATGCGTTAAACCTAGCGTAGTGTTTGATGGACCATATTGTGATTGGTGTGAAAACCAAACTGCTGAAGTAGGAGAATATTTCTGACTGTAAGGAAGTGTCTGAGAAGTTGCAGAACGGTGATTCTGAAGAGTTTTCCAGGACAGCAGAGAAAAGAAATCGGCTTTTAATTCTGTGGAATCTGTAAGTGCTTTCAATGCTTAGGCAAGGTGATTACCTAGCTTCCAGTGTTTAGGACACTAAAGCTGGTCGAGGAAGGTATTGCAGAAGTTGGTGAGGTACGCAACACGAATAGGTTTCAGGTACTGGAGATAGAGAGGAGCAATTGTATCAGGCACAGGTCCCCTTTTGTTATGTAACCCTTCCAATGTTTCCACATTTGCATGAGGAAAAGTAGACGTAACTGGAGGCTACCAGCCTCATGATTATTTCCTCATCATCGTCGCTTTCATGATCGTCGGAACTGGGAGTGGAGAATTGTAGTTCGGAAATGTCAACCAAGGCTTCCGCTTCTTTTGGTGTGTGTGTGTGTGTGTGTGTGTGTGTGTGTGTGTGTGTGTGTGTGTGTGTGTGTGTGTGTGTGTGTGTCTGTGTTGGGGGGGGGGGGGCATAGGTCAACCCATTCCATCCATGAAGTGGTTTGACTGGTGCAGTTTGACTTTCCTTCGATCTAACGTATCTGGGTTAGCTTTTCCTTCGTGATGCGATGCCTGCCAACACTAAGATCTGTACTGTTGAAGCTGCTCCATGATTTGAAAACCGAGTCGGTCCATTTAGTGGCGGTCTGCCGGATCTCAGTGGTTCTGCCGGCGTTTGCGGAATCCTCGCTTTACTCACAGAAGATCTGAATGTGTTGTGGAAGAAAGCGCCTGTTGTTATGGTGACTACAGGTGGTGGTCGCTCGTTTGCTGCCCTCAATAAAGTCGGTGAAGCAGGTTGATCGCCGCCTTTGAAGTTAAAGAGGGGGAATGGAAGCGATCCTAGTTGGTATGGTAGATCAAATGGTTCCAATGGCTCTGAGCACTATGGGACTTAACATCTATGGTCATCAGTCCCCTAGAACTTAGAACTACTTAAACCTAACTAACCTAAGGACAGCACACAACACCCAGTCATCACGTATGGGTAGATCGGATGGAGCCTTCTGTGTAGCGCATCAGTGACCGTGGTGCATCATCTTTTCGATGATCGGGCAGTGCCTGCCGCTATTTCCACTTGTGGCTTTCCACACCAGCTAGAAAATAAAGCTGCAAGCATACTATAAATGGTCCCAGTTTCATTCTATCACTCGAGGAGGAAGCGTTGAGATCAGACCCATGGTGCTCGGCACAGCAACATATATGACGAATCAGAGCTCCATCGACAAACTGTCAGAGGTTGTTTGGGCGGGGACACCTTCTGAGTATTTTGGTACAAGGGACTCATGGACTCCGGCGGCTTGTCACAGAGTATTAATGTAATTATGATTTATTCGATTTCTTACTGCAATCACAATGTTTCTGGGAACATACTTTTACAACATTGAAGAAGTCTGTAATATGCAACAACCAAAACGTACAACACACAATACAGTAATAGAAATACCTTCAGACGAAAGAAGTACAGTTTTACACAGTGTGTTTATTCTGTATTGACGGTGTACTGGACAGCACATAAAAAAATCTGGAGCTGTTCCCTTGCACGTACAGTTAAAATTTTCGACTACATGACCATGGCAGAAAGCGCAGCAATGCGCCATCGGCTGCGATAATCCACCAAACAAGTCCCTAAAAATAAGCTCTCGAATGCCCCAAGAGGAAGAAGTCAATTAGTGTCGCTACTATCACAGTCGTCCAAATCGAACTTCAATGTGGTTCCTAACGAATGCTCAGCCGCACTTCTTTTAGGACTTGTGGAAAGACACGCTGAAGGAGCATTTCGTACACAGCTCCGTTCAGAGCATCAGGATGTAGGTAAGGCCCAATAAAAAAAGTAGTTGATAATACTGGCCCATACGTACACAGCAAGCTTCTGTTTACATGATCGTCACGCCAGTGCGTGTAGATTTACGCCGTCTCATATATGACTATTCCTACTGTTGAATACACCTTCTGTTGCAAACATGTACTCGTCTGTGAGCAGGACGAAAGCAGGAAAATTGAGATTTTCTGTACGTTGTTGTGGGAACAAATTAGCAAATTCCTGTCTAAATGTGAAATGTGCCGGTTGCAATGATATACCTTCTGAGGATGAGATGTATGCAGTTGTTGCTCATATAAGAAAACCTTAGGACACCACACACATCCATGCCAGAGGCAGGATACGAACCTGCGACCGTAGCGGTCGCTCGGTTCCAGACTGTAGCGCCTAGAACCGCACGGCCACTCCGACAGGCCTCGGCTTAAATTTCGTGCCAGTGACACAGTAGAATTTCATTGAGTACTGTTTTCGGCTCGGCTGTCTGTCAACAAGGCCGCTGCTCCAGCAATGCAACTTAAGTTATTAGGCTTGCCACCTGGACATCTGCAGGCGAAGCCGTAGCGCGCGTATGTGCCACACACTGTGTTAGAGCGTCCTCCATACCGCTCCCGTAGACGACGAAAATCTGTTCCACTAGACAGAGAAACCCCCGGTTCCCGAAGTGGCTGCAGCGATCATCAGGAACAGAGGCACCACATTCCCATCTCACCCAGTAGTGGCGACGACATTAGTACTGTTTTTGTTTTGCAAGTTGGCACTTCGGTCACTTAGGGTTTGTTCACCGATTGTCATTCTTTTTATGTGTAGTTCAATGTTGCTTTCTTTTAGTTTACATATTCTCATTTTGTCATTTGGAGATAGCGAGTGGGGCTGTGTACGCTAGAAAACGGAGTTCCAAGTGGAGAAACATTTCCGACGGATTCTTGTGTTTGAGTTCAATAGATGGGTGGTAGCAGCGGAGTCAGTCAGAAACATGGGGATAATGCCATTAGCACGGGACGGAGCACGGCAAGAAAATGGTTTTCTCTTTTTAAGGGGGATCATTTTAACATTAGTGAATCTCCGTGTTCAGGTAGAATGGATGGTTTGATGAAAATTGTTTAAACGTATTAATCCACAGTGATCTACGACAGAGTATTCGACAACTGGCAAACGTGAAGAACTATGATATATGTATGGGTACTGGATGCTGTAAGCCAAAATTACAAAAATCGACGAAGCCGTCCATCAAATTTTTTTTTCGAATTTGTGTGAAATTTTATGAGACTTAACTGCTAAGGTCATCAGTCCCTAAGCTTACACACTACTTAACCTAAATTATCCTAACGAGAAACACACACACACACCCATGCCCGAGGGAGGACTCGAACCTTCACCGGAACCAGTTGCACAGTCCATGACTGCAGCGCCTAGACCGCTCGGCTAAGCCCGCGCGGCGAATCCGTCCATCTCTGCTTCTTCAACAGTAATGGGGTCGTGAAGAACATTGACCATTCCTATCCTCATTGCGTGAGGCGAGAAATACCGTTTTTATGCTGGCTGAGCAGTCTAAGGCGGTGCAATCATGGACAGTGCGGCTGGTCCCGGCGGAGGTTCGAGTCCTCCCTCGGGCATGGATGTGTGTGTGTTTGTCGTTAGGATAATTTAGGTTAAGTAGTGTGTAAGCTTGGGGACTGATGACCTTAGCAATTAAGTCCCATAAGATTTCGCACACATTTGAACATTCTTTTGTTTATGCTAACATAAGGGGGAAAAAGTATGGTCGAGACCCTAAGAAAGCAGCAAGTCCCTGTACAAAGAACTGCGCGCATCCACAAAATATAATGTTACGCATCTAGTTGAACAGCGATGGTGTGTGTGGTACGAATTGTTTCCCCGATGTGTAACCATCACGGTTGATATTTACTGCCAACAACTGAGAAGTCTTGCAGACGCAGCCCAAAAACAATGACCAGAAATATTGTGTCAAAGAATCCTGCATAAACGGTTCGCTAGAGAAACAATCAAATAATTCGTATTATTACAACGAAACAAGTACAGTTACTTAACTCTGAGCTGCGCAGAGTGGCTACGCGGTGTAAGACGCCATGTAACGGATTGCGCGATCCCTCCTGCCGGTGCAGGCTGATGTGGCCGTGCGGTTCTAAGCGCTTCAGTTTGTAACCGCGTGTCCGCTACGGTCGCAGTTCGAATCCTCCCTCGGGCATGGATGTGTGTGATGTCCTTAGGTTAGTTAGGTTTAACTAGTTCTAAGTTTTAGAGGACTGATGACCTTAGAAGTTAGCGCCCAGAGCCATTTGAGCCTCCTGCCGGAGGTTCGAGTCCTCCCTCGGGCATGGGTGTGTGTGTGTTGTTCTTAGCATAAGTTAGTTCAAGTTACTTTAAGTAGTGTGTGAGTCTAGGAACCGATGACCTCAGCAGTTCGGTCCCTTAGGATTTCACACATTTGAACAACTTAACTCTGATAGTCTTCTTCAGAATAGACAGTCTATGCTACGTAGAGCTTACTAATGATAGAGGTTAAGCTCCGTAGGATAACCAAGTGGCTAACGCTGAAGATGCTTCGAAGTGGCCTGCCTTCACATAGGGGCGGATGCTGTCGCGTTGTCGTCCTGGAGAGGGGTCGCTCAGCGTGCGATTGGCTGACCTCTTCTCACAGCCGTCTCTTCTCTGTCGTTCGCGACTGGCGTGCCGGCGCTCACTTTATGCCGTAACAAGAAAGATTGCGTGAAGTGATGCTACTTCACGATAACGCCCACTCACTGTCTACGAGACTGACAAAAAATACAATAGGCCTACAGCAGCTGGGTTGGGATGTCTTTCCACACGTACGTTATTCACCTAACCTTACGCCCTCAGATTTTCACATTTCCTACTGTCTGTCGAACAGTCATCCAGGAACTCCCTTTCTGAATCAAAAAGCACTCCAAACATGGCTGGACGAGTTATTCACCTCAAAACTAAGTGATTTCTACCACCGTGATTCCTACAGTCGAAAAGTTACCCCAGCGTTGCCAGAGTTTTGTAAATTGTGAACGAGAATATATTATTGATGACTAAAATATCTGTTGCGAGCATCTGTTGTATTTATTAAACTAATGGGTAAACGCTGCCTGCCCAGTTAGCCGTGTGGTCTAACGCACGGCTTTCCAGACCGGGAAGCAGCTTTCCAGACCGGGAAGCAGCGCCTGGTCCCCGGCACGAATCCGCCCGGCCAGTCTGCTTTTTAGGCAGTTTTCCGTCTGCCTCGGCGAATGCGGGCTGGCTCCCCTTATTCCGCATCAGCTACACTATGTCTGCAATTGCTGCGCAAAGAAGTTCTCCACGTACGCGTACACTCACCATTACTCAACCACGCAAACAAAGGGGTTACACTCATCTGGTGTGAGACGTTCCTGAGGAGGGGGAGGGGGGGGGGTGTCCACCGGGGACCGAGCCTCACAATAACCCTGAAAGAGTGATTCGGTGTCGGGCGGCGGAGGGGTGAAGTGGACTGCGGTAGTCGTTGTGGGGTTGCGGGCCACCGTGGCGGCGGCGGGGACGGAGCCTCTCTGTCGTTTCTAGCCCCCCCCCCCCCCCCCATTAACATACAGTACAATACAATGGGGAAACGCTACGAACTTATCAACCAACTCAATCCAATAAGCACCACGAGATGTACTGCTATTGGAAGAGCCCCAGTGTCCGCATCATCGAGGTAATAGGTGGTGGCCAATTCCAAGTCCCACAAACGACAGATCGTGGATACATGGACGTTGTAATCTCGGCAAAGGCAACGAGCCTGTTCACGAGAAGTGCTGGAACATCTAACACATAGATGTTGCTACACCGCAATAATAATTGAACTGTGTGTTTAGGTACGAACGCCAGTACTAGAGAACTAAGATGTTTACGGAGATCGGATTCACGTAACAAGAGCTAGCGGATAATCTCTGTCTCTCTCACTCGGTGGTCATTTTGCTGAATGCGTAACTTGTGCCTGGGGATTGGTGCCGGTGTAACAACGTGTGGTGTGCTCGTTACGCGACTGGCTTATAGTTTTGGTTGTTTATTTCTGCTGCATACCTATGTCATCTTATCTGCTTTATGCCTCCACTTTCCTACTATGTGGCCAAACAGTGGGAACAGCTCAGTCTAGCGTCTTTGTGCCGCTCTTCCACTGCATTCAATGAACCCATACACGAGGTCCATTTCGGCCACCTCTTCATCTGTAAACCTACCCACAGTACTGCTCTATATCACTTCCAACGAACAGCTAACGCTGTCATAAAACAAAACCCTAGAAAGAACCGAACAGTACTGGACGCAAATACGAGGACAACGATTTAAGGAGGACACTACTGTTGTTAACAGCCAATTGAAGCAAGTCACACAGCGCATACGGCCGACATGTGCACTGTCACGTACTATTTTCAATGTAATGTAGATACAAAGTCAATTGGGGCAAGAAACGAAACGAAATGCAGTAATTCAGTAACGAGCTGCCAGAGGCGTTGCGTCTCTTGTATCAAAAACTCAGTATGTATTGTATGTTAACCAGGGACCGAGAAATGACAGAGAAGATCCGTCCCCTCCACAGCCGCAGTGGTCCACAACCCCACGACAACTACTGCAATCAACTTCACCCCTCCGCAGACCCACACTGAACGCAGGGTTATTGTGTGGTTCGGCCCCCAGTGGAACCCCCCCACCCAGGGAACGTCACACACACCAGACGAGTGTAACCCCTATGTTTGGTGGGAGAGCAATGGTGGTGTACGCATACGTGGAGAACTTATTTCCGCAGCAATCGCCGAGATAGTGTAACTGAGGCGGAATAAAGGGAACCAGCCAGCATTCCCCAAGGCAGATGCTAAACCTCCTAAAAACCATCCACAGACTGGTCGGCTCACCGGACCTCGACACAAGTCCGCCGGGCGTATTCGTGCAGGGGACCAGGCGCTCTTTCCCACTCCAAAAAGCATTGCGTTAGACCGATCGGCTAACCAGGCTGGCCAAAACTCCGTAAGTATCCCACAACATCTAAAAGTTTGTTGGTGGAGCTCTGGATCACCCTATTCTGTCATTAAGTGATGTGACCTATTAAATTATTGAGCCCATGTGTGTCTGCAACTTATTCTTCCATTAGGAACTACAAAGGTATTAGGCAGTGCTTAAATGGGGTCCAACAAACTAGTGGGACAAAGACCTCTTGAAGAACAGTGTAGTCGACTACACTGATCTTCAACAGGTCTTTTATCCCACTGGTTTGTTGGACTCCATTTAAGCACTGCCTCTGTCCATCGGTGATCATTTCTTCTGGAAACATGGCCAGCCCATTGCAATTTCGCCAATTTCATATATATAGAGTGTTGTAACATTATACAAACTTAGATAGTTGTAGAGGCTGTCTTGAGGAACCATCTGAGGATAGAAACCAGTGTCTGGAAACATCATCCAATGACGCTACAGAGCGTCGAACTTATAGGTGCTGGCACCCATCGGCAGCAAATGTCGCTTTCTACGTTGATTGACCATAGGCAGAACGTCTCGCAATGTTGGTTGTTATTCAGTGATCGCGATTAAACGCCACGATCGACAGTGGAGGAGATGCAGCTAGCTACTGCATAAGACAGACCTTGTCGCCTGTGAGAGAGATGTTCTCTTGCCTCACTAGATGTCTTTTTCAGATAAGGGTTTCTATCCTCACTTTATTCCTCATGACCCTCTACAACCACTCGAAGTGTGTCGGCATGTTTTAGTAATATTTGCCTCTATTTAAATTCGTTGTAAATTCTCAATACCTAGAAAATACAGCTACTATCGATACGACCATATATTGCCTAAAGCACTCCGTTTTCAGGCCACTAGTGAAGTGGCCCATCGGGACCATGCGACCGCCGTGTCATCCTCAGTTGAGAATGCGGACAGGAGGGGCGTATGGTCAGCACACCGCTCTCCAGGTCGTTATGGTGGTTTTCTTTGACCGGAGCCGCTACTATTCGGTCGAGTAGCTCCTCAACTGGCATCTCGATTCTGAGCGCACCCCGAAAAATGGCAATAGTGTCACCCATCCAAGATCCAGCCACGCCCAACAGCGCTTAACTTCGGTGATCTGATGGGAACCGGTGTATCCACTGCGGCAAGGCCATTTGCCATAAATTGCGTAGAATGAGACTAATTTCATTGCCAACACTTCACCTTTTAACCATGGTTGTGCACAACATGAAGGATGGCAAGAACGTACACTATTAAATTACTGTGTACATTATCAAATTTAATTTAGCCGGAAACCCCAGTTGTGTTGAAACAGCTGCAAGAACTGAGGATTAACACCAAATTCATAATTGTGAGATTATTTAGTTTCCAGTTGGATACCTTCTAATCAACGGTATATCTGTCCGCAGTAATTGTTGCTATCGTTGTATGCATCCACAGAATAGAGAAATTGCTTGGCAAAAGAAACCTTTCTAAAGAAAACTATGTAGTAAGACTCTTTGTTCTGAAAATTATGTCTGCAACAATATCAAATAAAAATTAAGTTTTGTTTTATTTTTACAGTATCATCTCTACCGTGGAATTTATATTTTCGCCAAATATAATATTCCGAAAAACACAGCAGTTCACTGGAAATTCTCTCTCTCTCTCTCTCTCTCTCTCTCTCTCTCTCTCTCTCTCTCGTTTATCCTTTTGATCACTGTCTGCTTTTACGCTGCACTGAGATGTCTATTACGACCACTGATACATTCATAAAATTGACATTCCATTAACTGAATGAATATTTTTCCGAAAGGCAAAGTGGAGGGCTTCATTTGAGTGAAATAAAAGCCTAACACATACGAAATGCGATGAATATACAGCGCGAATATGTTGGAATTTCGTTACATTACTGTTGACGTTTGTCGTTCCTTCAACCCTTAAATATACTTTTGTGGTTCTGCCAGTATATTAGTGCTACTCATCAAATAATGCAGTAGACTGTAATTTAGTTGAAATGCGAAAGAGTAGTTCCGGACAGAGAAAGAAAAATATCACTGTTATTTTATCAATATTAGATGTTGTTTAACTCCATGGCTGTTATGCGGGTAAGGTATGTAGGCAGAGGAGACAAACAGTCGCAGCCACAAATACTTATTAAAAAAGCTTTATTTATATGGCCATAAACGATTTCTGGCTGCCATGTCCATCGTCAGCATCTATGCTCGTTTTACTACAGTGTCATATTTGTTAGTTGCATTTCATTCGAATCCGCAAGGCATAAGATTATTTACTTCCTTAACGACACTTTAAGCGCCCTTTGAATGGCTAAAAGAGTGCAGAAAAATACGATAATATGGTACAGCTGGTAAAATAATTGAACGAGTTGTATGCATTTAAACTGTTACGGTGAATATCGTATGGCCTTATTTTCCTCCAACATTTCTGGAAAGAAGCCCACGTACATCACACAGACAACTGTGTCACATAAACACTTCACAAAATGTTCCATGTCAGTTGCTGGTTTACAGATGTATTTTACATGTACAATTTTATTTATAGTGCAAATACTACATATTACATCAGTATTTGCTTTACTTTCAGACTAGTAGTTGTAACTATTATGAGTAACGTATTTTAGGTTGGTTAGTATCTGCGTCTCAAGCAAGCTTTTGAAATACATTTTCTCTTGAGCAGCAGGTCAGGTATTGAACTGGAGATGCGTGCAGGCAAAATGATTATGTATAGTGACTCGCGTAGTCCACTCCACAGAGCAGTTACGACTGCGCAGAAAACATCAGGTAGTAAATGAAGTAATGTGTTTGCAAAAAAAAAAAAATGTTACAGACACAGGAAGCAAATTACTCACTGGAGATAGAGACCTGTGTGGCTAAGGCCTCCCGTCGGGTAGACTGTTCGGCTGGTCTTTCGAGATGATGCCACTTCGGCGACTTGCATGTCGGTGGGGATGAAATGATGATAAGGACAACATAACATCCAGCACCTGGGCAGAGAAAATCTCCGACCCAGCCGGGAATCGAACCCGGGCCGTTAGGTATGATATTCCGTCGCGGTGAACTTTTTTTTTAATCTCATTTTTATCGTTATTGGTCACTGTATTTGTTCGTGGTGGACGTTGCGCGAAGCTTGTTGGAGGTCATTGGTGATCCATACACTCCGTTTTCTTTTTTACTGCAGAAGGCAACTAACCCTGTGACCGAACATCCTGAGCTGCCGTGCCGGCTTTTGTTTGTTCGATTTGTTCGGGGCGGACGTCCCATGACGCTTGTTCAAGTTTATCGTTGATCGATTAACTCAGTTTTTTCATTACAGAGGGCAGATAACCCTCTGACCGAACACGTTGAGCTACCGAGGTTCTCTATTGTTAGTTGAATTTGTTCGGGGCGGATCTTCGATGAAACCCATTGAGGTTCTTCGGTAATCCGGTCACTCAGTTTTTTTTTTATTACAGATGGTAGCTGGGTATCCGCAAATGAACGTGCCGGTCGGTGTGGCCGAGCGGTTCTAAGCGATTCAATCCGTAACCTCGCGACTGCTACGGTCGCAAGTTCGAATTCTGCCTCGGTCATGGATGTGTGTGATGTCCTTAGGTTGGTTAGGTTTAAGTAGTTCTAAGTTCTAGTGGACTGATGACCTCAGACGTTAAGTCCCATAGAGCTCAGAGCCATTTTTGCAGCGCCTTAGACCGCTCGGCTAATCCCGCGCGGCCCCATACAGCACACATTTTCCCTGTCGTAGTTCCATTATACAGCTGATCGTTGTCCATATTGGCAACTGCGAATACATTTCATGTATTACACAGAAATTCTGTCCAATTCGTCATGTATCCTTCTATAGTCCCTCAATAAAGACGCTTTCTTGCAAACTACAGCGTCATCGGCAAACAGTCGCAGATTGCTGCTCACCCGATCAGTCAGATCATGTATGTATATAGAGAATAACAGCGGACCTGTAACATTTCCCTGGGGAACTCCTGACGAATACTTTGTCTAAGATGAAGCCTCGCCAGCTAGGACAACGTACTGGTTTGTATGACTTTAACAACTTCTCGAGCAACTCACGTGTATGATAATCCATTCAATGTGCTAGAACTTCAGTTAAAAGTTTGCAATGAGGAGCTCTGTTCAACCCTTTTCGGACACCTTAATATATGGTATCTGCCTGTTGCCCTTCTCCCTTGGTCCACAGTATATCGTGCCACAAAAGGGCAAGCTGAGTTTTCACGAGTGCCGCTATCTAAATCCGTGTCGATTTGTGGACACAAGCTTTTTTGTCTCAGGAAAATTTGTCATATTCGACCTTTCAAACTCTACAATAATAATATTGGCCTGTAATTTTTCGGGTCCGTTCTATTGCCGCGCGGGATTAGCCGAGCGGTCTTGGGCGTTGCGGTCATGGACTATGCGGCTGATCCCGGCGGAGGTTCGAGTCCTCCCTCGGGCATGGGTGTGTGTGTTTGTCCTTAGGATAATTGAGGTTAAGTAGTGTGTAAGCTTAAGGACTGGTGACCTTAATAGTTAAGTCCCATAAGATTTCACATACATTTGAACATTTTTTGTCTGTTCTATTATGTGTGAATCAACTGCGCTCTTTTCCATTCGCTTGGGATTCTGCATTGAACGAAAGAGTCTATATAAATGCCGGCTAAGTGAGGGACCAATGGTGAAGAGTACTCTCTATCAAACTGAATTGGGACTCCATCTGACCTGAGGAATTATTTGTTTTCATCTCTTTCAGTTGCCTTTCAAGGCCAGCTGTGCCTATTTCTATGTTCTCCTTAAGGGAGCCGGTCCGACGTTCAAACGATAGTATGTCTCTACGATCTCGTGGGTATATGATTTTTTTATCGATTTAACGTGGACTTCAAAACCTGAAGCTTCCGTTTCACTGTCTTCTATTGCCACACTAGACAAGTCGACGCAGCCTTAGGATCTCTACGTAGGGCCAAATTCTTCTTGCGTTATAGACGCTCGAAATTCTACCAAATTTTACTTTGCGACACTTCTGCGTTATTTTTTGTGTGGCAGTGCTGTAAAAAAATTATACCATTTGTTTAGGGACAGTTGACCGTCTTTTGTGACAAGTGAACTTGTTGCAAACGTTAATTACAGAAGGAAAGATAATTGTCGGTACATTGTTACACAGCCGCCCGAGGCGGTCGAACGGTTCTAGGCGCTTCAGTCTGGAACCACACGGCGGCTGCTGTCGCAGGTTCGAATCCTGCCTCGAGCATGGATGTGTGTGATGTCCTTAGGTTAGTTAGGTTTAACTAGTTCTAAGACTAGGGGACTGATGACCTCAGATATTAAGTCTCATAGTGCTTAGAGACATTTGAACCAAACAAAATGGTGCAAATGGCTCTGTTACTGGTAAGTTTCATTTCACAAATTTTGTACACGACAGGTCATCAGGATTCTGGTGATGCAGAAGGAGATGAATTTCCCACTCACAGTGGATAAACAAGGGCTGCATATGTCAGCGTGTAGACAAAAAGAACAGTAAATGGAATCGGGCCACACCAGCTCGATACAAATATTGTTAAAGTGACCTCAAACGTCTTCTGCACGACAAGAGATGACATATGCTTAATGATAGTTTTCCGGGTACGCAACCGAGATGTTGTTTCCATTTTGTGCACGATATCTCGACGATCAGTGTGTTAACTATTGTTGGTCCTGCGCCGCTATGCGTGGCTGATTTACACTCAGCCCTTATTCGGCCTCTGATGCTCATTTGCTTTTGAGAGCATACAGTGGTTTTGCGTGAAACATACATTCCCTCAGCTTTTTTCAGCTCTGGTGGGCATGAAGGTCAGCGAGTTAATAGGCAGCGAGCCTTGTTTAAATTGAAATCTCCGCCCTGTTAATTTCCTTTTCAGACATTTTTATTTTGATGGACTCTTAATTACACTGTCACGGAAACTTGCTGTTTTCACCGCGATACCGCTCTCATCGTATTTTATTTCATGATTACACCCTAGGCAGTGCTTGGCGACAACTTATTTACTTTTTTTAGTCGGGTTTCTTGCTAATGTTTCTTGCACCTACGACTTACCTGACTAAACACAATCAAGCGTATAATCTCTTTGTTACTTGGCGTTTAAATAGTGCTGCAATTATAATGGTTAGCAGCGTACTAAATTTTATTTTTTCCGTTCACTTGTGATACAGAAGCTAGAAAAATGGTCAGAGTTCACGTTTGCACCTTTGTAAGTATTCTAGAAGTCTTAAATAACTATTTAATTTTTTTTGCAGTGAATGAGTGTGACTGTCGGTTCTTAGTAGAATATTTCATACATCATGAACAAAAACTCTAATTATATGTCGTAATATCGTACAATATTTATTATTTTCTTTCATAAATTGGTTTTCGGCTGTTATACTTCATGAGGAACAAAGATAAATCTGTGTGGCTGTGAAATATTTGTAGAATCTTAGATTTTCAACTAGTGAATCTACAGATTATATTAGTTGGTTTCCAAAGATGACAATAATTATTTTTTGATTTAGGGCTAAGACGAGGGGAATGCTTTTAATGAAAATGTGATGGAAAACTACTGAACATTAAAGTGATACATTAAACAAGGAAATACATAATAAATTACGACACTTCTTCTGAGAGGAAAATAAATTGAGCAATAAACTTTCGTGACGTGTTCCAAGTGAGTAGCTGAACAAAACAATCTTGACTTTAACAGATCCAATAATAGAAAGAGGTAAGACATCCAAGTGAGATTGTGCAGGTAAGTGAAGCAGCTGTGATTACTCAAAGTAAAATATTTGAACAGGGGAAAGGAAACCATAGTACTGCAATAAGGGGTAATGGGGCATGTTTACACAAAGTAATATATTTGAACAAGGCAAATGAAACTATAGTAACTGGAATAACGGATAATGGGTCACGTTTGTAGGAGGGTAACCTGCAAAAATGTCTGGCTCGTATTATGAGCTCTATCTACAGTTAGAAGTGGCAGTATTGGAACTGTATCTGGCCATTTACTACCAACCTTGGGCAAATATTTATTAATCTCCATTATTACAAGGTAGTTCATCTTCCTCTCTTTATTGGCTTGATGTGGGACTTTATATTGCACCTTGTAACTATGGCCTTCTTTAAGCAGGTTGTCTGCAAAAGTAGAGTCATCTTTTCTAAATTTCCAATTTCTATCACGTTTCTTCAAGTGGGTACATTTTGGTCAGCCAGACTGGCCTATATAACGTTTGCAAAAATTACTGGTGATTTTATATACCCTGCTCTTCTCTAGAGCTGAAGTGCTGTAGCATTCGGCAAAAACTAATCAGTAGTGCTGTGGACAAAAACGATGGTCTAAAGTTCCGGTATTTGAGCTTTGTTACGACATTCACCACACATGTGTGACTCTGAAATATTTGATTTTCAGCTAGTGCATCTACAGATTACATTAGTTGGTTTCCAAAGATAACAATAATTATTTTTTGATTTAGGGCAGGTTAAAGTGGAGAGGAGACATGTTTTTAAATTAATGGTTCAAATGGCTCTGAGCACTATGGGACTTACGTTCTAAGCTCATCAGTCCCCTAGAACTCAGAACTACTTAAACCTAACTAACCTAAGGACATCACACACATCCATGCCCGAGGCAGGATTCGAAGCGTGGTTCCAGACTGTAGCGCCTAGAACCGCTCGGCCAACCCGGCCGGCTTTTAAATTAATATTATAGAATATTACACCAGTGACGTGTGTCAGTTTTCATCCATAATTAACACTTTTACTTTGTCGAAAGAGCACATTTTAAAAATCATTTCCACTACCAACAGTCATAGCGCTACGAACATTCAAGTGCAACAGGAGTTTCTGAGATGTGCCGTTGGAAAGTTAAGCGTTTGGAAAAAGCTTGAAACATGAGTACGTAGAGTAAGTTATGAGAAGTTCAGTCAGAGAGACTTAGTGAGCTGATGAGAGGAACGTGCAAAGTACCATGCCGTGCGGTAGCTGTAATGCTGCTGTTCTGGAAGACGTAACGCGAGCGGGGTGGGTGCGCGGGGTCTGCGAGTGGAGTGAGGAGAACACTGATGCACGAGAAGATAGAGACAGTGGGGACGGCAGGGAGATGGCTCCTAGGCGAACACGCGGACAGCCCTGCCGCCGGAACTTACCCTGCGCCTCTGGGTCGTGGACAGGCAGGATCAGCGGAGGGGCCGCCGGGAACGGGTATTCGACAAGTCGGTAAACGTCGCCTGCGAAACACAACCAATGCTGTATCAGCTCCTCTGCCGGCTACCGCTGAGCGCTACCAAGCGTAGCGTGGCCTCGGTGCAGTACAGCGGCGCAGCCGGTTTCAATGAGGTGTCTCTGTGTGTGTGCCCACTTGCCGGTTAGTGTGCTCACTGTCGTGTGGGTAAACTGATTTGCCGTTTCCGTTGAGACATCTATAAAAGAATATAAACACAATAGATATTTAGGGTAACATACGAGGGTCACTCCAAAACAAATACACACTATTTTTTTTAATCCATCCTTTATTCTACATGTTTGAAAGTTTTACAGTGTGTAGATACATTCTTCAGGAACAATATTTTCATTTCTCCACATAATTTCCATCCCTCTCAACTGCCTTACGCTATCTTAGAACCAGCGCCTGTCCAACCTGTTGGAGTCACTGTTTCGCAGGGTACACTAGGGAGTCATCATCTTCAAACCTTGTTCCACGAAGATAGTCTTTGAGTTTCCCAAAGAGATGATAGTCACATGAAGCCAGGTCAGGACTGTAAGGCGGGTGTTTCAGTGTTCTCCATCCGAGTTTTGTGATCGCTTTTATGGTTTTTGGACTGACATGTGGCCGTGCATTGTCGTGCAACAGTAAAACATCCTACTTTTGTTGATGTGGTCGAACACGACTCATTCGACCTTGAAGTTTCTTCAGTGTCGTCACATATGCAGCAGAATTTATGGTGGTTCCTCTTGAGATGATGTCCACAAGCAAGAGTCCTTCGGAATTGAAAAACACCGTAGCCATACCTTTTCCAGCAGAAGGTATGGTTTTGAATTTTCTTTTTCTTGAGTCAATTTGCATGATGCCACTACATTGATTGCCTCTTCATCTCTGGTGAAAATGATGGAGCCGTCTTTCATCACCTGTCACAATTCTTCCAAAAAAATCCTCTCCACCATTCTCGCACTGTTCCAAAAGTTTGCTGCATACCGTTTTTCTTGTTTCTTTGTGAGCCACTGTCAACCTCCTGGGAACCCACCTGGCACAAACCTATTTTTAACGCCCACACTTCAGTACTCTGCAAACATTTCCTTCCCGTATCCCAACGTAGTGTGACAACTCGTTCACTGTGATGCGTCTGTCAGCAGTCACCAATTCGTTAACTCTGTGTATACTGTCTGGAGTGTGTGCAGTACGAGGGCTGCCGCTGCGAGGACAATCCTCAAAATTGCCGTGCCCGCTTTCATCACGTAACTTGTTTGCCCACTGACTAACTGTACTGCGATCGACAGCAGCATCTTCATACACCTTTTTCAATCTCTTGTGGATGTTTCCCACTCTCTCATTTTCACAGCACAGGAATTCTATGACAGCACGTTGCTTCTGACGAACATCAAGTGTAACAGCCATCTTGAAGACATGCTGTGACGGCGCCACACACGGGAACAGGTTGAACTAAGTTTGAAAACAAGCGGGAAGGATGTATCTACACACTGTAAAACTCTCACGCATGCAGAATGAAAACTGTATTTTTACAAAAATAGTGTGCATTTCTTTTGGAGTAAACCTCGTATCTCAGTCGCTAAAAACGAAACCATTATACACTGATCAGCCAGCAGATAAATAAATTTCGTGTAACTAAGGCCTCCAGTCGGGCAGACCGATCACTGGGTGCAAGTCTTTCGATTTCACTCCACTTCGACTACTTGCTCGTCGGTGGGGATGAAATGATAATGATTAGGACAACACAAGACCCAGTCCCCGAGCGAAGAATATTTCCGACCCAGCCGGGAATCTAACCCGGGCCCTTAGGATTGACATTCTGTCACGCTGGCCACTTTTTTTTTTGTGTCGTTGATCGTGGTGTTTTGTCGTTGCGGACGTCACATAACATCCGTTCAAGTTCGTTTGTTGATCCTTCCACTTATTTTCTTTATTATAAAGGCCAACCAGCTCTCTGACCAAACACTCTGAGCTACTGTGCCAGCTTGATGATGATGATTAGAACAACACAACACCCAGTCCCTGAGCGGAGAAAAACTATGACCCAGGGGGGAATCGAACCCAGGCCTTTAAAATTTCCGATTACACAAACTGTTCCCAATATTCTTCCTCGTGTGTCTTTGTCCAACGGTTTCGCATGGTCAAGGCCGGATTTGGCATGGTTAATTGAAGGAGTGCCCGGATGACATTCCTGTCGCCACCTATATACGTGGATGATGATGATAAAATGATGAGTATAACATACACACCGAGTCCCCTGGCAGAGAAAATCCCCAACCCGACCGGGAATCGAACCTGGTACCCAGTGATCCAGAGGCAGCAACGAAAGCCACTAGACCACGAGCTGCGGACACCACTCAGCTATCGGGGGCGGACAGCCAGAAGATTATGACAACCGATCTACTACTGATGTAAACCCGTCCAGGAATTACTGCCAGTCAGACATACGCGCGATGCACGTAGTATCACTGAGCGTGCTGTCCGTGTATAGAATGGGAAAGGCGAGGGATTTATCTGACTCTGACCGAGAGCAGATTGTGATGGCCCGGAGGCTCGGCACGAGCGTTTTGGAAATGGCATGACTTGCGTATTCGAGGAGAACTGTGGTGAGTTTCGCCAACACATGGCGAAAACCAAAGTAAAACCACGTCCAGACGTCGTGGGGTTGGGCGGACACCCCTCTCACAGATGTCGGACGTAGTAGGCTGGGCAAATTGGTAAAACAGAACAGGTGGCAAACTGTGGCGGAACTAATACCAGACTTTAACGCTGGGGATAGTACAAGTGTTTCTGAACCGAACAACCCTAACGATGGGTCTGCGCAGCCTACGACCCATGCATGTGCCAATGTTGACACCACGACATCGGGCACTACGACTGAAATGGGCACGTGACCACGGGCATTGTTAGCTGGCGCCGGCCTCAGTGGCCGAGCGGTTCTAGGCGCTACAGTCTGGAACCGCGCGTCCGCTACGGTCACAGGTTCCAATCCTGCCTCGGGCATGGATGTGTGTGATGTCCTTAGGTTAGTTAGGTTTAAGTAGTTCTAAGTTCTAGGGGATTGATGACCTCAGCAGTTAAGTTCCATAGTGCTCAGAGCCATTTGAACCATTTTGGACGCTGGCGCAGTGGCAGAGCGTTGCATGGTTTGATTAATCTCGATACCTCCTTCATCATGCCGATGGAAGGATGCGAATCATTCGTCTTCCAGGAGATCTGTTCCTTGACACCTGCACTGCGGGAAGGAGACAATACGGTGGCAGCTTCGTTATGCTCTGGGGAACAGTAACGTGGGAATCCACAGGTCCAGTGGAGCTCGTGCGAGGCACCATGATGGCCAGGGAGTATCGTACATTGGTTACAGACCAGATACACCCCCTTTCATGACGATCATATTTCCCGACAACTGAGGCATTTTTCAACAACATAGTGCGCCCTGTCACGAGGCCGGGAGTGTGATGGAGTGGTATGAGAAACTCAGTGGCGAGTTCCAGTTGATGTGTCCTCCAAACTCGGCAGATCTGAAACTGATCGAACACGTCTGGGGTACGATTGAACGTGGCGTCAGAGTTCATCGTCCCGGAATTTAAGGGGATTAAGTGACTAGTGTCTGCAGATGTGGCGCCATCTCCTTCCAGCAACCTACCAAAGCCTCATTGCTTCGATGCCACGACATGTCGCCGCTGTTATCAGTGTCAAAGGTTGACATACCGGCTATTAGGTAGATAGTCATAATGTTCCTGGTGATCAGCGTACTATCATTTTGTTATCTGTCCGTCTGTCTTACTGACCAGTTTTTTAAAACAGTTTGTGTCAGAATAAGTAGATGAATCAGGTTTGAAATTAATGTCCCAGATCAGGGGCTACAATCCCTTGGTGGTGTCAGAAAGCGAAGCTTCTAAGTCAATGCAACCAAAGGATATGGCCACATTGTCACAAATTTTGATATAAGGCAAGACCGTTGAGCATTACCACAGAACAAAATTAAAAAAAAATTGTGATTTGTTTTCAGACTGTCTTCTGTTAACTCTCCTTTTTCTGAGGAACTGTACACGTATCAAACTGAAATTTGGATTCACATGGAAGTGTCCCGCGTCCGGCCATCCTGATTTAGGTTTTCCGTGATTTCCCTATATCGCTTCAGGCAAATCCCGGGATGCTTCCTTTGAAAGGGCACGGCTGACTTCCTTCCCCGTCCTTCCCTAATCCGATGAGACCGATGACCTCGCTGTTTGGCCTCTTGCCTCAAAACCACCCAACCCGACGTGGCAATGCAAAAAATAAAATAAAAAATTAATAAATAAAATTGTAAACTCACTGATAAAAACCTAGAGAGTACTTCTACTCGACGTAGAATCATGAAATTTCACAAGAAGAAACCTCTCACACTGCAAGTAAGGAAAAAAATAAGAAAACATTAATTTGTAATTGTATCACATGAACAGAATGTTTCTTTGGTCTTTTGTTATTTTACTTAAAACTTTAAATTAAAACATTCTTGAAAGTCTTGTCCGCAGCTCGTGGTTAGCGTTGTTACCTCTGTATCATGGGGTCCCGGGTTCAGTTCTCGGCCGGGTCCACCCGGAGACTCGGTGCTTGTGTTGTCCTCATCATTTCATCATCATTTGGGAAAATTGCGAGAGTGGACAGTGAAAGGATTGGGAATTTGTACAGGCGCTGATAACTGCGCCGCTGAGAGCTCCACACAGCAAAATCGTCATCATTTGAAAGTCTTGGAATCCCTATAACCAATATCTCGCCAGTGTCAACATCGATATCAGGCAAAGATCGTCGAGGTCCTCGATTCGCAGAACTTATCAACTGTCTATATACATAATTAAGTTTGTACGTAAAAATAAGTGCGTGAGTCATAGTCGCACCTCGCCAATCTATTTCATCTACCTAGGAGGGGACCGCACCTACTCGTCATCACCGATTTCGTCCAGATTTATCGTACACGCAGAGTTTGACCGGAAATTAAATTGATGGAAGTGGGATCTACAGATGCAATGCGTTTTGAAGTTATAGCATTTCTGGCGCGGTTCGGGTGAGGTATAAGTCATTATCGTTAACTTACAGGTAGCAGTTAGGGCAGAGTAAAGATTGGAGAAGGGTAATTCTAAGGTCGTGGGGGTGAAGCCCCTAAATGGAAACTTTTTCATTTGTTTTATTTTCTAATATTACGTTACTTACAGTGCAAATAAACCCATATAGTGCTCAATATATTCTATTTATTAATGTTTTCATTTTGTTTGTTGTGGTCTTCATTCCTGAGACTGGTTTGATACAGGTCTCCATGCTGCTCTATCCCGTGCAAGCCTCTTCATCTCAGAACAAGTACTGCTACACTACTGGCCATTAAAATTGCTACACCACGCAGATGACGTGCTACAGACGCGAAATTTAACCGACAGGAAGAAGATGCGGTGATATGCAAATGATTACCTTTTCAGAGCATTCACACAAGGTTGGCGCCGGCGGCGACACCTACAACGTGCTGACATGGGGGAAAATGTTCAAATGTGTGTGAAATCTTATGGGACTTAACTGCTAAGGTCGTCAGTCCCTAAGCTTACACACTACTTAACCTAAATTATCCCAAGGACAAACACACACACCCATTAGCGAGGGAGGACTCGAACCTCATCCGGGACTAGCCGCACGACACGAGGAAAGTTTCCAACCGATTTCTCATACACAAACAGCAGTTGACCGGCGTTGCCTGGTGAAACGTTGTTGTGATGCCTCCAGTAAGGAGGAGAAATGCGTATCATCACGTTATTGACTTTCATATAGGTCGGATTGTAGCCTATGGCGATTGCGGTTTATCGCATCGCGGCATTGCTGCTCACGTTGGTCGAGATCCAGTGACTGTTAGCAGAATATGGAACCGGTGGATTCAGGTGGGTAATACAGAACGCCGTGCTGGATCCCAACGGCCTCGTATCACTAGCAGTCGAGATGACAGGCATCTTACGCGCATGGCTGTAATGGATCGTGCAGCCACGTCTCGATCCCTGAATCAACAGATGGGGACGTTTGCAAGACAACAACCATCTGCACCAACAGTTCGACGACGGTTGCAGCAACATGGACTATCAGCTCGGAGATCATGGCTGCGGTTACCCTTGACGCTGCATCACAGACAGGAGCGCCCGCGATGGTGTTCTCAACGACGAACCTGGGTGCACGAATGGCAAAACGTCATTTTTTCGGATGAATCCAGGTTCTGTTTACAGCGTCATGATGGTCGCATTCGTGTTTGGCGACATCGCGGTGAACGCACAACGGAAGCGTGTATTCGTTATCGCACTACTGGCGTATCACTCGGCGTGATGGTATGGGGTAACATTGGTTAACCGTCTCGGTCACCTCTTGTTCGCATTAACGGTACATTTCAGATGTGTTACGACCCGTGGCTCTACCCTTCATTCGATCCCTGCGAAACCTCTCATTTCAGCAGGATAATGCACGACCGCTTGTTGCAGGTCCTTTACAGGTCTTTCTGTATACAGAAAACGTTCGAGTGCTGCTCTGGCCAGCACATTCTGCATATCTCACACAAATTGAAGACGTCTGGTCAATGGTGGCCGAGCAACTGGTTCGTCACAATACGCCTGTCACTACTAGTGATGAACTGCGATATCGTGTTGAAGCTGCACGGGCTGCTGTACCTGTACACGCCTTCCAAGCTCTGCTTGACTCAATGCCCAGGCGTATCAAGGCCGTTATTACGGCCAGAGGTGGTTGTTGTGGGTATTGATTTCTCAGGATTTATGCACCAAATGGCGTGAAAATGTAGACACATGTCAGTTCTAGTATAATATATTTGTCCAGTGAATACTCGTTTACCATCTACATTTCTTCTTTGTGTAACAATTTTAATACCCAGTACTGCTACTTCTGAGTCTTCTTACTGCATTCATCTCTTGGTTTCCCCCTACGATTTTTACACCCCAGACTTCCCTCCATCACTAACCTAGTGATCCCCTGATGTCTCAGAAAGTGTCCCATCAACCGGTTTGTTCTTCTAGTCAGATTGTGCAGCAAATTTATTTTCTCCCAAATTCTGTTCAGTAATTTTGCTTTATTACGTAATCTACCCCTTTACGTTCAGCATTCTTTTGCAGCACCACATTTCAAAGATTTCTACTATCTTCTTGTCCAAACTGCTTATCGTACGTGTCACTTCCATAGTGGCTACACTCCATACAAATACTTTCAGAAAAGACTTCCTAAAAATTAAATTCACTTTTGACGCTTATAAATTTCTCTTCTCAGAAACGCTTGTTTTGCCATTACTAGCCTACATTTTATATTCTCTCTACTTTGGCCACCATCGGTTGTTTTGCTCCTAAATAGCAAAACTCACGTGTTGTTTCAAGTGTCTCGTTTCGTAGTCTAATTTCCTCGGCATCACCTGATTTAATTCTAATTTCTCTTATCCTCATTTAGCCTTTATTGATGTTCATCTTATATCCTCCTTTCAAGACACTGCATTCCGTTCGACTGCCCTTCCAAGTCATTTGCTGTGTCTCACAGAATTACAGAATTACAATGTTGCCCGCATCTCGTGGTCGTGCGGTAGCGTTCTCGCTTCCCACACCTGGGTTCCCGGGTTCGATTCCTGGCGGGGTCAGGGATTTTCTCTGCTTCGTGATGGCTGTGTGATATCCTTAGGTTAGTTAGGTTTAAGTAGTTCTAAGTTCTAAGGGACTGATGACCGTAGATGTTAAGTCCCATAGTGCTCAGAGCCATTTGAACCAATTACAATGTCATCAACAAACCTCAAACATTTTATTTGTCTTTCCTGAACTTTAATTCGTACTCTAAATTCTTCTTTGATTTCCTTCTGCGTGCTCAAGGTACGGACTGAATGACGTTGGGGATAGGCTGTAACCCTGTCTCAGTCCTGTCTGAACCACAGCTTCCCTTCATGCCCCGCGAGTCTTGTAACTGCCTTCTAGTCTCTGTGCGAATTATAAACAACCTTCCCTTCTGGTACCCCTGCTACCTTCAGAATTTCAAAGAAAGTATCCCATGGCCGACTTCCATCATAGTTAGAAAACGCCACGTACGGGACTAGAGGGGGTGGGGTCAATACCACCCGATACGACGTAGGCTAAGTTAGTTATTCTAGGACTTAGATTTAGGACATTAATTTAGGAAACTGCAGCGAATACTAACTTTGGTCAGCCCAGTGCCAGGTGAATGCTCCTTGGGGTTAGCTCGTGGAGCATGGTTATCCCAAGTAGGTTTGTACTTTACTGGCACACTTGTGACGCTGCAGTTAGTAGTCATTCTAGGTTAGATAATTAACAAGTAGGTTAAATTAAACTGCCCATTGTTGTAGAAAACTAACACACTGCAGTAGCTTAAACTGTAGCTCACTAACATAACTGTAATATCTAAGCTGCATTATAACCCAATTTTATGTATCACCTTATGGCCCACTAATCATGTTAGGAGATGGGTTAATACGTATAATTGGTATTGTTATGGAAATAAAGATTTTTTTTTTTAAACAAAAAAAGGTATTCCAGTCAACTTTGTTAAAAGGTATCTTTAAGTTTACAACTGCTATAAACGTAGGTTTGCCTTTTCTAACATATCTTCTAAGATAAGTCGTAGGGGCTGTACTGCCCCGCGTCTTCCTACATATCTCGGGAATCCACTTCCCGGAGATCGTTTTCTACCAGTTTTTCCATTCTTCTGTAAGAATTTCGTGTTATAGTTATGCAACCATAACTTATTAAACTGATATTTCGGTAGTACTTACATCTGTCAGCGACCTCTTTCTTGGAGTTGGAATTATTACAGTCTTCTTGAAGTCTGAGGGTATTTCGCCTATCTCATATATTCTGCACACCAGTTGGAAGAGTTTTGTCATGGTAAAATTTAATATACGAAATAAATTTCCAAGAACAAATTGTATTTACTGCCTCCACGAGGACTCTGGAAATAACTTTCCAAGAAGGGACTGGCATTAAAGCATAAAATTCCTACCTGGAAATTTTAAATGCAATCCCATATTTTCCTTTTCATGCCTTTCACGGAATTACTAAAAAATACAATGCGCTGAGAATTATTTCGGTTTATTTGCAGCGTTAAGTAACTTAAAAATGGAAAATAAAATAGTTTCCGCGAAGGGAGTGTACCATAGGCCTCTCGGATTACCGTTCTGTACAGTTTCTGCTACAACAACCGCTCTCCGGTCATTACGCTAACATAAATGGCTTATGCCTCGCCCAGTCCGTGTCAAGCACGCTATTTTCTTTTACAAACGCTTCGTCATCTGAAGCTCCCCCTTTGTCATTTTCATTTTTGGCCGAGACATGTATTTATCACAAATTTGGACGAAATCCGTAATTACGAGTATGTGAGATCCCCTTCAGAGATCATTTATAAAAAGTATAAAAATAGTTAGAAAAATAATTTTAAATGAAAAAAGAAGTTTACGTACAATCCTGGCTATTAAAACTGCACCAGCAGGAAGAACAACATATAGCCGCGCGGTCTTGTGCGTCTTGTCAGGGTCCGTGCGGATACCCCACCAGAGGCTCGAGTTCTCCCTCGGGCACGGGTCTGTGTGTTTCCGAAGCGTAAGTTAGTTTAAGTTAGATTAAGTAGTGTGTAAGCTTAGGGAACGATGACCTAAGCAATTTCGTCCCATAAGATCTTAACACAAATGTACAAACAAAGTGTAAAGAAATTTTACATATTCCTTGTACGCAGTATAGTACGAAGAAAGTTGTTAATGCGGTCTTCAGTCTGCAGACTGGTTTGATGCTGCTTCTGTTCTGATCAAGGCTCTTCATCTCAACATAACCTCGCCGTACTGAATCTAATTGAGCCTTCTTACGGTATCGCCGGCCGGTGTGGTCGTACCGTTCTAGGCGCTTCAGTCTGGAACTGTGTGACCGTTACTGTCGCAGATTCGAATCCTACCTCGGGCATGGATGTGTGTGATAGGTTAGTTAGGTTTAAGTAGTTTTAAGTTCTAGGGGGCTGATGACCACAGATGTTAAGTCCCATAGTGCTCAGAGCCATTTGAACCATTCCTTACGGTATCCATGCCTTGACTTCTCCCTACTATTTTTACAAGACCCCGCCACTCCTCCAAACAAGAATTCCCGTCCATTACCAAAAATTACAGTTTACTGATGACTCAGGACGTGTCCTCCTCTTTTTGTCAGGTTGTACCATTTTTTTTCTCCCATTTCAATTCAGTATCTCCTCGTTAGTTACTCGGTCTACCCATCGTTAGCCTGTAGCACCACATGTAAAGTGCTTCTATTCTCTTCTTGTCCGAATTGCTTAGCATCCACGATTCACTTCCGTATCATTCTAGACACCAGACAAATGTCTTCATAAAATATGTGAATGTCGACTTTCCCGGCGTATAAATTTGCAAATTTGTGGTAAGGACTATGGGACCAAACTGCTGAGGTCATCGGTCCCTAACCTTACGCACTACTTAATGCAACTTTAACTTACGCCAAGGACAACACACACATCCATGGCCGAGGGAGGACTCGAACCTCCGACGGGATAAGCCGCTCGAACCGTGACGAGACACCAGAGACCGCATGGCTAAAACGCGCGGCCCCGTCGTATAGTACTGAAGAAATCTTCTAGGGTTTCCATCCTGGTGCCTACGACGAAACGCTGCGACGTTTCGATGAGTGTAATTCATCATCATCATCATCTTCTGGTGAAGTGTCGAGACAGCGCGGGCATCCCATGTAGGCACTGAGCGGCGGCTGTTCCTCCCCATCCTTTCCCTCGGGCGCTGGATCCGGCCGAGAGATGAAAGGGGTTGTGCGTACTTGGTGTAAAGTTTCTATTGCAGGGTTCCACGTCGATCTTAGCTGATAACCCTGTCGTAAAGCGTTATTTCAATAGATTCGTTGATGATACTGTCCGAAGAGCGACTAGTTGGGCACAATATTCTTGTTATATACAGCATTCCTTGCGAATGTGGTGACCAATACATCGGGCAAACAAAGTGACGCATCTCGCAGCGCTGCAAGGAGCACATCAGATGCATACGCCTGAGGCATAAACTTAAATCAGCAGTGGCACGACATAGCTTCAAAGAGGCACACACTTTCGTATTTGAGAAACTAAAAATACTTTGCCGAGCTAGTATCTTTTGGGAGAGTATCATCAAAGAATCAATTGAGATAAGGGTCTATAAAAATCTCATCAACAGGGAAGCTGGCAAACATCTAGGTTTGCCGTGGAGCACTGAACTAGCAGCTTTACCCCAAGAACGCAGCCAGCAGTTGACGCTTGATAAAACACAGTGCTCTGCTGCGTGCAGATGTCCTTAACTACCTGGCGCAAATCCTCATCCGACAGGAATCGTTGACCCTTGAAGAACTTTTTTCGGAGAGGGAAGGCGTGATAATCGTATGGCGAGAGATCAGGGCTGAAGCGCGTTTGCTCGGTGTCTCCCACCTGAGATCTGTTACGACATTTGCGATATCATGAGGCAGCAGCAGCCCTTGGCCCCCCTTTCGACGGCGATGGTTTTTGACAGACATGCTGCTCCGTACACACCCTTCACTGTCCGATGGGTGTCAACTGGTGTTCGTCTCTTGGCACCCAGAAAGGAGTAACAGCACGTTCTCTACATCTGCATCTGTGGTGTCACCGCGAGACACCACACTTGCCAGGTGGTAGCCTTTAAATCGGCCGCGGTCCGGTAGTATACGTCGGACCCGCGTGTCGCCACTATCAATGATTGCAGACCGAGCGCTGCCACACGGAAGGTCTAGAGAGACTTCCTAGCACTCAGCCCAGTTGTACAGCCGAATTTGCTAGCGATGGTTCACTGACAAAATACGCTCTCATTTACCTCGACGATAGTTAGCATAGCCTTCAGCTACGTTATTTGCTGCGACCTAGCAAGGCGCCATTATCAGTTTCTATTGATATTGAGAATCATGTACCGTCCAGACCGACGTTCGTCATTAATGGATTAAAGTTAAGTATTCCACCAGCTACGTCCGTTGTTTCTAAATTCTAATTTCCTGTCCTGTTCCAGACCTCTCGCCAGCCTGCGTGAGCTAAATCGCGTGCCTTTCGGCCTCCTCTAGTAACACGGTGTTGGCTCTCCTGCCAACCACAACAACATCTATGTGATTACTCTGCTATTCACAATAAAGTGCCTGGCAGAGGGTGCAATGAACCACCTTCAAGCTGTCTCTCTACCGTTCCACTCTAGAACGGCACGCGAGAAAAACGAGCACTTAAATTTTTCTGTGTGACCCCCGACTTCTCTTATTTTATCGTGATTATCATTTCTCCCCATGTAGGTGGGTGCCAACAGAATGTTTTCGCAATCGGAGGAGAAAACCGGTGATTGACATATCATGAGAAGATCCCGTCGCAACGAAAAACCCCTTTGTTTTAATGTTTGCCACTCCACGTATCATGTCTGTGACACTATCTCCCCTATTTCACGATAATACAAAACGAGCCGCCCTTCCTTGTACTTTTTCGAGGTCATCCGTCAGTCCCACCTCATGCGGATCCCACACCGCACAGCAATACTCTAGAATAGGGCGGACAAGAATGGTGTAAGCAGTCTCTTTACTAGATCTGTTGCACCTTCTAAGTGTTCTGCCAATGAATTGCAGTCTTTGGTTCGCTCTACCCACAATATTATCTATGTGATCTTTCCAATTTAGGTTTTTTGTAATTGTAGTCCCTAAGTATTTAGCTGAGTTTACAGCCTTGAGATTTGTGTGACTTATCTCGTAATCGAAATTTAGCTGATTTCTTTTAGTACTCATCTGAATAACTTCACACTTCTCTTTATTCAGGGTCAATTGTCACTTTTCGCACCATAGAGATACCTTATCTAAATCATTTTGCAAGTCGTTTTGATCATTTGATGAGTTTACAAGACGGTAAATGCCAGCATCATGTGCAAACAATCTAAGACGGATACTCAGATTGTCTCATATGTTGTTAATATACAGATCAGGAACAACAGAGGGTTTATAACACTTCCTTGGGGAACGCCGGATATTACTTCTGTTTTACTCGATGACCTTCCGTCTGTTAGTACGAACTGTGACCTTTCTGACAGGAAATCACGAATACAGTCGCACAACTGAGGCGATGCTCGGTAGGCACGCAGTTTGGTTAGAAGACGCTTGTGAGGAACGGTGTCGAAAGCCTTCTGGAAATTTAAAAATATGGAATCATTCCCTATTGATATCACTTACTACTTCATGAGTATAACGAGCAAGTTGTGTTTCAAATGGCTCTAGGCACTATGGTACTTAACATCGGAGGTCATCAGTCCCCTAGACTTCGAACTACTTAAAACTAAGGACATCACACACATCTATTCCCGAGGCAGGATTCGAACCTGCTACCGTAGCAGCCGCGTGGTTCCGGATTGAAGCGCCTGGAACCGCTCGGCTACCGCGGCCGGCAGGTGTGTTTTACAAGAACAATATTTTCTGAATCCGTGCTGACTATGTGTCAATAAATCGTTTTCTTCGAGGTACTTCGAGGTTCGAATACAGCATATATTCCAAATATTCCAAAACCCTACTGCAGATCGACGTTAGTGATACGGGCTTGTAATTCAACGGATTACTACTACTTCCCGTTTTGGGAATTGGTGTGTCTTGAGCAATTTTCCAGCTTTTAGGTACGGATCTTTCTGTGAGCGAGTGGTTGTATATAATTGCTCAATATGGAGCAATTTTATCAGCATACTCTGAGAGGAACCAGACTGGCATGCAATCTGGACCGGAGGCCTTGGCAGTGGTTAGCACACTGGACTCGCATTCGGGAGGACGACGGTTCAATCCCGTCTCCGGCCATCCTGATTTAGGTTTTCCGTGATTTCCCTAAATCGTTTCAGGCAAATGCCGGGATGGTTCCTTTGAAAGGGCACGGCCGATTTCCTTCCCAATCCTTCCCTAACACGAGCTTGCGCTCCGTCGCTAATGACCTCGTTGTCGACGGGACATTAAACACTACCCACCACCACCACCGGAGGCCTTGCCTTTATTAAGTGATTTAATTTGCTTTGTTACACCGAGGATACCTACTTCTATGTTTCTCATTTTGGCAGTTGTTCTTGATTGGAATTTAGGAATATTTACTTCGTCTTCTTGGGTGAAGGAGTTTCCGAAAACCGTGTTTAATAACTCTGCTTTAGTGGCACTGTCATCAACGACTTTACAGTTGTTATCGCGCAGTGAAGGAATTGATTGTGTCTTGCCACTGGTGTGCTGTATGTATGACCAGAAGCTCTTTGGGTTTTCTGCCAGATTTCGAGACAGAATTTCGTTGTGGAAATTATTAAAAGCATCTCACATTGAAGTACGCGCTATATTTCGAACTTCTGTAAAACTTTTATCCAGTCTGAACGCATGGAACGGTAATAACAAAAACATAGTTCACGTTTCCACATTTAGCGCACGCACGTCGGAAAGACACGAATGCCACAATAATCCCTGACCTACATGTCGTTGCTTATACACTCGCACCGGAATCGCCTCTAACGGAAACTTTTCGATCGCCCCATACACAGGGTGATGAGAGAGTCTGAAAAGCTTGTATTGTTTGCAGAGTGAGTTGTGGAGAAACAAATCGCAAGAAAAAAGTTCGATACACTGCGCCGTTTCCCGGTTAACAGCAATGAAATTAGCTGTTGCTCGTGAAAATTCAAGTGTCCCGCCAGGTACGGTGCCGGCAGAACTGTTCTTCATTTGCTTTCCTAAAGCCGAACAAGAGGGCGATATAAAAATTCTACATGAGCCGGTAGTAAGGATCGAACCTGAGCCAAAGGCTGAGAAATCTCGTGCGCTATCAGCTACGCTATGACACCAGCTGACACTAACTGTATCTGGTGGGCCGCTTGGAACAGAGCACGCAACGGCCTGTTGGCTAACTTCAGTGCTAATCAATTCGGAATCCGCGCAACTTATCGATTTTGTTTTCTCAGCAGCTATTTCTGAGGGCAACATACCCTCAAACACTGTTACAAGCTTTTCAGACTGTTTGTCAGAAACCCGTATATGGGATGCCAGCGGCCTCTCAATACTTCGCCAGAAATGGCACATCCAAATGTTGTGGAATTTCGACGCAGCCACCCGGATAGAAACCAGGGCACACTACATCACCTTCAGAAATGGCTTCCTAACACTTAAAATTTCTACTAGACAGGCACATCGTTTCAATTCCACACGAACAGTGCTGAGTGCGTACGATCTGACGATTTGTCTGTCGTAGTGGCTATAAATTAAACACAGATTCCTTGCGAATCTGTATATCTGTTAGTGAAAACTGTATCAAAATCACTACAGTAGCTCCTGAGATGAGCTGTCACATGCAGACAAACAATATATGGAACCTGAATTGAGTAATGTGTATAGACATGAAGTGATGTTAATAAATTCATCTTTATCAGAAATGTCTTTCTTCCTACCGCCAGTCTACATTTTATATCCTCCTTCGTCCATCAGTTATTTTGCTGCCGACACAGCAAAATTCATGTACTACTTTTAGTGTCTAATTTCTTGATCTGAATCCATAACCATCTCCTGATTCCATTCTAATGCATTCAATTACCCCCCTTTTATTACTCTCGTTGGAGTTCATCTTATACCTTCTTTTCAGGGATCCATCCATTCCGTTCAGCACCTTTTACAAATAGTTTCGTGCCTCTGACTGAATTACTTTCTGTAAACAGTCAAAGATTTTGTTTCTTCTCAGTGACCTTAATTCCCATTCCATGATTGTTTTCGAAGGTGTTTTCGAAGGTGTTTTAGGGGTATTTTAGGTGCGTCATTTCCTACACGGAGCTACCACAGCTGGCAGAAGCGATGGTTTTAACCCGGCTATTTATCAAGTCTAACGTAGCTTGCTTGAATGACACCAGTACTACATTCAATTCTGCTGCAACGCTATTCTTATCTCTTTTTGTTGCTTTTTTCTCACGCGATTCAGTGAATAAACACGTAGTATTTGCGTATTTAGCTGTTGCCTATTGTCTATCAATCTTTTATAATTTCGTACTTTTAGAGGATTTGCATGCGTCAGCCGACTTTGCACCCGTATCCTAGCCAGAAGCAGCGAAGCAGGAGTACTAAGAATGACACCACCTGACTATTTGATTCTTGTAATTTTTTTTATATTTATATCACTGAAAGTTCAGAACTGAAATATCATTGCAGCCAGAGCAGCTCGATGAAATTCTCAATAATTCTCCTGAATAATCAGCTTTGAAGATGTCCGAGGAACTTTAATTCGCTAAAATTAAGGCCATTTTTCTCAAAAGGCCTTGTGGGTTAGTCTGTAGCATTGGAGAATGATAAGCAAGTCATCAATTGAACAGTGGTTGGAATCTCTTTATGCTCTTTTGTCCGTTTTATTTTTTCGTTCAGTCCGAGTAACTACATCATTTAAATATAAAATCAATCAAACATATGCTAAGTAACATTTATCTAATCATCATTTCGTGAGAGATGTACATTATCTCGTTTCTAATTACATATTATGCACAAGATTCGAGTCTTCATTGCAAATATATATGCTTATAAAAGATTATTGACAAATTTCTAAGGTTACAGTTTTAAATTAAGTAATCTTTACTAATAATATTCATAAAATATTGATAACTAGGAATTTATACTTGAAATTGGTACATATGTATTTCGAAACAAGAAGAAGTGCATTTTTCATAAGAAATGATGATTGGATTGGTGTTAATCTGTCTGTAACATATATAAAGCATGGTTTATGTGTGTGCATGTGTGTGTCTACTTGTATATCTGGGATTTTTTCCAAAACCCCTGGATCGATTTCAACCAAATTTGGCACAGAAGCAGCAGGTCTCATGATTGGTAGCACTGTGGGATTTATAGACTCCTAGTTCCAATAGGAGCAGAAATATCGGCAAAGACAGTTTTTCCCGGCTCCTTGCATAGAGGTTGCCCTGAAAAACAAGAATTTTGTGTGAGAACAGTATCGGGCGGCCAGATCAATCTGCTTTTTGCAGCAAACAGCATGTCAGGGGTAAGAAACCGTTTTCAGCGCCCCGACATGTAGAATGTCCTGCATGACAGTCATATTGTGTTGGAGCAGTATCGTCCTGCTTTATCGACCTGCTTTGAATGGTGGCCTGTTTGTCAGGAGCAAATAAATGAATGTCAAGCCTCTGATAAATAGCCCACCTTGCATGGAATGTGTGTTGTGGGAGTAGTAACAGCCTGCTTTACTGAATGTATTCCAGGGGCTACACATGACAAAGGGTATGGTTGGGGACAGGCTGACATGGATAGAGGAGGAGACGGACAGGCCAACGAGAGGAGGAAATGGTCAGTAAGAAGGGAGGAGGCAACACATGAGGTGGTTGGAAGGTGTAGAGGGGTAGTGGGCATATAGAAAAGAAACTGTGGGAAATGAGATGGAGATGGAGAGAGAGAGAGGGAGAGGATGATGAAGATATTATCAGAGAAGGGAAGGAGATATTATCAGAGAGAGAGAGTGGGAGTGGAGGAAATGGACAAAGAGAGAGGAAGGAGAAGATGAAGAGACAGAGAGAGTAAGTAGAGAGAGATAGGCAGCTAGAGATGGGAGGGTGGGATGGGCAGACAGAGGGATGAAGTGGAGGATGCAGAGAGGGGATCAGGTGTGTTCAATATATGTATCAAATGCATACACGGATGATGCCACAGTGAAAAGTCTAGTTAGCAAATATTTGATGATGTTTAAATTTAAACGATGTGGGTATGAGAACTGAATGAAAAAAAAAATAATTAAAAAAAGCTATAGAAAGGTTTGAACTTTTGTTATCATACAACAGCACCACTGTCATTAGTGTCTCTCAGATGATGACAGTGGTCGTTAGGGGATCTTGCAAATCCAGTGAAGCGCACCCACTGAGTCACACCTTCAGCAACTCAAACTATGAGCGCCCTCTGTCACTGTGATATGGGATGGCTGGTGGCAGCTACATGGCCCATTCTCAGTCACAGTCATTCATAGTCTACTGTCTTAGTCAGCCTCCGACAGTACGTTCATGCATTAGTAGGGAGAGCTTCACATTGCATGACACTTTTACGAGGGCTATCCACAAAGTACATTACGTTTTGGAATTAAAAATAAATAAAGAATTGGAAATTTTTTATTATATGCAGATGAAAGCCATACTTAAATACTACTTTTCTACATAGTTGCCATTTAAATTAAGGCACCTATCGTAGCGATGGACGAGCTTGGAAATTCCTTCGTCGTGCCTTCAACCACGTGGTTACCTCTTCTTGAAGCTGTGTGTCGTCATCAAAACGCTGCATATCCAACCACTTCTTCATTGCTGGGAATAAGTGGAAGTCGCTCGGTGCCAGGGCGGGACTGTACGGCGCATGAGGAAACAACTCCCACTTAAAAGATTCGGGAACTTCACGAGTGGCATTTGCCGTGTGGGCCCGGGCGTTGTGAATCAGCAAGATATTTGAGCCCAACTTTCCCCTGCGCTTGTTTTGTATTGCTCTTCTGAGGTTCGGCAGAGTTTTGGAATACCTTTGAGAGTTTATTGTAGAGTCCTCTTTCCAGAAAATCCACAAAAACCGCACCTTTTCTGGCCCAAAAGACAGTCATTACGTGGTTGAAGGCAAAGGGACCGAATTTTACGACGAAGGAATTTCCAAGCTCGTCCATCGCTACGATAAGTGGCTTAATTTAAATGGCAACTATGTAGAAAAGTAGTATTTAAGAGTGGCTTTCATCTGTATATAACAAAAAAAATTTCCAATATTTAATTTATTTTTAATTCCAAAACGTAATATACTTTGTGGATAGCCTTCGTAGTTTGCCTTGGTTTTGTAAGGTTTTTTTGTCACACTTGGAGAAAGCTACAACTTCAGTAAAACTTCTGTTTATTGTATTTAAATGTTTATTAATCATTTCTGCTTTTATCCAGATTCTCGACGACGACTGCTGCTGCACCACTTTGCAGCTCACCTCCCTTTACCATTGTGTACAAAAAAGTATGCAACAAAACCAGCGACACATTGATTATTCAGTTACCATTCTCCAATACTACTGAGTCAGCCACATAGCCAATCTTAAGGAATCACATTACCTTTAGCGGATTGTAGTTCCTCAGGACTTGTGTTTAGAACAGCTGACGTTTCCTAGATCTTTGTTTCAAAAGAAATTATTTATTTTTATATGTATCTGAGTGTATATTGAGATCTCCTATACCACTGGATCATTTTTAACCAAATTTGAATACATACTACTTGCTATCGGAGAATCAACACTCTTAGCTCCCATAGCAATGGGGATATGGGTGAAAAGGGTTTTCAGTCTCTCGCATCTAGGCTGCCTTATACAACCAGTGTGTTTTTTCAGGTAGTATTGGCACACGTTGCAGGGGCTACACGTGTGGATGTTCGCAGTTGAGCATAGCGAGGGAGATAGATAGTGAGGTAAGATCGAGAGGGAAAGATGGGTAGATGAGATAGCGAGAGAAGATGGTGGGGGGGGGGGGGGGAGGGAAGGGGAGTTGATGGATGAGGAGGTAGAAGGAGATGGACTAATAGAAGATTGGGATGAATAAAAACCTTGGCAACGTAGGTGCTCTGCTACTATGAAAGTTCTGCTACATAATCGAAACAAGGTTGGGGAGGTGTGGGTGGGCATTTTGTAAGTAGGTGGTTTTGGCTACGCTGCATAAGTTTCGCTGGGAAGTCCTTTTGTCTCCTTCGTACAGTCTCGATCTCTCCCCACGCAATTTGCATATTTTTGGAGCCTTGAAGAGAGACATTCAGGGCCGTCGATTTGCTTCGGAGGAAGAGGTGCCTGTCGGGGTACAAAATTGTTTCGTAAGCAACACCAATCATTTTTCCATGAAGGGATTGACTGTCGTGTCTCACAATGGAAAAAACTTGTTAACAGTTATGGCGATTACTTTTGCAATAACAAACGGTTTAGTTGTTTTTTTTCCATATGTCTCGTTTTAATTCTTTTTCTTTTCTTTGTTTTCTGAAGAGAGAAAATTTACATTTCTGAACGTTTAAAGCAAGTTGCCATTCTTTACAACGGTTTCAAACGTTATCAGAGCATCACTGAATATATGTGCAGCTTTTTTCAGAGGCTATTTAGTTATAACTAAACGCATCATCTGGGAAAATTCCGTAGTTACTATTAATATTGTGTGACACAATTATGTTTAGCTATCCTAAAGCAAATATGGAATTTACCTTTTCTGTCTTTCGCTGTTGGCAACAAGTTTTAATCTGGCACGATACGGCAAAGGCGGCCTTAAATGTACACTACTGGCCATTAAAATTGCTACACCAAGAAGAAACGCAAATGATAAACTGGTATTCATTAGACAAATATATTGTGCTAGAACTGCCATGTGATGACGTTTTCAGGCAGTTTGGGAGCATAGATCCTGAGAAATCAGTACCCAGAACAACCACCTCTGGCTTTAGTAACGGCCTTGATACACCTGGGCATTGAGTCAAACAGAGCTTGGACGGCGTGTACAGGTACAGTTGCCCATGCAGCTTCAACGCGATACCACAGTTCATCAAGGGTAGTGACTGGCGTATTGTAACGAGCCAGTTGCTCGGCCACTATTGACCAGATTGACCACACGTTTTCATTGGTGAGAGATCTGGAGAATGTGCTTGCCAGGGCAGCATGCGAACATTTTCTGTATCCAGAAACGCCGTACAGGACCTACAACATGCGGTCGTGCATTGTCCTGCTGACATATAGGGTTTCGCAGGGGTCAAATGAAGGGTAGAGCCACGGGTCGTAACACATCTGAAATGTAACATCCACTGTTCAAAGTGCTGTCAATGCGAACAAGAGGTAAGCGAGACGTGTAACCAATGGCACCCCACACCATCACGCCGGGTGATACGCTAATATGGCGATAACGAATACACGCTTCCGATGTGCGTTCACCGTGATGTTGCCAAACACGAATGCGACCATCATGATGCTGTAAACAGAACCTGGATTCATCCGTAAAAATGACGTTTTGCCATTCTTGCATCCAGGTTCGTCGTCGAGTACACCTTCCCAGGCGCTCCTGTCTGTGATGCAGCGTCAAGGGTAACCGCAGCCATGGTCTCCGCGCTGATAGTTCACGCTGCTGCAAACGTCGCTGAACTGTTGGTGCAGATGGTTGTTGTCTTTCAAAAGTCACCATCTGTTGACGCAGGGATCGAGACGTGGCTGCACGATCCGTTACAGCCATGCGGATAAGATGCCCGGCATCTCGACTGCTAGTGATACGAGGCCGTTGGGATCCAGCACGGCGTTCCGTATTACCCTCCTGATTCCACCGATTCCATATTCTGCTAACAGTCATTGGATCTCGACCAACGCGAGCAGATATGTCGCGATACGATAAACCGCAATTGCGATAGGCTACAAACCGACCTTTATCAAAGTCGGAAACGTGATGGTACGCATTTCTCCTCCTTACACGAGGCATCACAACAACGTTTCACCAGGCAACGCCGGTCAACTGGTGTTTGTATATGAGAAATCGGTTGGAAACTGTCCTCATGTCAGCACGTTGTAGGTGTCACCACCGATGCCAACCTGGTGTGAATGCTCTGAAAAGCTAATCATTTGCAAATCACAGCATCTTTGTCCTGTCGGTAAAATTTCGCGTCTGTAGCACGTCATCTTCGTGGTGTAGCAATTTCAATGGCCAGTAGTGTAAATATGTAGACGATTATTCGTTCGGATTGGAAAAGGATTCGTTGTTACAAGCCCTTTTGAGGGGCATGGAGTGACGAGAGAATCAGAATTAAGACGGACAGACTGGAAAGTGGTGGCACTTCGATCGCATTGTGAATAGAGTGCTTTCCCCGCTTCAGGGCAGCCCCTAGAGTAAGACGTCGGGCGTACTGAAACCGACGAAGAAACGTGCATGCGGCTTCCATTTCCGCTCTGGGACTCTACCCTTCGTCCACAATTCCCAATTCCGGTGCTGTGCCTCGTGGGAACGGGAAGCTGAGAACGAATCTAATTTACGGCGCAGACAAGCGTAGTGGCTGCGATCAACTCGATAGGAGCGGCGGAGGGCGCCTAGGGAGAGTCTTCTCTGTGCTGCGAGTGGTGGTGGGGGGGGGGGGAGGAGTGTTGGGGGGGGGGGGGGGAGAACACCAACACCGGGAGTACACGTGTCTACAGCTCCCACCGCGCAAGCGCGGAGCGCTTCCTGATTCAATTGGGCTCGCATCGGGAGTCCGGGAATGTGTAATACGGTTACCGACGCAGAAAGGGTTCGCCCCAGCTGGGCCAATATTCGGAGGCCTCGGAGAGCGGTTTTATTAAAACGTTCTGCACATTCTGCCACCACCGCACGTGGAGGATTTCATACGTAACCTTGCCAAATCTGCAATAACGTACCCAGAACACACGACCCGTTCGGAGTAAAACAGCCAGTACTGCAGCAACTCTTCTGACTGCAGATGAAGAAGGCAAACATTTCTGATTCCTTCAGAACATCTCACGAAATATTTAGTTCTTCTCCTTATGTTGTAACAGGATTATATAGGAATTGCTCTTCTCAATCTTTAGAAATATGCATTTGATTTTTGTTGCGATTGTCAGTCCAGATACTGACTTCATTTTCTAACACTTTTGGGTTACTGTACTGTTCAACTATCGTTGCACTCTTGAGTTGCCACTTAGCCAGTTTTATACTTGATGCAACATTGCATTTCGTGACACTCAGCTAATGGGTTTAAGTCAGTTATTGTCTGAATTTAACTAGTCAAGGTACCGTGACATTTCGACCCATGCAGATAGTTTCTGACTCATGAAGGTCATTACACAAAATATAACGACACTAGATGATGTACTGGGTGATCAAAAAGTCAGTATAAATTTTAAAACTTAATAAACCATGGAGTAATGTAGATAGAGAGGTACAAATTGACACACATGCTTGGAATGACATGGGGTTTTATTAGAACCCCAAAAAAACAAAGTTCATAAAATGTCCGACAGATGGCGCTGGACAGTAAAACGTCAGTGACTCCGCATGACAATCGTGTATAGAAGGAGCTGTAATGAGAGAAAGAATCAGATGCGCCAGCAGTCGCAGCATTTTGATGTTACCTGAAAAGGCGCTTTTAGTGAAGCTGTATCATCAGAATGGGGAATGTGCTAGTTCAGCGTTACGATCCTATCGCCATAGGAAGGGGATACGAACGGATAAAGGTCCGTAGACAAATGCAGCTGTGGCGAGAATGATTTCTAAGTTCGAAGCCCCGGGTTGTTTAGACGATAGACCCCGTAGTGGCCGACAGAGTGCAAGGCGTAATGCTGCTGAGACAGTTCAGGAAGAAATCGAGACTGTAGCGGGTTCGTCTGAGCATGAGGAAGTCAGCGCTCGTGCAGTCGCACATCGCACCGGCATTTCATACACTACAGTTTGGTTGGCACTGAGGCGTACCCTCCGATGCTAACCCTACAAAATCCATCGGCATCATGAACTGTTACCTGGTGATTTAGTGAAGCGGAGGGTATTTGCGGTGTGGGCGTTTCAAAAGATGGCGGAAGATGGCGATTGGTTGAGTAACGTGTTGTGGACCGACGAAGCTCATTTCACGCTCCGAGGGTCTGTCAACGCCCACAACTGCAGAATTTGGGCTAAGAAAATCCTAGAACTGTCGTGGAAACTCCAATGCACGACGAGAAAGCCACGGTACGGGTTCGATTTACCACATCTACCGTTATCGGACCTGTTTTATTCGAGAAAATGCGTGATTTGTAACTGCTACCGTGACGGGTGAGAGGTACGGCGATATGTTACAGAATCGCATCATACCCAGTCTGGCTGCTGGAACGTACAATGTTTATGCAGGATGGTGCTCCACCCCATATTGCTAAACGCGTTAAAGATCTCTTGCGCGTGTCGGTTGGTGATGATCGTGTGCTCAGACGCCACTTTCGTCATGCTTGGCCTCCCAGGTCTCCAGACCTCAGTCCGTGCGATTATTGGCTTTAGGGCTACCTGAAGTTGCAAGTGTATCGTGATCGACCGACATCTCCAGCGATGCCGAAAGACAACATCCGACGCCAATGCCTCGCCATAACTCCGGACATGCTTTACAGTGCTGTTCACAACATTATTCCTCGACTACAGCTATTCTTGAGGAATGATGGTGGACATATTGAGCATTTCCCGTAAAGAACATCATCTTTGCTTTGTCTTACTTTGTTATGCTAATTATTGCTATTCCGATCAGATGAAGCACCATCTGTCTTACATTTTTTGAACATTTGTATTTTTTTGGTTCTAATAAAACCCCATGTCATTCCAAGCATGTGTGTCAATTTGTACCTCTCTATCTACATTATTCCGTGATTTATTCAGTTTTCAAATTTATACCGACTTCTTGATCACCTGGTACTTAAGATACGAATAGTCATCTCATATGCTACTACTCCTGCTCTTAATGCAACCGCAGAATAATTTGACATGGTTATACGTCATACCCTTAGTCTTAGGGATTGTATACATTTCACTTTGAGATTCATAATCTACATTTAGTTGGCCTCCTATATTTCTCTCTTTCTTCCTTTCCTTTTTATTCAGTCGGTTCACTTGGTATAATCCTGCATAATTGTACGGGACTTATATGTAGGGAGATAGACATTTGTTGATATACAGAGATTGAGAAACTTCTTTGTAACCATGACTACATGAAGCAGCTACTGGCGTTGCATTAATCCACTCAGCACAATGTGGGGTTGTCCTATATAAGGGTCATTATGAAATGCTCGTGTGTGACGAAATGTTACGGCAGTGCAACAGATGGGTGCAGAGTGGTTCACGAAAGATCGCAGAACACGACGAGATGGGTCAGGTCGCACCTTGCAGACCACTCCCCGACAAGATCGACACCTCGTCCGAATGGCATTGCAGGACAAATCAGCTCCTCTTCGGCTCTGGCGCAATAGTGGTACAGTGTAATACACTCCTGGAAATTGAAATAAGAACACCGTGAATTCATTGTCCCAGGAAGGGGAAACTTTATTTACACATTCCTGGGGTCAGATACATCACATGATCACACTGACAGAACCACAGGCACATAGACACAGGCAACAGAGCATGCACAATGTCGGCACTAGCACAGTGTACATCCACCTTTCGCAGCAATCCAGGCTGCTGTTCTCCCATGGAGACGATCGTAGAGATGCTGGATGTAGTCCTGTGAAACGGCTTGCCATGCAATTTCCACCTCAGTTGGACCAGCGTTCGTTCTGGACGTGCAGACCGCGTGAGACGACGCTTCATCCAGTCCCAAACATGCTCAATGGGGGACAGATCCGGAGATCTTGCTGGCCAGGGTAGTTGACTTAAACCTTCTAGAGCACGTTGGGTGGCACGGGATTCATGCGGACGTGCATTGTCCTGTTGGAACAGCAAGTTCCCTTGCCGGTCTAGGAATGGTAGAACGATGGGTTCGATGACGGTTTGGATGTACCGTGCACTATTCAGTGTCCCCTCGACGATCACCAGAGGTGTATGGCCAGTGTAGGAGATCGCTCCCCACACCACGATGCCGGGTGTTGGCCCTGTGTGCCTCGGTCGTATACAGTCCTGATTGTGGCGCTCACCTGCACGGCGCCAAACACGCATACGACCATTATTAGCACCAAGGCAGAAGCGACTCTCATCGCTGAAGACGACACGTCTCCATTCGTCCCTCCATGCACGCCTGTCGCGACACCACTGGAGGCGGGCTGCACGATGTTGGGGCGTGAGCGGAAGACGGCCTAACGGTGTGCGGGACCGTAGCCCAGCTTCATGGAGACGGTTGCGAATGGTCCTCGCCGATACCCCAGGAGCGACAGTGTCCCTAATTTGCTGGGAAGTGGCGGTGCGGTCCCCTACGGCACTGCGTAGGATCCTACGGTCTTGGCGTGCATCCGTGCGTCGCTGCGGTCCGGTCCCAGGTCGACGGGCACGTGCACCTTCCGCCGACCACTGGCGACAACATCGATGTACTGTGGAGACCTCACGCCCCACGTGTTGAGCAATTCGGCGGTACGTCCACCAGGCCTCCCGCATGCCCACTATACGCCCTCGCTCAAAGTCCGTCAACTGCACATACGGTTCACGTCCACGCTGTCGCGGAATGCTACCAGTCTTAAAGACTGCAATGGAGCTCCGTATGCCACGGCAAACTGGCTGACACTGACGGCGGCGGTGCACAAATGCTGCGCAGCTAGCGCCATTCGACGGCCAACACCGCGGTTCCTGGTGTGTCCGGTGTGCCGTGCGTGTGATCATTGCTTGTAGAGCCCTCTCGCAGTGTCCGGAGCAAGTATGGTGGATCTGCCACACCGGTGTCAATGTGTTCTTTTTTCCATTTCCAGGAGTGTATATGATACACTGTCACGAGTGGCAGTCAGATGCCGTTTATTACGGTAAGGGTTACGTGCGCGACGACCCCTTCTCCATCTACCTTCGGCGAATGTGCAGGAACATACTAGACGGCAATGGTGTATGGAGCGATGTCACTGGGGAGAGAACTGGTATCAGATAGTGTTTTCGGATAAATATAGGTTCTGTTTGTTTGAGAATGATGGCCGGATTTTGGTTCGCCCAAGACAGGGGAAGCGGCATCACAGTGACTGGATTCTCACAAGACATACAGCGCCAACTCGAGGCCTTACGGTGTGACTTGCTGTTGGGTACAAACGCAAATCGCAGATGGTGCGTGTCCAGGGTACTGTGACCAGTGTGACTTACGCGAATGACATCCTGCGACCCGTAGCCATACTCTTCCTGCACAACATCCCAAACACCATTTTTCAGCAAGATAATGTACGACGATTTGGTGCTGCGCAAACACGTACCTTCTTGATGTCACAGGATGTCAGCCTTTTGCCGTGATCGTCAGATCACCACATTTGTGGCCAAACCAAAACGTGTGGGATATGGTGAAGCGACAGGTGCAGTGCTATGACCCAATCACAACCACCACAGATGATCGTCTGCCCCACATAAATGCGGCATGGATGGCTACATCACAGGACGCCATTCGCGCATGATACGCGTCGACGCCATCACGCATGGCACAAGTTATCTGGGTCCATGACGGACTCTGTGACTACTAGACAACAGGACCCATGTTGAACCGAGGAGACTGAAACGCTAACCATTTCTGCAGAACACACTAATGTACGTCTCCTGTGAATACGAACGTCCTATCTATAGTAGTTCAAGTTGTTCTGATTTTCCTGAACATGGGTGTACTTACTTGCTAAAAATCTTTGACTGCCGTTTTCTCTGAAACGGTATCTATGTATAAGCTGAGACGTGTGTCCACTTATTCTGACCCCACTTCCACTCAGCGAAGTTTCTGGGAAATCCTGTCATGGCACTTCCCGTGTTCTCCTTGGCAGAGATAAACTGGTTCGAATCCTGGTAGTAGGAAATTTTCATTGTAAGTATTCGGCCGGAAAAGAGAGGAGAGGTGGTGTCGTAAAGTTCCTGATCACCAGTCATCGCCCCATTGTCCTGGATTAAATTCCAATTCTCTCCACAGTATTTCATGGAGTGAAAGCATGTGACACTGTTGATGAGAACGTTGAGCTCAGTGGTCAGCTCGGTGCCACTGGGAAGGGTAGGGTACGTGCCGGCGTAGCATTTCACTCTCTTCCTTCCCTTCACCCATAACAACAGAAAAACAACACTGTACTGTGCAAGTTCTCATCACAGTGATCCACATGATGCAGATACACACTTTACACTTCATAACAGGTCGGAACAAGTCAATGCAAACCACCTACACTAGGACCTTGCCTAGAACGGCTGAGCAGAGTTGCTGCAACGGCTCCACAACGCTCGTTTCTTGAGTATAGGACTACTTTGACTTGATTGTAGTCAAGTCTTGGTATCCCTCTACAAATTTTACTCCCCACACTTTTCTTCTTTACCAAACTGACGGTTCTTTGATGCTTCAACGTACATGCTACCAACCGGTTGTTTGTTTTAGCCAGATTGTGCCATAAATTTCTTTTCTCTCCAGTCTGATTCAACACCTTTGCAGTAGTTATTCGATGTACTCTTTCAATCTTCAGAATTCTTTTGTAGCAGCACATTTCAGAATATTCTAGTTTCTTGTCGCCTGTATTGTTTATCGTTCACATTTCAGTTCCGTAAAAAGCTGCACTACAGACACACAGAATTAAAAGAGACTGTCGACCACTTAAATTTGTATTCGATGTAAACAAATTTATCTTTATCGAAAACACTGTTTTTGCTGTTGCCAGTCTTCACCTTATATCCTGTTCTTTCTACTTCGGCCATCGTCATTTATTTTCCCACCCAAATTGCAAATCCCATAGCACTGTCTGATTTAGTACCCCAGGTTATTTATCCTACTACCCCGATTTGAGACACTATCCATGCTGTTCATCTGATCTCCCAGTGCTTTGCTGTCTCTGATAGAATTATAGTGTCATCGGCATATCTAAAAGTTTCTATATCTTCTCCCTGAATTTTATTTCCGTCTTCAAATCTGTGCTTGGTTTATTTAACAGCTTGCTCACTGTACAGAATTTAGGATATTGGCTACAGAGTATTACCCTGTCTCAGTTCGTCCTCAATTACTGCTTCATTTTGGTGTAATTCAACTCTTGAACTTACCGTATAGTTTCTGTACAAGCTATAGACAACATTTAGCTGCATGTATACTATCTCTTCTACCCACGGAATTTCAGAAAGTACAAGCCCTATTGTCATAAGGTTTTTCTAAAAGCATTAAACCTACAACATATCAGGAATAAAATGTGGGAGGGAATATGCAACCTGTACAGAAACCAAGTTGTAGGAGTCTCAGGACACGAAAATGACGCAGTAATTTAGAAGGAAACGGAACACGGATGTAGCCTGGCCCTCCACCGTCCCTGTTTCTTGTCATGCAAATCTGTACGACGATCAAGCAATACGGAAACTAAGGAAAAATTTGGACAAGAAATAATGGTGACGGAGGAGAAATATAAGCTTTTCTACACTACTGGCCATTAAAATTGCTACACCACGAAGATGACGTGCTACAAACGCGAAATTTACCAGAAAGGAAGAAGATACTTTGATATGCAAATGATTAGCTTTTCACAGTATTCACACAAGATTGGCGACGATGATGACACCTTCAACGTGCTGACATGAGGAAACTTTCCAAACTATTTCTCATACACAAACAGCAGTTGACCGGCGTTGCCTGGTGAAACGTTGTTGTGATGCATCGTGTAAGGAGGAGGAATGCGTACCATCACATTTCCGACTTTGATAAAGGTCGGATTGTAGCCTAGAGCGATTGTGGTTTATCGTATCGCGACATTGCTGCTCGTGTTGGTCGAGATCCAATGACTGTTAGCACAATATGGAATTGGTGGGTTCAGGAGGGTAATACGGAACGCCGTGCTGGATCCCAACGGCCTCGTATGACTAGCAGTCGAGATGACAGGCATCTTATCCGCATGGCTGTAACGGATCGTGCAGCCACGTATCGATTCCTGAGTCAACAGATGGGGACGTTTGCAAGACAACAACCATCTGCACGAACAGTGCGATGACGTTTGCAGCAGCATGGGCTATCAGCTCAGAGACCGTGGCTGTGGTTACCCTTGACGCTGCATCACAGACAGGAGCATTTGCGATGGTGTACTCAACGACGAACCTGGGTGCACGAATGGCAAAACGTCATTTTTTCGGATGAATCCAGGTTCTGCTTGCAGCATCATGATGGTCGCATCCGTGTTTGGCGACATCGCGCTGAACGCACATTGGAAGCGTGTATTCGTCTTCGCACTACTGGCGTATCACCCGGCGTGATGGTATGGGGTGCCATTGGTTACACGTCTCGGTCACCTCTTGTTCGCATTGACAGCACTTTGAACAGTGGACGTTACATTTCAGATGTGTTACGACCCGTGGCTCTACCCTTCATTCGATCCCTGCGAAACCCTACATTTCAGCAGGATAATCCACGACCGCATGTTGCAGGTCCTGTACGGGCCTTTCTGGATACAGAAAATGTTCGACTGCTGTCCTGGCCAGCACATTCTCCAGATCTCTCACCAATTGAAAACGTCTGGTCAATGGTGACCGAGCAACTGGCTGCTCACAATACGCCAGTCAATACTCTTGATGGAGTGTGGTATCGTGTTGAAGCTGCATGGGCAGCTTTAACTGTACACGCCATCCAAGCTCTGTCTGACTCAATGCCCAGGGGCATCAAGGCCGTTATTACGGCCAGAGGTGGTTGTTCTGGGTACTGATTTCGCAGGATGTATGCACGAAAATTGCGTGAAAATGTAATCACCTTTCAGTTCTAGTGTAATATATTTGTCCAATGAATACCCGTTTATCATCTGCATTTCTTCTTGGTGTAGCAATTTTAATGGCCAGTACAGTATTTTCGGATGTTATAGCAATTTCGTCAGGTATTGTGAAGGACTTTGTAGCTCAGTTGTAGGGAGTGTCCGTATTGTCTTCATAGGATTTTATAAGATGAACGCAAAGAAAACTGAAATTAGAATAATGGACTCAAATGAAGTAAGGTGGTGTTTCGGGAAAACTTTGTAAGTAGACACACAAACGCAAAGATCATCAGCCATGAGACAAACTATGCCCTCATCTGTGAAGACAACCCGATTCAGGATTCACTCCAGTTATTCCCGACTTTTCAATCACCACAATTTTGGGGAAGGACTGAGTGAGGGATTTACTGTTGTTCACGACAGTCGTGTAGAGGCCAAACTGATCGTTCGGAGATGGTGGGGTATGACTCGATCGAAAACTCTTCCAGCTGCCTGCAAAAACTAGCGCACAGTTCTGTTGCATTCTTATCGGACTACCTACAAGCCATAATTTGAATGTATAGCTCGCTGCTGATTTTGTTGATTCCGTGCGACTATTAGCATTCGGATTTTGTGTGACTTCCGATATCACGATAGCGGGTGCATACACGAGTGACGTAGTCCTATTGTAGCTCAACAAGGCGAGCAGCTTCTCTTCCTAGAGTGAAGACAATCGCAGCTCGTTCTAAGCTTGAAATGTATCTTCGGTACATGTTGACAGACTGAGAAACGCACACAAGCCCCATTCTTGCGCTCACGGTTGAGGGCACAGCGAGCTATACTGAAATGCGCTGATAATGTTGCGAATGTGTTACCAGACCATTATTTTTCACAATACGCAGGAGCTTGTTTTATCTTGAGGGAACTAAATATCTCGAAAACGACACATCGTACGAAAAAAGTGTACTTAATGAAAAGTTAATACACTACCGCCCATTATAATTGCAACACCACGAAGATGACGCGCTACAGACGCGAAATTTAACTGACAGGAAAAAGATGCTGTGATATGCAAACGATTAGGTATTCAGAGCATTCACAATGTTGACGCCGGTGGCGAACCTACAACGTGCTGACATGAGGAAAGTTTCCAACCGATTTCTCATACACAAACAGCAGTTGACCGGCGTTGCCTGGTGAAACGTTGGTGTGATGCCTCGTGTAACGAGGAGAAATGCGTACCATCACGTTTTCGACTTTGATAAAGGTCCCAAGGTAGCCAATAGCGATTGCGGTTTATCGTATCGCGACATTGCTGCTCGCGTTGGTCGAAATCCCATGACTGTTAGCAGAATATGGAATCAGTGACTTCAGGAGGGTAACATGGAACGTCGTGCTGGATCCCAACGGCGTCGTATCACCAGCAGTCGAGATGACAGGCATCTTATCCGCATGGCTGTAACGGATCGTGCAGCCACGTCTCGATCCCTGACTCAACAGATGGGGGCGTTTTTCAAGACAACAACCATCTGCACGAACAGTTCGACGACGCTTGCCGCAGCATGGACTATCAGCTCGGAGACCATGGCTGCGATTACCCTTGACGCTGTATCACAGACAGGAGCACCTGCGATGGTGTACTCAACGACGAACCTGGGTGCAAAAATGGCAAAACGTCATTTTTTCGGATTAATCCAGGTTCTGCTTACAGCATCGTGATGGTCGCATCCGTGTTTGGTGACATCGCGGTGAACGCACATCGGAAGCGTGTATTCGTCATCGCCATACTGGCGTATCACCCGGCGTGATGGTATGGAGTGCCACTGGTTACACGTCTCGGTCACCTCTTGTTCGCATTGACCGCACTTTGAACAGTGGACGTTACATTTCAGATGTGTTACGACCCGTGGCTCTACCCTTCATTCGATCCCTGTGAAACCCTTCATTTCAGCAGGAAAATGCACGACCGAATGTTGCAGGTCCTTTACAGGCATTTCTGGTTATAGAAAATGTTCGACTGCTGCCCTGGCCAGCACATTCTCCAGATCTCTCACCAGTTGAAAACGTCTGGTCAATGGTGGTCGAACAACTGGCTCGTCACAGTACGCCAGTCACTACTCTTGATGAACTGTGGTGTCGTGTTGAAGCTGCATGGGCAGCTGTACCTGTACACGTCATCCAACGTCTGTTTGACTCGATGCCCAGGCGTATCAAGGCCGTTATTATGGCGAGAGGTGGTTGTTCTGGGTACTGATTTCTCAGGATGTATGCACGAAAATTGCGTGAAAATGTAATCACATGTCAGTTCTAGTATAATATACTTGTCCAATGAATACCCGTTGTCATCTGCATTTATTTTTGGTGTAGCAATTTTAATGGTCATTAGTGTTTTGGTAAAGGGGACATACGTCCGTGCTGCAGTTCGCCGCCTCTTAATCATCCTTCCAGCAAGGTCGAGGTCAACTGGAAACGCCCCCCCCCCCCCCATTTTTACTACACAGTCAGATTATTCGCAATAAAAAAATGCTCACGGTTTACTTAAGTCATTGTTGCTCAGTCGTGGTAGATGGCAATGCAATCGACAAACACCAAGGAGCCTATTTTTGCGATTCAGTCAGTACAATATTTTTTGAATTATTTCTTGAAGCCTTCAGGTGCCATTTTCTTTATTTCCTGTACGAATGTACAATTTCGGCCTTAGGCCATTTTCAACGATATAAAACGGAAGTTATATACACTGCATACATTAATGACACTTGTGATTTTGATCTAGGAACAAGTCTTATCTGTAGATATACTAGGTGCATTATAACTTATTTTACGGATGATTTTAGTAAGAGATTAAATTGTATGCGTCGTTGCTACTATGACATCATGTCACGTTCATAAACTAGCTCCAGGTGTTCACGCTATTTTAGGAGCACGTTACTTTTTAGCAGTTTTTACTAGACTCTAGAGGTTCTCGGTACTATCTCAATAGAATACTGTGATAAATGTTATATATTAGATGTTTGTAACAACTATTCAAAAACGACGTGCTCCTACGATAACAGATTACAAGTTATTTTAAAGAAATGATGAACGATAATTAAATATGACTGAGAACAATGGCATATGCAGGTCAAGTAGCAAAATTCTCTAAAATATTTATAATCTTCCTAGTGTTAAGTACGTTATATGTTAGAGCTTTGCAACAATTGCTTGAAAGTAACGTGCTCCTAAAACAGCGTGAACATCTCGAACTAATTTATGAACGTTATATGATGTCACAGTGGCAACTACACATATGATAATCCGTTACCAAAAAATAATTCGTAAAGTTATAATGCGCCTCGTATATCTAAAGATATGCCTTGTTCCTACATGAAAATCACAAGTGACACTAATATATCCAATACACGAAACTTCAGTTTTAGATACTTGAAAACGGCCGAAGGTCGAAATTATTCAATCGTAAGGGAAATAAAGAAAATGGCACCTGAAGGCTTCAATAAATCATTCAAAAAATTCGTCGCAGTTGCGAGCCCTGTCCCATTGAAAATTACAGTTCAGTATGTTTAGCCAATTCAGTGCCTGGTTAGAAACTACGTTTAGCGTGATCAGAATCAAAGATATGGGTGCAATAGTTTTCTGTTGCCATTGGGGTGCTTGATATCGGTGAGTCCCCTTCTCTCTCATCACTGGGGTGCTTGATTTCGGTGAGTATACATCGCAGGTGAGCCTGTCACTAAGACTTCACGTACATTTTATATTTTTACAATGGTTGTGGTTTGTATTCCACCAGTAGCCGTGTAGTGGCCAGCGCGAGAGTTACGGAGATCGGATAGAAACACACTCCGAAATCAGACACCCTGATGGCGGGGTTCGAGAACGCCCATCGAAATCAAGCATTCTGACGGTTTGGGGACTCACGACAAACCTCCTCACTGGGAACAGAAAACTACGTTACGGCACAAGTACACTATCTGCCAGAAATGCCAATGTCCAGCCATATTACACTCCTGGAAATTGAAATAAGAACACCGTGAATTCATTGTCCCAGGAAGGGGAAACTTTATTGACACATTCCTGGGGTCAGATACATCACATGATCACACTGACAGAACCACAGGCACATAGACACAGGCAACAGAGCATGCACAATGTCGGCACTAGTACAGTGTATATCCACCTTTCGCTGCAATGCAGGCTGCTATTCTCCCATGGAGACGATCGTAGAGATGCTGGATGTAGTCCTGTGGAACGGCTTGCCACGCCATTTCCACCTGGCGCCTCAGTTGGACCAGCGTTCGTGCTGGACGTGCAGACCGCGTGAGACGACGCTTCATCCAGTCCCAAACATGCTCAATGGGGGACAGATCCGGAGATCTTGCTGGCCAGGGTAGTTGACTTACACCTTCTAGAGCACGTTGGGTGGCACGGGATACATGCGGACGTGCATTGTCCTGTTGGAACAGCAAGTTCCCTTGCCGGTCTAGGAATTGTAGAACGATGGGTTCGCTGACGGTTTGGATGTACCGTGCACTATTCAGTGTCCCCTCGACGATCACCAGAGGTGTACGGCCAGTGTAGGAGATCGCTCCCCACACCATGATGCCGGGTGTTGGCCCTGTGTGCCTCGGTCGTATGCAGTCCTGATTGTGGCGCTCACCTGCACGGCGCCAAACACGCATACGACCATCATTGGCACCAAGGCAGAAGCGACGCTCATCGCTGAAGACGACACGTCTCCATTCGTCCCTCCATTCACGCCTGTCGCGACACCACTGGAGGCGGGCTGCACGATGTTGGGGCGTGAGCGGAAGACGGCCTAACGGTGTGCGGGACCGTAGCCCTGCTTCATGGAGACGGTTGCGAATGATCCTCGCCGATACCCCAGGAGCAACAGTGTCCCTAATTTGCTGGGAAGTGGCGGTGCGGTCCCCTACGGCACTGCGTAGGATCCTACGGTCTTGGCGTGCATCCGTGCGTCGCTGCGGTCCGGTCCCAGGTCGACGGGCACGTGCACCTCCCGCCGACCACTGGCGACAACATCGATGTTCTGTGGAGACCTCACGCCCCACGTGTTGAGCAATTCGGCGGTACGTCCACCCGGCCTCCCGCATGCCCACTATACGCCCTCGCTCAAAGTCCGTCAACTGCACATACGGTTCACGTCCACGCTGTCGCGGCATGCTACCAGCGTTAAAGACTGCGATGGAGCTCCGTATGCCACGGCAAACTGGCTGACACTGACGGCGGCGGTGCACAAATGCTGCGCAGCTAGCGCCATTCGACGGCCAATACCGCGGTTCCTGGTGTGTCCGCTGTGCCGTGCGTGTGATCATTGCTTGTACAGCCCTCTCGCAGTGTCCGGAGCAAGTATGGTGGGTCTGACACACCGGTGTCAATGTGTTCTTTTTTCCATTTCCAGGAGTGTATTTGTACTGTACAATCACATTTGCCATACTCAAGTAACGTTTAAACGTCATTGTCAACCTTTAGAACACAAATGCTTACATTTACGGCATAAATGAGATGTTGGATCAAATGCGTCGGATTTTAATTGCAAAAACAAGCACCGTGATATTTGCTGCTTACAGTGCCGTCTACTATGAGTGGTAAACAATGGTTCAAATAAACCGAACGCCTTTTTTGTCGGAAAATATGAATAGGCTATAAAAATGGGGTTTCCATTTGAAAATACAAAGTTGTCCCCGCTCACGCAGGAGGTTGGTTAGGAGGTGGCCTGCTGTAACACAGACAGATGTCCTCTTTACTAATATTAATTTTTCACCTAGAACATTTTTTTCGAACGATGCGTCGATTTCGACGTATTTAGCTGTCTCAAGTTAAACGAACAACGTGTACATGAACAACCTAATATACAACGTCTAAAGCTACAAATTGGAAATTTGTAGTAAGGTCTTACGGGACCAAACGGCCGAGGTCATTGGTCCCTAAACTTACACACTATTTAATCTAATTTAGACTAACTTACGCTTAAGACGACACACATACCCATTCCCCAAGGGAGGACTCGAACCTCCGACGGGGGCAGCCGCGCGGACCGTGACAAGAGGCTCGAAACCGAGCGGCTAACCCGCGAGGGCCGAAAGCTCCACGAGGCATTTCACGGATGATGATGTTACGCAGAGAGATGTAGCAACGCTAGAAACATATAGCGAAGTGCAGAAGAAAATGCAGGTTGGTTGCTTGGTGCTGAGATTCGCAGCTGACTTCAATATAAAAAAATGTAAAGTATTGCGCATAAATGATTAGATATACCCATTACTGTATGGTCACACGATTGCAGAACAATCACTGGAGGCAGTCACATTCATGCCAACGACCTTGCCGCAATGGTAACGACGGTTCCCGTCAGATCACCGAAGTTAAGCACTGTCGGGCTAGGCTAACACTTGGATGGCTGAATATCCGGTCTGCCCAGCGCTGTTGGTAGGCGGGGTGCAGTCAGTCCTTGTAAGGCAAACTGAGGCGCTAAGTGACTGAGAAGTAGCGGCTCAGGTCTCGTAAACTGGCACATGGCCGCGAGAGCGGTGTGTCCACCACATGCCCCTTCATATCCACATCCATTGACGTCTGTGGGCTGAGGATGACACGGCGTCCGGTCGGTACCGTTGGGCCTTCCAAGGACTGTTCGGAGGGAGTTTAGTTACGTTTTAGTCACATTCATAAAGTATCTAGCTGTATGCGTAAGGAGCGATTTAAACAGCAACGACCACACAGAATTAATGAGATTGCACACTGAGATTCGTCAGAAGAATCCTCAGGAAATGTAGTCCACCCGCAAAGGAGGCGGCTTACAAAACACTCGTTCAATCAGTACATGAATATTGCTCGTCAGTCTGGGGTCTGTACCAGGTAGGTTCAATAGAGTAAATAGAGAACAGTAGCGCAGTTCATTACAGGTTCCTTAAGTAAGCGTGTGAAAATCACAGAAATGCTCAGTCGACTCTAGTGGCAGGCATTGCAAGAGAGGCGTTCCGCATCGGGGTGTGCTTTACTGTTAAAATTACAACTGCGTACGTTCATACAAGAGTAAATCGGTATATCGCTTCCTCCTACGCAAAGACCGCGAAGATACAAGTAGACGCATTGGATCTTACACGGACGGTTAGCAGCACTCGCTCTTCCCGGGGATCATAATCGACTGGAACAGGAAGTGAGCAAGTCACCGTGGTTCTGAAAGTACCTTCCGCCACACGCCGTATGGTCGCTTGCGGAGTATATACAGGGTGTCCAGAAAAGGGCTCCCTGATTTCAAAATTAAATATCTCGAAAACAAAGATCGATAGAGGAATGCAGTAAACGGTATGTTTATTGTGAAAGCTGGAAGAAGTCTATACAGCAGTTTGAAATAGTTACAAAAGCTGCTAACAGAAGGCGCTGTAAGCTGTACAGCTCATATCAACATACATAAGTGAAATAATCGTGTGAAAACAATCTTTGCAAACAATCACATCACAATGTTTTCAAAATGTTCACCATTGGCACTACAGAGGTGGCGCAAGCGAAGAATGAAATTCGCCATCACATTTCGTAGTGTCTCAACCGAAGTGGATTCACATGCCACAGAGATCGCCGATTCAATGTTGTACAGCGTGGCGGGATGCTTCGGGTAGACCATGTCTTTCACTGTGCCCCACAAAAGAAAGTCACAGGGAGTCAAATCCGGCGAATATGGAGGCCAATCCATGCCTGCACCAGTACATTTGGGATATTCCAAAGCAATGACTCGATTCCCGAAGTATTCCTCAAGAAAGCGAAACACTTGTTCGGTCCGATGTGGTCGGGCTCCATCTTGCATAAACCATTCAGTACCTGGTCGATCCTCTAACGCTTGCTGTGTGGCGACAAATTGTTCCAAAATTGCAACGTAACGTGCACCAGTGACCGTTTCTCGAAAGAAAAAAGGGCCAATAATGCCTCTGCTGCATACTGCAGCCCACACAGTAACTTTATGAGAATACAGGGGTTTCGCTTCACATCAATATGGCTTTTCGGAACCCCAAAATCGCCAGTTCTGCTTATTCACGTATCCATTCAGGTGGAAGTGTGCTTCATCTGTAAACCAGATGAAGCCAACATCAAAACCTTCACTATCAATTATTGTGAGCATCTGATTAGCAAAGGCAACCCTTTGTTGCACAGCTTGTACGGGTATAGCCTGGTACGTTTGAATTTTGAATGGAAACATGTGTAGCCTCTTTCTCAGTATTTTCTGCGTGCTGAAACGCTTCAAACCAGTCTCAGATGCAATTCTACGGACGGATGACATTGGATTTCGCTGAATAATTCCAGAAACTGTGGCGATATTTTCAGGCGTAACTGCGGTTTGCTTGTGGCTAACATGCCCCACTAGATCATCAGTTACGCTGCCTCTTCGTTGAAATTTTGCGAAGAGCGTACGAATGGTTTTCGCATCCGGTCCTTTTGGAACATTAAATCGTGTTTGAAAACTTCGCCTTGTTGCTGTAGAACTCTCTTCTAACCTGTGGTACTCTAGCACCAGAAAAACGCTTTGTTCAATGGAGTACACGGTTTTAATCTCTTCCTTCGGTACGCTAACCTCCTTTCACGTTTCAATAGTGGAATTGATCGCTCAGGTCTTCGGATCACTATTTATACTAGGCATTACGTATGGTGATTATAGCGCCATCTGTTAGCAGCTTTTGTAACTATTATTTCAAACTGCTGTATAAACTTCTTACAGCTTTCACAATAAACATATCGTTTCTGCATTCCTGTATCGATCTTTGTTTTCGAGATATTTAATTTTGAAATCAGGGAGTCCTTTTCTGGACACCCTGTATACAGGAAGAGGATCATTGGTGTCCAAAATTAAAGCAACAAACTGCTATTTGACCGACCTGTATCTAGTTCACGATATTATCATACAAACTGTCAACAGATGTCGTTAAGATTGTGTTCTGCACGGAAGATGGCATTCCGATCAACGGACGACCACAGCAACAATAACGTCAGGGCACCCACCAAGCGGGGTAGAGTTTGCTGTGTAGTCTCACATCCACAATCGCTGTCCAAACACTCACAGACGATGCATTATGGCACAGAGAAGACGCCTACAGACTCTCTGCTGTGGAGGGCCAAAGGAAGAGTAGAAACTTGAGAGCCGCAAACTGATGTGGCTCGATGACATAATGTGAATCGTTGTGTTGTTTCGCGGATGAGATGACAGTTTATAGAGACCGTACCTGTATCCCAGAGGCCAGGACAGGGCCTACCACGTGTGACATCAGAAATAGTGGCTGTAAGGGCACCACGGTACCGCATTAGTTCTGAACTGCAACTGGCATCTGACCTCGCGGCATCCGGCCGCGGTGGTCTAGAGGTTCTAGGCGCTCAGTCCGGATCCGCGCGATTGCTACGGTCGCAGGTTCGAATCCTGCCTCGGGCATGGATGTGTGTGATGTTCTTAGGTTAGTTAGGTTTAAGTAGTTCTAAGTTCTAGGGGACTGATGACCACAGATATTAAGTCTCATAGTGCTCAGAGCCATTTGAGCCATTTGAACTCGCGGCATCCCATGGATGTCTTGTATTGAGACAAACGGTGTACAGAGGGCTTCAACAGAGTGCCCTTTATTGGTGGAGACGTGCTATCTGTTTACCTATGGCCTATCTTTGCGAAAGGGAACGTCTAGAGAGGAGCCGCCAGCGTGCCACATGGACTGTCGAAATGTGAGCCAATGTTCTTTTCACGGATGGATCCCGATTTGGTCTGGAGGGTGATTCACGACGGATTCGCATCTGGAGGGCACGTCGCACACGATTTAGGGACCCAAACATTACGGAAAGAGACTGATATCGAGGAGCATCGCTAATGTTGTGGGCAGGGATTATGTTGACCACATGAGCACCTGTTCATGAAATTGTATGGGTGAATCAGCAAAGTTTAATTGCTGTCAGGTGCCGTGAGGAGATCTTGGGATCTCAAACGCTCTCGTTGCGAGGTCCTGCGGGTCCAGACTTCGTATTGATGGAAGATAATGCTCGACCTCATAGAGAATGGCTGGTTCATGTTTTTTCTGAGACCTGCTCGCTCTCCCGATTTCAGTCCCATAAATCGTGTCTCAGATGCTCTAGTGAGACAGGGGTGCATCATGTCAGCATCCACCAACCACTTTCCAAGACTTGTGAGCAGTTCTGCGGGAATAATGGGCGTTATTGACTCGACATGAGACTGATGACATCATTCACAGCATGTTCCGCCATTGTCAGGCCTGTAATTGTGCCAGGGGTGGTTACTCCGCATACTGAGCATATTAACCATTTGTCAGAATGTGTGCGCAAGTCCGTTACGTTGGAAAAAACGAAGTACGTTTGTGTCTACCGTTATCAAAGTTGCAGTTGATTACGTTCTGTATTCATTATATTGTTTCTACTTTACAGTCACGTGTTTACACTGTTTTGTGGCAAAATAAAAGCAACCCTGCAAACTTTTCATTTGTTGCTTTAATTCTGGACACCACTGTACATTTAGCTTTACCTCCATTTTAAAGAAGGTGGCCGTAAAGCTTACCTGCGGTGGTAAGAGTATTGATAAAGCAAGAGATGGTGCGCTTCTATGTGCAACATTTTATAATTTGCACATGGGAAATTAAACTCCTGTTCCTTCTTTTGTATTATCGTTTCCTTTCCATCGACCGTTCAGCCTACCAGCTACTTGACCTTTCCTTCAACAATGGCCTTAGTGTAGGTGCTTTTCGGCTACGGCAACTGCTCGAAGCCAACGGGGCTTCAGGAAAGGTAATTATGTCACAGCAGCAAATTTGATCTTACGCTTTTTAATGGAAGGGAGAATAAAGAAAATTTAGGATCTCTTCTTGGCAGTTGTGGACGCAGAGCAGGACGTCGGCAATTTGTGGTTGAATAAGCAGTACTGGATACGCAGAAGATTCGAGACTGTACACAGAAATAAATAAGTAGTCTGTAATATTGTCAAAAATCATGAGGCAGTAACGAAATTTACAGATTTAGAAAGAGAAGGTCGTCTGAAGGACTTTTTAAGGCTGGGCAAAAGCTTATCATCAACGTTATTTACCCTGTAAGTCAAGCAACCTATATCAGAAGTGACAGAAAAGACAGTAAATGTAAAAAAGTACGGGCTAAATTACTACTAATGTTAAAATCTGCAATTTATGTAGTCTCTGTGACGTAAGCTAAACAGATACTTAGGACAATTGTTGAATAAGATGGACAGAAGTCTTAGCTTAAATTTTACATCAGAAGTAAAATAAAGTGAAAGATACGACTGGTCAAACACAAGTGGAACAGATCTGCCGGTTGTTAAATGTATAAATTTGGAATCCATGTCCAAGTTATAGATGATTTCTCTTATGTAAGAGCACGATTGCAAAGTAACATAAAAGTAATGAAAATATCAGAGGCACAAACGATTTTGTAGGCAAGCAACGTTTACTCACCTGAAGAATGCCACCGCAATGGTGTATTGACATTGCATTTAGCATGAAGTTTCTGAAACTCTGCACCTGGCGCACAATGCACAAGAAAGAGAAACACAGATGCTGAGAAAACCATAGAATAAATTGGAAGCATTTAAGATGCAGTGCTACAGAAGGACGTTGAAATTAACTTTTCAGAGAAAGTTTTCAATGAAAGAAAACCGAAATAGTAGGAAATCAAAGGAGCCTGTGAAATACGTGTAAATGAAGAAGAAACTCATCAATATGACATATACTATGGGAATCCAGCTAAATTGACGCTAAACAGGGCGTTAGCGAAGAAACCGCGAATGACAGGCAAATATTAGGAAAAGTGAAGTAGATCATCAGCGATGTTGGGAACAGTAGATGAGTAGGAGTTGAAAATTCTGAAGCGAAACCAGTAGACACGAACTACTGGATTAAAACAGGAGAAAGAGTGATGGCAAAAAAAGTATTTTAAACTGTGTGTTTTTTTCCTATTGTAAATCAAGTAAGAGAAAGAGAACCAAGGGCCTGGCGCTCGGTGAATATTTTAGAATCTCCATTTACTCATGTCCTATTTTTTTAACCAAGATCGTATTTTAACAACCAGTGGCTCTCTGCGCGTCCCAAACCTACACAAAGAACATGGAATAATTTCGGTCTGATATATTTAATGTACGGTACACAGCATATCAAGAACGAGGAAACAGAAGTGGCTCTAAAATTTATTAGTACGTACTGGAACGATGTGCATGCTTGCATTTCGCAAAGCTAGTTAGGTATCTGCTTGCTTCTAAAGAATATATCGCTATCAAGTGCAATACGCGTAACGATCTAGGTAACATTACGATCAATTTTTACAATGAAATTTTAATCAAGAGGACCATCCGCAATGTAGATGTAACGTTTCACGTTATATACTAAATTCTCACTCTCTGAAAACTTCGAGCAACCAAGACGGTAAAAATTCAAATTGAATTATGACAACATATATATTTCCACACGATATCCATTTACAAGCTTTTGATTTAAAAAAATGAAATTCCGCTACCGGGTAAATATTCGTGCTCGGCAGCCTCGAAATCCTGCAGTTCCCATTATTTCTGAGAGACTTGGCTCAACTCCAGGAACATCAACTTGAAACTTCCGTAGAAGGCCAACAGAATGAACTCCGGAAGTATCAGTTACATAAGGCAAGAGTGTAATAAAATATTTAAAAATTTTAAATGAAAGTTCTGTCGTTTGACTGTACATATCGATTATCTATTGTACAATCATGACTTACCCCTGCGGCCAACGGTCGAAATCAACATTGTTCAGTAGAATAAACAATTTGTCTATTTTCGAAACCAATTGTCGAGGAACTCAACGAAACATTCACTGTGGGCTAAATTAATTGGGAATAAATCAATTAAACAAGAAGTAAGTATCTGATAAACGCGTTATTAGTCTAAAATCGTGTATCAACTCTATTATAAAAACAATAAACTGATATCGTCAAGCCATATACGCAAAAAGCATACAAAGTTATCCCATAGGAGCAGAACCTATTTCGGTGTCGATGCCGCACTAGCTTTGGTCTCGACTGAAAACTTAGTGAAACACACTTAATAAGGGGAAAAGGAAGAAAAAAAAGAAAAAACGAAAAAATGGAAAATCATTCACTGTTAAGAATTTGGGTTCGTGCGAAGAATACAAAAACCACCAGCAGTCGACTGGGGCAGCTTTAGAAGGGGTGAAACGTCCCTGATGGATTTGTTTCTCAGGTGACCACCAATGACTAGTCCACGTTCGCGTGTTCAGAAATCGTGCAACTGTATCATTCGAAAGTGAAGTAATTTAACACTTCACGAGTTACGCTTTTTCATTAATAGCACGACGTATTTAGAGTATGTATTCCCATTACGGAATGCAAACATTAACTTGAAATATTATGTGATGTTTGCATGTTATTCTACCTCTCTTTTCCAACAGGCTTCGTATTGATGGAAGATAATTCTCGACCTCATAGAGCATGGGTGGTTGATGTTTTTTTGGAAACGGAAGATAATGAAGACATGGCGTGGCCTGCTCGCTCTTCCAATTTTAATCCCATAGATAGTGTTTGGGATGCTCTAGGGAGACGGTCTGCATCACGTCAGCATCCACTAACCACTCTCCAAGGCTTATGAGCAGCTCTGCCGGAATAATGGGCGTTATTGGCTCGACATGAGATTGATGCCATCATTCACAGCATGTCCCGTCATTGTCAGGCTTGTATTGATGCCAAAGGTGGTCACTCCCCATACTGAGCACATTAACCATTTGTCAGAATGTGTGCACAAATCCGTTAAGTTGGAAAACTCCCATACTGAGCACATTAACCATTTGTCAGAATGTGTGCACAAATCCGTTAAGTTGGAAAACTCCCCATACTAAGCACATTAACCATTTGTCAGAATGTGTGCACAAATCCGTTAAGTTGGAAAAAAACGAAGTATTTTTCTGTCTACCGTTATGCATATTGCAGTTGATTACGTTCTGTATTCATTATATTGTTTCTACTTTACTGTCCCGTGTTTACATTGTTCTGTGGCAAAATAAAAAGCAACCCTGCAAACTTTTCATTTGTTGCTTTAATTTTGTACACCACTGTACATTTAACTTTACCTCCATTTCAAAACTGGCCTTTAAGTTTTACTGGACAATTGATTATGAGCAAGCAGAGATATACATATAATTACCCAATGATTTTTGTTATTTTTTCTTAGAGCATATGATACCCACACACCAGACTTTTGAACCTTCCCCACTGCATGCAAATGTTACACGGCGGTCGAATGATTACATTTCGGCACATTTGCTAGAAGTCGAGTGCAGTGACGTGGATCGTTGAGGGTTAATGCATTTAAACTATCTCCAACAAACCTCGAAAGTCTTCCTCAATGAGGAGTGTCACTAATGTAAAAACAGTCCTCCTGAAATGGAGAGATCCATTTTCTTGCCGTGCTCTGTCCAATGGCATTATCCCCATACACGTGCAAATGTTTCTGGCTGCCTCCACTGCTGTTACCCCTCTACTGAACTGAAACAGAATAATAAGTAAGAAACGTTCCGGTTTCTCCACTTGGCACTCCATTTCTATAGTCCACAGCTCCACTCACAATCTGACAAAGTGGCAACATGTAAACTCAAACAGTAACAGCGAACTAGAATGAGAATCGATAAACAAACCCATAATAACAGCAATGCGAAAGTGAAAAAAAAAAAGAAACGCTACGAACTTGCAGGCACTCCCCATACACATTGTGTGTATGTGAGTTGTAGGTTTGATAAAATCATTGCTACGGCATACATATAATTCATTAAAGTTACTGAGTACAAGATGCAAATCAACTTACAAATGAGGACAGGCCGACGAGTTCTGGACTGCACGGCCATCGAACGGAAGCTTTTTGATAGCCCCTTTATCCTTCTCTTGTTACAGACACCATTAATTTGCTGGATCAGCTAGTATGTAGGCCAATGGCTTTTCCGCAGTGCTAATACCGGTTCCCGTCAGCTCATCGAAGTTAAGCGCTGTCGGGCTTGGCTACTCCTTGGATGGGTGACCATCCGGTCTGCATAGCGCTGTTGGCCAGCGGGGGGCACTCAGCCCTTGTGAGGCACACTGAGGAGCTACTTGACTGAGAAGTTGCGGCTCCGGTCTTGTAAACTGACATGCGGCCGGGAGAGCGGTGTGCTGACCACATGTCCCTCCTTGTCCGCACCCAGTGACGCCTGTGTGCTGAGGAGGACACGGCGGCCGGTCGGAGCCGTTGGGCCTTCAAGCCTGACGGAGTTTATTTTTAGGTAGTATTTACCACACATGGTTTGTAGACCCTACTGTTAAGTGAGATATCGTCTTCCCAAGATCGGCGAATGCAATAAAACGACCCCTGGCGCCGACAGTAAACTCCAGCGAACATTTTGCCCCCAACAAAATTTGTCATCTATCAGTCCCACACGTTTGTGCAAAGACTCTGAAACCTTCTATACTGAGAACAACCGGTATATGTTACTGTAACATCATTAAGCATGTTATATGAACTAAAGCTCTACATGACCTTGGTATGGGAACACGAATGTAACACGACTTTTATTACTAACGATCGTTGTTCCGATCGACAAGGTTGGCGCGTGCTATTTTAAAAATCGCCACACACAAAAAAACCGTCGGAAGTGTTAGGTGTGCATGCTGCTCGCCGCGGAACTTTTCGCGAGAAAGATCTGACGGACTGGGTCAACGTGATAGCAAAGGTCATTGAGTGCCTGACATGCAACAGCTCACGCAAAAGGCTGCCGTGCTCTATTAATAGTTGCATTGAACACTGGATCACACCGCGCACCCTTACTCTGACCTCACAGCTCATAAAGCGGAATAGTAAAAAAATCATTCAGTCTGCGATGGAAAACTCGGTTAGTAAAATTTGGTTATGGCATTTTCAAAGGAACCAGTTGCCTCAGAGTTACATCGGAAAACCTCATTATTATGGTTACGTCTAGATTTGGACCCAGAAACTCCCAAAAACTGTTTACTGTCTTAACCACTCCACTACTTCGATTGTTTTAGCGGCAATCTAACTACCGCTCGTTGTCACTGGACTGACAAGAGCAATTGTCGAGGCCGCCACAACGGACTGTTTCATCCACGATTCCAGGAGTATCATGGTACCATACGAAACAGACATCAAGAAGCTTCACGACGGTTACAGCACAGCTGAAATTTAATCATCGGAAGTTCAACGAACACCTCTACCACCTCAACTTAAGCGGCACATTCTCATGTGTTTGCGGTGAGGAAGAATTTCCAAACGACATACTCCAACAATGTCCTCGCAATATGTATGACACAAATGTACTTACAAGTAATCTTCGGTCTCTTTGTCACCAGTTCCTGAGCAGCCTCCAACGATATAGCAACGTGTAAAATACTAAACGAGTTCGTCACCAGTGCCAACTTCCAACTGTGCTGCTAATCTAATGCTCTTGGTAATTAAGACGACAGGGAAAACCAAAGCACAGTTAAGTGACTATATTCCCAAACGCTACTCATCAGGATATGGAACGTTCTGCGTATAAATATATATTACACTGTGCCTTTATATGTATGTGTCTGAATACCTGTGAATCTATAAGCGCGGTTAAAATATTCAAATCTATTTCTTGTATGCTGTTGTCACGTTCCATCTAGATGGTACTTTTATACCTGTAAAAATATTCGATTTTCTGTCCGTAGCTTTTGGAAAAGTTCTTACGGGGCATACAAACGAACATTTTATTGCTAATCTACATAATCATTAATATGGGTTCAATTGGGAATAAACCGAATGTGTACCAACGACGACTTTCACAATCTAGAGTGTGTTGATTACTACTACTAACTTGACGAGACCTCGACAGATCTCTTACTTCTTTTTGCAAATGGATAACAGATATGGTGCTGCGAATACATAGAAATAAAGATGTTCATCATTTAGCTACAATGTAGCAGGTCAGAAACTGGAAGCAGTTAATTCCATAAATTACCTAGGAGTAGGCATTAGGAGTGATTTAAAATGGAATGACCATATAAAATTAATGGTCGGTAAAGCAGATTCCAGACTGAGATCCATTGGAAGGATCCCAAGGAAATGCAGTCCGAAAACAAAGGAAGTAGTTTACAGTACACTTGTTCTCCCACTGCTTGAATACTGATCACCGGTGAGGGATCCGTAACAAATAGGTTTGATAGGAGGGAAGAGAAGATCCAACGGAAAGCGGCACGCTTCGGATCATTTAGTAATCGCGATAGAGTTACGGAGCTGATAGATAAACTCCAGTGGAAGACTCTGCAAGAGAGACGCTCAGTAGCTCGGTACGGGCTTTTGTTGAAGTTTCGAGAACATACCTTCACCGAGGAGTCAAGCAGTATATTGCTCCCTCCTACGTATATCTCGCGAAGAGACCATGAGGATAAAATCAGAGAGATTAGAGCCCACACAGAGATATACCGACAATTTTTCTTTCCACGAACAATACGAGACTGGAATAGAAGGGAGAACCGATAAAGGTACTGAAGGTACCACTCGCCACACATCGTCAGGTGGCTTGCGGAGTATAGATGTAGATGTAGATATATAAAATGTCTGACATGACATTAGCGCAGGGAGAGATGGCGCTGGTGTTTTTCGACACAGAAATCACTCGTCCTCTGAAGCTGCGGGTTGCAGGTGGATTCCATTCCGAAACATTATTGAAACTCGGGAAATAAGTTCATCAAAGAACATATTAGTCACCTCCTTAGCCCTTAAGAAATCAAGCCAAAGTCGTCAACGTTGTTAACCAAACTGGAGTCTTCTGGGAACCCCATGCTTTTTTTCTTAATTTCTCTCTGGTAGTGTAGAAGGTTACTCAGGTTAGGTAGTTTGGATGTCTAGAAGTATATTTGCACTAAATAAGCTTTGTTAACATGTTTGTTTGTTGTCAAACCTGATAAACTGAAGGACACACGCAAATCGATTCCGTGCCATGGCATCAGTATAAACTACCTGAGGAATATTTTCATTTCTTGTCCACATTTCAGACACTTATTCCTTTCGGCAGCCAACAGCTTCAGCAATCAGCAGAACACCAAAACACGCTCTTCAGTTTGACAGAAACTGCCTCTACCAAAATTCTCATTCTTTCCAGTCCCGCATTTACACTGTAATGATGAATAACACGATACGTCAGCTTTGGTGAAGGTGCATGTAGCTATCAAAAATTAGGGCATCAAAGAACATGTAGAAAACTTCATAAATAGTAAGTGCATTGGTCCGAGAGACCCTTTGACAATATTGTATTGACGACGGCGAGACCCCAGGGGCACTGAAGTTCCCATTTTCGTCCTGATTTTGTAATAAATTCATCTGCTTCGTCGGAAGCCCCGTTAGATTTTTTGCTCACAATGTCACTTTCTTCTGTATTCGCTCAAAGGTTATTTCTGATTCTGACGCATCTCGTTCTGGAATAGAAATCAGATTCGCTGAAGTTATCTTTCGGGTTTTTGATATTATAAAAAATCCATCGAAATATGTAACCTAATGTACGAAGAAGGGTCCCCAACCGTGTTTTTTTTACACTTTTTTAACGTATACATCATAGATCTAATTATGCAACATACAGAGTGCCAATTAATAAAACCGACATTGTAGGGACGAATTCCTGACTGGAAATGGAAGAAAAAAGGTCCTGTGAACATTTGTCGGAAAATGAACGGTGTGCGTGCAGCGACAACAAAACGTCCAGCAACACCACAGCACAGAGGCGCACCGCATCCACGTCACAACATACATTACTGGCCATTAAAAGTGCTACACCACGAAGATGACGTGCTACGACCGCGAAATTTAACCGACAGGAAGAAGATGCTGAGATATGCAAATGATTAGATTTTCAGAGCATTCATACAAGGCTGGCGCCGGTGGCGACACCTACAGCGTGCTGACATGAGGAATGTTTACAACCGATTTCTCATACACAAACAGCAGTTGACCGGCGTTGCCTGGTGAAACGTTGTTGTGATGCCTCGTGTAAGGAGGAAGAATGCATACCATCATGTTATTGACTTTGATAAAGGTCGGATTGTAGCCTATCGCGATTGCGGTTTATCGTATCGCGACATTGCTGCTCGTGTTGGTCGAGATCCAATGAATGTTAGCAGAATATGGAATCGGTGGGTTCAGAACGGTAATACGGAACGCCGTGCTGGATCCCAACGGCCTCGTATCACTAGCAGTCGAGATGACAGGCATCTTATCCGCACGGCTGTAACGGATCGTGCAGCCACGTCTCGATCCCTGAGTCAACAGATGGGGGCGATTGCAAGACAACAACCATCTGCACGAACAGTTCGACAACGTTTGAGCAGCGTGGACTATCAGCTCGGAGACCACGGCTGCGATTACCCTTGACGCTGCATCACAGACAGGAGCGCCTGCGATGGTGTACTCAACGACGAACCAGGGTGCACGAATGGCAAAATGTCACTTTTCGGGTGAATCCAGGTTCTGTTTATAGCATCATGATGATCGCATCCGTGTTGGCCACATCGCTGTGAACGCACATTGGAAAAGTGTATTCCTCATCGCCATACTGGCGTATCACCCGGGGTGATGGTATGGGGTGCCATTGGTTACACGTCTCGGTCGCCTCTTGTTCGCATTGACGGCACTTTGAACAGTCGACGTTACATTTCAGATGTGTTACGACCCGTGGCTCTACCCTTCGAAACCCTACATTTTTGCAGGATAATGCACGACCACATATTGCTCTCTGTAAAACCAAACTGGTTACTTATTTGTTTCAACTCCTTTACTTGCTTTGTTCTGTATGTCAGGGATGCCTGCTTCTATGTCCTCCATGCGGAAGTCTATGCGACAGTCAAAGGATGGTATATTAGCACGATTCTCCTTCGTGAATGAGTTCTTAAACGCAACATTTAAAACTTCATCCCTCCATTCGCGATCTTCTATTGCCACACCAGATTGATCAACGAGCGACCCGATAGAAGCCTTGAACTCGCTTATTGATTTTATGTATCATCGGAATTTTCTCGGGTTCTCGGCAAGATGTTTCGCCAAGGTTGGGTCAACAAGTGACCGCATAGAAGCCTTCGACTGGCTTAGTGTCTTTAAGTGTGACCAGAATTTTCTTGGGTTCTCGCCAGGAAGTTTCACCAAGGTTGGACGGTAGAACTTGTTGTACGCTAAGCGCATAGGTGGTTTTACGGACGCACGAATTTCTACTTGCTTTTACGCAATCAATCTCGCAGGCAGCTTCAATTTGTATCTCGGTGGAATGGGGTTTCTTGTCTACTGACACAATT